>NC_136909.1:83248865-83274264 GCF_949606895.1 Notothenia rossii
ACTTCATAGACATGTTGCTATTGCTACAAATAGCATGATAGGTGACCTTTAAAGTTTCCCCACACACTTTGTCTTTTAGAGTCCCTTTTCCCACTCATGTGAACTCAGTGGGACTTTTGCGGTCTCTGGGTTTGCGTCTCTGACTGGCTGTATGATATTCTTTGTGTCTTTCCATTTTATTACATCTGCAATAAAGCAGACTGACATTTATCCAGCAGAGCCGACAGAAATGTCAGCTGAGCAGGAGGATCAGAAACAGGAGGAAGAAGAGACATTTCATATATATTCTCTTTTTTCCTGCACATTATTTATTGTTAATGTTATTTAAATGCATTTCCACAAGGCCAGCAAATACACCGGCAAATAAGCAACATAAAACAAAATCAACCAAAGAGAAAAGAGAAGTAAATAAAACTGAAACAATCCTATAAAGTATGTTTAAGTAGTAATATAGGGCTATTGAAGTGAGATCCAGTTTTACCAGCATAACATTGACATAATAATAATAGCTTGGATTTATATAGCGCCTTTCATGGGACCCAAGGTCGCTTAACATGATAAACACATTAACAATTAATCATTTTAATCCAATTATATAAACTATATTATTATGAAATTGGCCAATTATATATGACGAGTACTTTTACTTTGCTTTTGTACAAGTACTAATAACCCAGTGTAGAAATACTGTGTCCCCAGTAAAAGTCCTGCAGTGAAAATGTTATTTAATTTGTGCTTAATAATAAAAAAGAAAAGTTTTAAGAAGAAAAATATATACATAAACGGCAAAGTAATGATTGTATATGAATATTATTTTCCACTTCTACTGACTTAAATCTTTATATCAACTTCAGTCCTGATGACAACCAACAAAATATTATTTATTTTTATAATTGTAACCCTTTTTTTTCGTAGAAGAAAATACAAAATGGTATACTAAAGGCTGTGGGGATTTATATGTTCACTTTTGTGATATGTCAATGATTATCAGCATTTTGATATTGATGCATTTTTTTTTCGGGGCAAGAAACCAGGGAAAGTAGCAAGTATTTGTGACATCTGACTGTAGTATTACTGCTTTACGTTAAAGACCTGAGTACTCTTTACCCCCCTGGTAGTCTCTGCGTGGCTCAGAGCTGCTTATATAAAGTTTTACAGTCGGTGTGAAAGCCGAGCTGCTGCTGTAACACATGGAGCTGACTCAGCCCCCCCCCCCCCCTGCATCCTGTTACAGGTCAGGAGAACCCAAACGCTTTCACAGCATCAGGAAACCCCAAATAAGATCCACCGTGCAACAGAGAGAGAGAGACACTGAGCTGCAGGACTGATCTGGTAGATTATGTATATTTTACTTCGTCATCACTTTGCAAGATTATAACTGTTTTCAGTATATCTTCATCCATGGGTGCAAATATGCAAGAGGCCAGTGACTCTGCATCCTTTACCAGGACAAATAAAGATTTTTCAGGCTTAAAGGTCACCGCTTTAGTTTCAAGTGATATTTCTTACGCAGAACTTTATCAGACAAACCCAAAATAAATAAAAAATGACCACAAGGAGATACAAAACATCTTCCAAGAGATGCTCAACAACCACCAAGGGATGCAAATGAAAAAAGAGATGTAAAGCCCCGGACACACCAAGCCGATTTTGGCCGTCGATGGATGTCAGGCCAACGATGAGCATCCTGTCGCCCTACTCAGATTGGTGTGTCCCGCACCGTCGTGTCTTTTCGGCCGTGCCAACACCTTTTCGGCCAAAGGCTGTCGGTCAAATAAATCACTCTGATTGGCTGTTCAGTTTACCAAATCAGTGCATGAGAAGCGAAATGGAAGTGAGGGACCCAAACAAACTATTAAGAAGGCAAATCTGATATTTCATTTAAAGAGCAACTTCCAGGTTAAAGACACCTGTGAATAAATTTGTAGGAAAATGATGAATAAACTAGATTTTCCCAAAAATATACAGAAATATACACTACAGTGACATCTGGCGTTGTTTTTGTAAGAAATGTTCACTTCCGCATAAAAAAGCCTCGGCACGTGACCGCCCGCGTGTGACGTAACATGGGGGACACAAGGGGGAGAGCGGCCGGTGTAACGTATTAATAAACATGGATCCCAATGCTAGTTTCGACACAGAAGACACAGAAGAAGTTGAACATGAATATTCGAATGCATATGACGGACCACAACCTTATAATTATGAGCCTGCTAGGCGTCCAAGAGACCAGGAGCAGTCAAGGATTAGAAGAAATAACGGCCATCGGAGAGAAATGGAGCTGTGGTGTGAGGAGAACCAGTGGAGAACTGGGCAGCTATCTTGGTGAGTGACCGGCGTTAGCTACAGAATGTTAGCTAACGTCACATCACAACATTGTGAAGTTAGCTATCATATATCAGGCTATAACTAAAGTAGCATTGATAATATAGTAACGTTACTGGCAGGACTGTTGATACTGATCCATAACAGAAACTAATGCGCAAGTATCAGCCGTATCTCGCGTTACCTAATGCAACTCCACACTACGGTGCTGTGTACCGGAGGGGAGACGCGAGATACGGCTGATACTTGACGATCTGGCGGAGAAAGGTTGTGGAGCCTCCGTTGATATGCCGTTGTAAATGGCTTGATGGAAAGCAGGTGTGTAGTACACAAAGGAAACGGCTGGAGCAGTACAGCCACCACAGCGTTACCTAATGCAACTCCACACTACGTCTTACGGTGCCGTGTACCGGAGGGGAGAGAGAGAGAGCAGCGAAGGGGGGGGGGGGGGGGAGAGAGAGAGAAGTAATACGGTTTCCTGATAAAGCTGTGGAGAGTATGTGCTGCAGGGAGGTGGATGCACAACGCACCCAGGAACGAATGCTAGCTCCGGTCCTTTTTACTGTGGACTCGATGTCCTGACAGGCTTGTATGTGTGCAACCTGCACAAACACAATACTGCACCATGATTACAAATGGGGAAATACAATGTAAAACTACCGAAAAATAACAGCTCCTTAAAACACAACCGCTCTACTCAACGCAACTCTACTATACCCGCGGTCAGAGAGCGGAGATGTGTCCCCTGCGTGATGTAATATGACGCGTTCGACGTATGACCTTAAAAAAAAGCCGTTTTTAAGAGCAGAGCTCAAAATTGCTCCTTTCCCTCTGAATTCCTGCCCTTATGTCTCGTAAAACATATCAAATCCTACATTCACTTTTTTAATTGTAATTTTCAAGCAAGTTTAAGCATAAATGTAGAAAAAAAAACAACCTGCAAGATGCTCTTTAACTCCAGCTCTCGACACAGGTTGGGGAAAGCCCCGTGAGCTTCTCGCTGTAGAGTGAAAATAGAACGCACGCTATTTGTTGTTTGTTTACATCACGCAGTCTGTTCTTCTTCTCTCGGTTATCACGCAGTCTGTCTTCCGGTTGTTGCCTCTTTTGAATGACGAATACACACTACCGCCACCTGCTGGTAAGGAGAGTTATTGCCACTCACGCATGCGCAGTTCGTACGTGCTTCTTGGCCGTCGGCTGAAGTCTTTGCGGTGTGTTCCAGTGCGACACATGGCCAAGACGCAGGAGACGTGAGGCGACACAACAGTCGGGTCCGTCTGTGTGAGTTCTTTGGTGTCAGCTTGGTGTGTCCCTACCTTTTAAGCAACCACAAAGAAAACAAACTACTGATGCAATATTATTATTAAGAGAGATGCAAAACACTTAATAACCAGGAAGATAGGCTAAACAACTTAAAAGAGATGCAAAATTACCGTACGAAGACGCAGAACAACGATGAAAGTACACAAAACCAACACAACAATACTGAAAAAGACTAAGAGAGGAGCAAAACCACCAGAAAAAGACACAATGAAAAAACAAAGTAATGCAAAATGACTATTAAAGATTTGAAACGAGTACATGTAGATACAAAACAACTACAACACCATAAAAAACTTGAAACAAGTGCTTAAAGACCACAAAGAGATGCTCATCAACTTAATAGATGCTAATTGACTTAAACGAGATTTGAAAGACTCAAAACCACTTCGAACGGAAACTAAATGGCTAAAAGAGATGCTAAATGGCTACTCTCAAAATGACTTGGAAGCGACGCTAAAGAACAACAGGTTCCAAATAAATAACTATTTCAATAATTAACAAAAATATTCATAACCCAGCTGTTGGACTGTGCACCTTCACCTGTAAAGAAATTAAAAATGGCTGTTTCTCAGGTGATCTGTACAGGAAAAATGTGCGTGAACTTAACGTGTGGAGCTTCGGCTGCAGCACCCAGAGGCTGCTGACAGGCACAGGCTTTTTATAGCCCCTGAAGGTCACTCACACACACACACACACACACACACACACACACACACACACACACACACACACACACACACACACACACACACACACACACACACACACACACACACACACACACACACACACACACACACACACACACACACACACACACACACACACACACACACACACACACACACACACACACACACACACACACACACACACACACACGCGCGCACACACACACGCACACACACACAGGTCTTATCAGTTCTTCTTCTACTGTTACCGACTCTGCTGTCGGTCAGTGTGCTCGATGAAATCCAGATTCACATTTTTTAACTCTAGACAGTTGAATGCAGATTGTAGGCAGACTACATCACTGTAATGTACGTAAATAACTCAACGCTTCTCCAAGAAACTCAACCATAGAAGTGTTTTTATGGTGTAGATACAGGGTCTGTGGCGTGAACATGGAGAGTACGTGGGTCAGTGTAAAGTAGGCCGCTCGGCACACACAGGCCTAACATTGTTCAAACTCTGCAAACATTTGTTCACTTTAATCCAGTCGCTGGTGATCAGAAAATAACATGGTGTCGGCAAACAGGAGGCTTAACGCGGTGCAGAGTTATATTACTCTTTTCTTATTTTAAACAATATGATATTCCTTTGTCTTAATACTATTGGTATGACATTTATAAGTGGTGAATCTATGTGAGGGTTGCATGTCCTTGTAGAGCATGGCAAAACAACTCTCACTGTCACTGACAGACTAGCATCACCCCTTTGCTTTATGTTATCAGTTTGTGTGTCTCTGTTGGTTTTAACAATGTTTTTCACCATGAAAAAGAGTAACGAAAAGTAAAACACTCACTGGCAGCAACATTCATTATCTGCCCGGCAAATCTGCTGAAACAAATGGGGTTTTCGGTCTTTGTTATGATAGTGTCTGTCTGACATATTGAGATCAGGATACACAGCCACAAACAAGCTTCTAATTTCTAAAGGAATGTAACCAGCACTTTCCTGAAAAGATTAAATATTTTTAACTCGACGCGTTCAGTGTGCACATTGCGAGAAAGGTGAACTGATCTTAGGTGAGCCATGAAGCTTCAGCAAAGGGACCACATGTAATATTTACAAATTAATTACCTCAAGATAAAAGCTGCACTTGTTAATATGATTTGGCTTTTAAAAGGTCCTTCCATCCATCCATCCATCCATCTTCTCCCGCTTATCCGTGGTCGGGTCGTGGAGGTAGCAGTTCCAGCAGAGAGCCCCAAACGTTCCTTTCCCCACATCAACCAGCTCTGACTGGGGGATCCCAAGGCGCTCCCAGGCCAGAGAAGAGATATAATCCCTCCACCTGGTCCTAGGTCTACCCCTTGGTCTCTTCCCAGCTGGACGTGCCTGGAACACCTCCCTAGGTAGGCGCCCAGGTGGCATCCTAACTAGGTGCCCGAACCACCTCAACTGGCTCCTTTCGACACGAAGGAGGAGCGGTTCAACTCCGAGTCCCTCCCGGATGACTGAACTTCTCACCTTATCCCTAAGGGAGACGCCAGCCACCCTGCGGAGAAAAACCCATCTCGGCCGCTTGTACCCGCGATCTCGTTCTTTCGGTCATGACCCATCCTTCATGACCATAGGTGAGGGTAGGAACGAAAATGGCGCGGTAGACAGAGAGCTTTGCCTTCTGGCTCAGCTCCCTTTTCGTCACACGGTGCGGTAAAGCGACTGCAGTACCGCTCCCGCTGCTCCGATTCTCCGACCCATCTCACGCTCCATTGTTCCCTCACTCGAGAACAAGACCCCGAGATACTTGAACTCCTTCACTTGGGGTAAGGACTCATTCCCTACTTGGAGTGGACAGTCCATCGGTTTCCTGCTGAGAACCATGGCCTCAGATTTGGAGGTGCTGATCCTCATCCCAGCCGCTTCACAATCGGTTGCGAACCGATCCAGTGAGTGCTGAAGGTCGCAGACCGATGAAGCCATCAGAACCACATCATCTGCAAAAAGCAGTGGTGCAATCCTTAGTCCACCGAACTGCAGACCCCCTCCCCACGACTACGCCTCAAAATCCGATCCATGTATATTACAAACAGGATTGGTGACAAAGCGCAGCCCTGGCGGAGGCCAACCCTCACCGGAAATGGGTCCGACTTACCACCGAGGACCCGGACACAGCTCTCGCTATGGGAGTAGAGAGATTGGATGGCCCTGAGTAGAGACCCCCTCACCCCATACTCCCGCAGCACCTCCCACAGTGACTCCCTGGAAACCCGGTCATACGCCTTCTCCAAGTCTACAAAACACATGTAGACTGGATAATGTGCTCCCAGGCCCCCTCCAGGATCCTTGCGAGAGTAAAAAGCTGATCCGTTGTTCCACGACCACGACGGAATCCGCATTTTTCAACTTTTAAAAGATGTTTGAATGATGATGTACACAGTGATAGGTGTTAAGGACTAACGTTTATAATAAATACATTTGTATTGATTTTAAGATATTTTCATACAATCATACGTATTGGGATCATTTGTATTAATGTGGACCGGAGGGAGAGGGTGACGAGCATAAGTTTCACTTTCCTTTTTTATTTCAAATACAACTTTGGTCATGAAGAATATGTTTTTCTGTTGTCCACGTTCATAAAGCATAAAACAACAGCATCAGAGCACGGTGCAGAGTTTCTAGATGAGTCCCTCGTTCTTATTAAACATCCATGTTGTAGTCCGTTGTATAGAACACTGTAGTTTCCATAGCTTCACAGCAGCAGACGCACACAATGACGTCCGCTGGCGCATCATAAACACGTCAGATAGTGAAAGTGCATTCGGATTCTCTAAATCAGTGGTTCTCAACTGGTCAGGCCTCGGGACCCACTTTTTACTTGGTCAATACATTGCGCCCCAACATTTTGAAGCACTCAAATCTATTCAACAAAAAATCGTGCTGTAATATACGCTTTTTTAGCATACAATATTAATAAAAGTGAAGTACAGTGAATATATCCCTTATATCCCTTCACAGAACTAAAGTATGCTTTCAAAAAGGTTTAATGAGATGATGGATTCAAAGCTGAACTATATAAAAAGGCACATATGCTGAAAACCCAACCCCAGCAGGGGGGTCTGGGGGGATTCTCCCCTAGGAGATTTTTAGAAATACTAACATAAACTATGCATTCTGATACACTCTGATAAGAAAATAAATACATCTATTACTACCCGACATATATTATTAATATTTTATGCCATTGTTTGTTTTTCACTTTGTTCTGACATCTTGCTGCGAGAAGAGTAAAGAGGAGATGACGTGTGACTTACTTTAAATTGTGGTTAAGGGTAGATAGCCCCCATTGTTCTGTGACCTGTCAATCATCAAACCTGGGGTCATATTTCATTATGTGTTCATTTTTATCTGAAGCTGTACCCATGGATGTATAAAGAATAGTTCTACCGCAAAGTTATTCTCCGTGGGGACTTCCAGCAACAATCTTGATTCTGATCAAAGGCCAGAAGAATCGAAAAAACATCAGCAAAGATATTTTATTGAGAAGATGATTTTCAAAACCGTTTATGGTCTCCGGTACTTCCAGTCCAACGCCGACTGCATGCACAGCGTTAGAAAATCGGGCCTTCAAAATAAAAGTTTGACCTTCCCCCCCCCCCAAAAAAAGAAGAAAAATTCAAAAAAAAAATCAAAACTTTTTTTCTTCACTCATATATCTGCGACCCACTCGAAACGGGCCCACCAGTTGAGAAACACTGCTCTAAAGTACCGCAGTCTCTTCTCCTAAGTCCTTTTGAATTCTCCTATCCACTATCTCTTAACCCCGTGACGTTTCACTCAGTCGTCAAGGAATAGGAGATAGGGTTAGAATTTAGGAGCTGATTTTTGGATTATCGGAACGCAACCCCTGTTGTCTGCTGCTACCTGCTAACTACCAACAGCTAGCAGTTAATAGCTAGCAGCTAACGGTTCAGCTACAGCTAGCAGCTAGCAGCTAACGGTTCAGCTACAGCTAACGCTAACTGCTCGTCTCCAGGGGGCGCATTTCATTCATGCCACATTACCCGCATCCTGTGGAAATCCAGATGAGTCATGTGTCATTTAACATTTGTGTGTGTGTGTGTGTGTGTGTGTGTGTGTGTGTGTGTGTGTGTGTGTGTGTGTGTGTGTGTGTGTGTGTGTGTGTGTGTGTGTGTGTGTGTGTGTGTGTGCACAGTCTAATCCAGATCTCAGCTGCAGTTTTTTTTTGTTTAATCCCACGAACATCTCGTGTTTCCCAGCTGTTTTTTTATGACCCCTATGCCAACAAACAGAACAGAAGTTCACTTTAAATGAAATAGATGCAGATTATTTTGTTTATGAATAGGGTAACATTTGAACTAATATACAGTAGGCTATATCACCATGAAACTACAGACAATTAATTTTGGAAGGTTTCTGAAATGTTGTGTTTAAAAATGCAAATAAGGCATTATGTAAGGCTTACTTTTGGTATATTTAGGAGAACTCTACAGACACAAATAGAGTTATTAAAATATACTCCTAAATGTGGATTATGATTTATTTCCACTGGTCTGAAAAAGACATTTCATGGAACATAAGCCTCAAAATTCCCGCTCATGACTTTTATTCTCCGGTCATTGTTCACCTAAATCCCAGCTTTCACTATTTTTAGCCACACCAGCGGCATGCCATCTGAACTGTCTGCACACTCTTTGGTAGACCGAAATATCTCAGCAGCTAGTTGAGGGATTGTGATGAAATGTTGGACAGACATTCAAGAGATAAGATAAAACTGTAGAGGGAAATTCCTGTAGCGAGTGTTCCTGTGCAGAGTTTATGTAAAAGTTCATGTTCTCCTCGGGATTTATTTATTTTTTCTTAAACGTTAATATGTCCAATACTGTGCCTTGAAATACCAAATACCTGCAGAATGACCTGTTAATTGTTTACTTATCTTTATCTTAAGATGGCATTTCATTGGAGGAGATCCAGGCTCCGTCCGTTCTTTTAAATCACTTTTATAACCTCACTTCCTAAGAGTGGCTTTCACATTTGTATTACCTTCTCTTTTGGTCTCTGTGTTTTGTAATATATTTGTTGCTTGTTTTAATTTTCAGTTTGGTCTTTGCATCCATAAATGTGACGTCCCTTTGTAACTCTATTTAAAAGGTGCTTTAATTAAAGTTAATTATTATTTTTGAACTACTATATTTGCAACTCAGAAATTACGGATGCAATTCATGAAAAATGTGTCACATGGTACAAAAACTGTTGACTCTTTTTGATGGAGAACTGTGTCGCTCCAGGGGTTGATTTTCAGATTAAGGACACGAACACATTAATCATTAAGTTATTGATTCATTCTGCTTTCATTTGAGTGTTTCATGGAAATCTGTGAACCTTCTCACTGAAGCTTATTCGTTATTAAGTTGATTAAAGATGCAAATTGGGGGTGTGATGTGATGTGACCTGCACATAGATACAGGACATCTCTAAAATAATTGTTTATTTATTTCTTTAAAGGTCACCTATTATGCAAAACCCACTTTTCCATGTCTTTTCTATATCAACATGTGTCCCCTCTGTTTAAAGAGATTCTGAAAGTTTCAGGAACAAAGATTCTCTCTCTTTTTGTCTGAAAATGAGCTGATCAGATTTTGGCCACTTTATGATGTCATAACGATGTTTTGGCTTGGGTAACCATTAGCCAATCACCAACCAAGGTAACCCCCCCCCCCTCCCCCCCCGCCCCACTTTATCACCTGAATCTCCTCCTAGAGCACCATTGTGTTCTTTTTAACCAAATGTCTCTCAGAGGGGCGTGGGGAGGGGCTCCTTATTTTCATCTAAAGTAACAGACAGAAAATCAGCATTTTAGAAACAGGGCTGAAACAGAGGGGATTATGGGTAATGCTGCAATGATCTGTTTGGTGTTTGTAGCCAATCAGAGACATGTTCTGTATATATCTGAGACCTGTGATATATTGATGAAAAACAGTATAATAGGGGACCTTTAAAGATTCTCGGAGCAAACATATGTTCTGACAGTGTTTGTCTTTGTGTTCAGATCACGCCGGGCAGCAAGTCGGCGCAGGGTAACCTGGTGCAGGGCGACGTGATCGTGGCCATCGATGGGGTCGGCACGGACGGGATGACCCACCTGGAGGCGCAGAACAAGATCAAGATGGCCAACTACAACCTGGCACTCACCATGACCAAGTAGGAACAAAAGACTACAACTAAACTTTCATCTTCTTATCTGTGCTCATTTTCAGATTCATATTTGCATTTAGTGTCTCTACTGATTCAAGGCTTTTATTGTCATGTGTCCATAGCTACAGTGTAGTTATGACAATGAAAATCTTAGGTCTCAGACTCCTCCAACACAACACAATAAAACAGATAAAATAGTGCAAGTACATACAAATAAAATATAATATAATATTGTGACATGTCTCCATACTTTAATGTTCAAAAAGCCCTTTATTTTTATCATACTGCCTGTGCTGCAGCACCTCTTTTCACCCTCTGTCTGAAACCAGAGCCCAGTCTGCTCTGATTGGTTAGCTGGCCGACTCTGTTTTGATTGTTCAACCGCTTAGAGATGTTCCGCCCCTTAGCCTATAGCCTACATAGTGATGTCACTAAGTAAACAAAATAATCCAATGGAGGCATTTCAGGGTGGGGGGGGATTTGAGATGTCCCGCCCCTTAGCCTATCACGTACAATGTGTTGGAGCGCTAGCCAATAGAAGCGCGAGTTGTTACATAGTGATGTTTTTTTTTGTCAGTTATTCCACTGGGAATTCTGAAGGATGCAAATAGTTGAACTTGTTCTTTAAATGCTAAATCTTTACTGATGAGTTTCTAAAGTTGTGAGCTAAATGTAGGGCAGTAAATATACTAAGTCACATTCCCCCCCTGCTCTGAAAATAAACTTAGCATGGAGGGTTGTGCTGCAATTTCTGGGAACATGCTGCAGGGTAAACGATGGGAAAAGACTTTGTACCATCCCTGAAGGTGTCTGACAGACATCTGATAAACTCTGGGAGGAAATGAATGTCTCATAACAGCAGACCCTCGGGGGGAGGGGGGGTAAGAAAAATGAGTTTTCTCATCTTGTGTTGTTTGCCTCTGTCTCTTAAAATGTGCAATAAAAATAAAGTAACCTTGAATCTTGAAACAAACCTCTGATTATAAGCCTGTCAAACATGGAGTATTTGCAACTCAGCTTCAACTGAATTACAGTTCGACAAATACAAATAATACTTTTCAGACCCTTCATAGAAGTCTGGGGTGTGAGGCTGGTTAATGGTTTATTATTTTATATGTAGTCAAGAATATTAGGTAGGTAAAGTTTTACAAGTAGCAGTGTTTTTGTTCTTTTTACACATCATGTTATTAAAAGTTCCCATTTTTCCATAAACAGAATCAATTCCTTCCTCTCCCCTCAAAAATGTCCATAACGCAAGAAAATAAGACAAAAAATACAGAAATTATTGATTGTTCAATTATCTAGTCAGTCTATTTGACTTACAATGATGTAAGAAGAATTATGTATTTTCTAGCGTAATAATTACTCTTAATTATTCCTGTAATGAATGTCTCTTTTTTAATGTTCGTCTCTTTTTGTGAACGCTACTCCCTAGAGCAGGGGTCTCAAACTCAAATACACTGTGGGCCAAAATAAAAAAAATGGGTACTAGTCGAGGGCCGGACTGGTTCAATGTTTATTACAGAACTTATTGAAATGAACTTATTGCACATATTAAACCTGGAACTAACAAAGCTTAAATGATTGCCTATAAAAACAATATTAAACATTAAATAATCAGTTGCATTAATTTCTTCTGGCTCTATCTGCAGCTTTTCCAGAGTCATTTCTTATGATTACATTTTCCCACAGGCCAACAACAGCTTCAACAAAACTATTTCCCTCAAAGAGAAACCAAACATGCCCTGTTGTCGTGAGAGAGAAAGTACAGAAGGAAACATCCATTAAACTCAGTGTGCTGCTCTGTGATGCTAGTTCAGATACTGGGCATCTCATCTTGGGTGCAAGGTCATCAATGTTTGGGCTCAGGCTCTGAGCTGAGGAGACCCTCAGGATGGAGTGAAGGTGTGCGTGCAATATACCGACGGGCCAGATCTAATAATAATTAGAAATTATCCTGCGGGCAGAAATTAAATCCACCACGGGCCTGATTTGGCCCCCGGGCCTTGAGTTTGACACATGTGGTTTAGAAAGTAGCTGCCGGGTCCCGCATGAGCTTAGCCCCCTCCTTTTTTTTTTAAGCTTTATACCCAAAATCAGCACTTTTGAAACAGGAAGTGAAATAGAGGGGTATGAGGCATGGCTAGAATGGGTGATCTGTTTTGTATTTTGAGCAAAACACTTCATAGATGTTTTTATATTTTGTTATATATCTGAGACCTATGCTATTGCCTAAAAATAGCATGATAGGTGCACTTTAAGTCAAACTAAATTCTCGAGGATATAACTTATTATTTTTTAGAAATAAAACATACAACATGACAATATATGGCCCTTTTTTAGAAAACATTAAGGTAAATCAGAAGTTATTCAACATGTCAATGATCTCCTCTCGGTTTGTGTTTCTTCCTGCAGGGCGAAGCGTAACGCTGCGATGCCGATACCGAGCGCCTTTCCCGTAATCCCTCAACAACAGGTACCTTTACCCATAATGCATTTCTGCTGCTGCACACAGCTGCACATCCACAAATGCACCTGAGATATTAAGATATAAAACTGATGTAGGAATCCATTCAGTTTGTGTTATATTTTGCTTTCATGTTTTTAAGATGTTCTTTTTTCCTCCTCAGTGTTTCTTTACTGCTTAACAAATATAAAAACATGTATTTTCCTCTATGTATGTTCCGCTGTGCCAAAAGAAAACACACACTGCTGCTTTATAAGGACACATATATCAACACACACAAAATCAAACTACTGGTTCATTATGATGTGATGTCGCCTCCTGGTGGGCAAAGGAAGATAAGACTTGAAAGCAGTAAAAAGTATGATTTTTAGAAAAATAAAACATTAATAAAGGAGTACTTAACTCAGATAAATGATCATCTTTAAAGTAATTAACATATTTAGTGGGAAGACAAAGGTAGCAGAGGTACTGATGATCACAAAAGGACATTTCAACAACAGTGTAATATATCTGTTGTGGCTTCCTTCCTTGTTTTTATTTCAAGCCACTAGACGCCTTAAACAGGCACTTTTAACTTGTTTTCTGACTTTATACTTTACTTACAGCCTCCGATGGTTAGATGGTGTTATGCGATGTGTTTGCTCAAAATAAAATAACAAACTTGTACACATGCAACAAAGAAAAGAGGCCTTTACAGTAATCAAAACAAACAGGCAAAACTCAAATAAAATAACACACAACTTGGGTATTCTTTCTGTCTTGATAAGGCTTAATAATAATAACTTAAAGGGTAATTGGACTGTTAAAAACTGTTCCTCGACGGCCTCTTTCTAGCAGGCTGCCCATCACTGTCACTTTAGAGGAGGCGCCGTGGGAATTGTAGTCTTTTAAAATGTGTTGACTACAGGCGTCACAATAGGCGCTTTCACACCAAGTACTTTGCCGTACTTAGTTCCCAGTACTTAGTTCATTGGAACTCTTTAGTTCCCGGAACTAAAGAGCAGATCGCGTTCACACCGAAATAAGTTCCCTGAGGGAAGATTACTCAAATGAAGCCGCTGACGTCACTTCTTCTTCTTCTGCTTTGGGTTTACTGGCAGGCCGCAAAACACTTCACGGTGTATACTGCCACCCGAAGTCCCCGGCCGGAGGTCCCCGGAGTTGGGGACTGGCTTCAGTAGAAGCTGCTCGGACTCCCAGCAGCTTCTACTGAAGCCTTCCGAGTAAATCGCCAGAACGCTGACACCTCCACCGCTCCCATGTTTTCTTTTGTGTTGCCGTAAGTTATTCTCTCTCCGTTGGTGCACTGGGCTAATGCTAATAATGCTAATGCCAGCAAATACAATGGCGGCTTCACAAAAGTTTTTTACGGGGCGCGTTTTGCAATCCGCCCAGCCAATCAGAAATGGGAACCTTTTTCTTCCATGAAAAACGCTTTAGAGTATAAAGACCCGTTAAGTGTGCTCTCTAGCAGGGACTCAAAAGGGGGTGAAAAGGTTCTCATGAACTAAATTCTAGTTCCGGATTTTTTTGGTGTGAACGAAACATTTCAAGAACTATCGGAACTATACTGGGAAAAGTACTCGGGTGTGAAAGCGCCTAATGAGGTGGCCTTTCTTAGAAAACAAAATACTAGCTCTAACAATATCTATAAAGACACCAGGTATTGATAGCTGTTGTTACCCCTGGAGCCTCAGGTGAACGGCCACCTGTCGGCCTGCAGTGCCTCCCCCGGGCCTGCGGGGGTAGACTCTCCGGGCGGGGGTGCGGCGGCGAGCCCCACCAAGAGGAAGCAGTATAACAACCCCATCGGCCTGTACTCAGAGGAGACTCTGAGGGAGATGGCTGCCATTCAGGCCGGGCTGCCTGTCGGGTACGTAGAGTCGCAGCGGAGGAAAACATGGCTTCCTTTGAGCAGCGTTTTCCCGCCATGTTGACCAACACCTCACACCTGAGACTGTCGGAGAAATATCTCACTGTGATGGTAGATTAATACCTGACTCCTCTAACCCTCTGCTGACTCTTGACCCCGAGAAGAAGGAGAAAAATGGGTGCATCAGAACATTCAGAGTCTTAAAAGTCGCACAAAAACAAAACATGGGATGATACTGAGTATCATAATAATAATAATAATAACAATAATTCCTTACATTTATTAGCGCTTTACAAATACACATTACACACATATCATACATGTTACGCTCATGTACTGTGGACAATACCCACAGGAGCAAATGCAGGTGAAGTGTCTTGCTCAAGGACACGACGGCTTTACAGACGCAGCGGCGGGTTTCAAACTGGTGTTCCCCAACGCCCCCTTGATCTGATGATCAACGCACAGCCCACTGCCCCACTCCGCCCATCTTCACACCTCAAATTCATCAAGGCGCTTTACAAGTAGACATTACTCACATAAGCGCAAATTCGGGTTAAGTGTCTTGCCCAAAGACACAACAGCCTGACGCAGTGGTGGCGGGTTTCAAACTGGAGTTCCCCAACGCCACCCTTGATCTAATGATCAACGCACAGCCCACTGCGCCACTCCGTCCCTATATTATATATTATTTTATATCATAAAATAGTTTATAAATGTTAATGGTCTTTACTTTCCATTTCCGGCTGCTTTATGCTTCTACTCCACTATAAAATGTATCTGATACACGTTATTAAAACAGAATAATACAGAGTACTGAAGAGAAAAGGGGCTGGTATTAAGGGGAAATGTTGGGTGGAAGATTTCTATTTATTTTGTTGAGAAAAACTATTTCCATCATCTCACCTTTATTCTAAAATGGCTAAATTAGTAAATATGCGTTCCCATTTCCCCCTTATGCCTCTGTAATACACACATTAAACTACCCAGCAGTATATAGAGTATTTCAAATGAGCTCCACAAATAAATCCACAGATCTTGTTGTGAGCCAGGAACTACTTTCTCTCGAGCAGATCACCGGCCAGGAGGAAGTGTGCGTCTCCTGAGCTTCATTATGGGATTCACCTCTTGACCTTTATTTCCTCCTCTCTCTCTTTAGGGGAAGTCCTGCTGTCACAACACAACAAACCTTGAAATGTGATTTTTTTGTTTTGGAATGACTAAATCTTCTCCTTTCTTCTGTTTCTTCGCTCAAACGAAGGCTTTCTCCCCGGCTCCTCCAAAGTTAGTATCCTCTCTGCTGAGTGTTGTGTGTATTTGGTCTTTTTAGGGCATGCTTTGTTTCTGAAGTGCTGCCTGTAGACTTTGAATCATTAGTACATCATTTTCCAATAATAGACCAGTGAAATTACTACAAGCAAATCAACGAACATTGGGAATAGTATATTGATTTTCTTGGACAAATTGAGACCATGTTTGCCATCAGCAAGATTTCCAATCAAAGACATTCCAGCTCAATTTGCAATTTTGATTATGATTTACATTAGTGCTTTTTCGATTCAAAGAGTAAGGTATTTCTTTTCAGCCTGAATGTCTGCAAATCATTAAGTTAGGCTTATAAATAAATAGTTTATTTACCACGGTGGCAGACTAAAATGCTAAATGTAATGAGGTGCATTTTAATTCACCTTTAAACGCAAATATTTAGCAGATTTTCTAAATGTTTTGTTGAGAAACACTCATATATTTGAATGGAATTTGACTTTAGAGAATGGAGATACATTCTTAGTATTGCATTCAGTTGTTCAAGTGAAAAGTGACAGAAATAATAGTGTAAAAAAACTTAAAAATAAACAAAAGAGAGAAGTTTTAACATTGGTACTCTAACATTTCCTCAGAGCCGAGCATGTACTGTGTGAAACGGGATATACATGTCATGTTGTCGGGTTTTCAGAAGTTATAAACGTCGCTTTTGGACATGC
Source organism: Notothenia rossii (assembly GCF_949606895.1). NCBI lineage: Eukaryota > Metazoa > Chordata > Actinopteri > Perciformes > Nototheniidae > Notothenia > Notothenia rossii. Next base: position 83,265,724 of record NC_136909.1, read on the forward strand.
TGCCTGTGTTGTGTTGTGCAGAGTGATTGTTGCATCATGGTGGTTTGCTGAGGGTTTCAGACTGAACGGTTGTTGTTCAAAGAGACAAATGAGTCTCAAGAGAGAATACACCTCTGGGTTTTTATTACATTAAATCACTTGTTAGACACTTTTATCCAAAGCGACCTACATACTCAATACTGTGGGCAATCCCCACAGGAGCACTTTGGGGTGAAGTGTCTCAGGGACACAACGACATGCTGACTGTAGTGGGGTTTGAACCTGTGCTCCCTTGATCCGAACACTAACGCACTAGTCCACTGCGCCATAGCCTCCTTTTTATGTTTGTGGTGTTGCATGCATCTTCAGAGACATTTATATATTATTATAAAAACGTAATTTATGACATCCATGCTGTAATACAATCGTCGATGATACATCTGTTTTGCATTTACACAAAGGTCAACATATGTTTTATGATTGAAAACCATAGACTGTATATATAAATGGACGTGGTGTCCGTGACGTCACCCATAGGATTCTGCAGACTTGCCGAGAAGCCCTTAGTAGGCGGAGTCGGCCACTAATGGCTTGACAGCAACGTCAGAGTCTAATCCCGCCTGCTCCAAATAACGGCAAAGAGGCGGAGCCGAGGCGGGACCTGCTGCCTCCGAACTGGAAGTAAACAGAGCTAGCTCAGGCTAAGAAGCTAAGCTAACATGAGATACATGCATACCAAGTTACTGCTAACAGTGTAGTTCCTCTATATAAACGTTACATTCATAATCAAATGAGACAATCTGCAAGAGAATTAGCTATTTTTTGTTATTCTTAATGCTTGTCATTCACACGTTAAGAAAAGAAGTACCGATACATAGCAGAACAATTGTGGGCGATGTTCAGCTTAATAAGCCTTGTTCAACATAATTTATTTAGCTAATACTACAGCAGGCGAACCAAGTCTGCGTTTCGCTGCATTCCTTGAGCTCCAGTTATTACGACGGACTCCATCGCCCGGACCTAATGGAGCCGCAGGGGGCTAGCTCCGGGACGCCGGCTGGAGCTAGCCCCCTGCGGCTCCGTTAGCTCCGGCGGCCACCACTGGGATAATTGGGTCCCCTATTAACATTTGCTCCCGTTTAGCATTATGGGCGTCTTAGCCATAGACTATAAAAGTCTTACCCAAGGCTGAATCATAAACTAAAATGTATATGTATGTATAAAGGGTTACGTCCTTAGCTGGCTAATAAGTAACAAGCTAAGCTACTAAGCACACAAACACCCGTGAACGGGATTAACATGTATAATATTATCATTTTAGACTTCTTGGAACGTTTTGTTAGTACATTCAAGCGCACAGCACAACATTTTAATTGTCTGGTACAGTACTATGACTAACTAACATTGTAGCCTCTATGGTTGTAGCCTAGCAGAGTGGACAAGTTGCTGTTGGCTGACAGTGACAGTACATGTCCATCAAAGTGACCACGCCCTAATTTATGCAAAAACGTTAAGACCTAATATAAATAAAAGGGTCGTGTTAAAAAACAATTCACTCACAGATTCATAATCATGAAGGTAGAATCTAACTATATCGATAATAATATTTATTGCATCCATGGGTAGAAACATGTTTTTTTCTGCTGTAAAGTTGGGCATTATAACATGGGGGTCTATGGAAATTGCTCCTTTCTGCAGTCAGTCCCTAGCGGCCCATGTATGAACTGCAATGTGTGGCTCTTCCGTATTGGCGTCCCGGCTGTTCCCCAGAGTTTGCCGCTTTTTGAAAACGTATGAGCTTTATTTATTACCATGTTTGAATTATTAGGCGTGTGGTGCAGTGGGTAGTGCGTTGGTGTTCGGATCAGAGGGTCACAGGTTCAAACCCCACTACAGTTAGCGTGTTGTTGTGTCCCTGAGACACTTCACCCCAAATTGCTCCTGTGGGGATTGCCCACAGTATTGAGTATGTAAATCGCTTTGGATAAAAGCATCTAACAAGTGACGTGATGTAAGTGATGTATTATTTTATCCAAGGAAACAGTGTGTATTATAAGACCGGTGCATAAGACCCATTGAAGGGGAAAAAGCGAATCAAAATCGCAATATTTAGGAATGTTTCTTTTTTATTGAGAATCGGTTTTTGTATTAAAAAAAATCACATATGTACAAGAAAACTCAGACATTTTTGGAGATTAAATCCATGAGTTTTTTAATCAGCGTGTACAGATGAGTCCTCTGCATATAGTTATGCACAAAAATGAAATCCTAATAATCAAAATTATCGCCTCAGTTGCTTTTTGTTGCCCCCTAGTGGCATAAAAATGACATATTGGACTATAAGATTATTGCAGTAAAGATAGCTATCATAGGAATTCAATGTGTTTATGTTAAAGTATAAGGTTAAACTGATCCCACATACTTTTAAAATAATATGGAAAAGCACGCTGTCGTTCTGATTTGATAAACAACGTCATTTTGACCTTTCTCATTGGAGGAAAGTGAACATTATTGTGAGCATGATTGGCCTGGATGCTTCTTCTTTTTAACACCTTCACACTACACACACACCCTCCTCGTGTCCTACCCTCACACACACCCCTCAACCTTTCCCACCTCCACACCCCCCTCCCCCTCACCTCACAGCACCAGCTTCAGCCCCCCCGGCCCCCCCCAGAGGCCCATCGAGGTGACGGCCCCCGGAGGGAAGGCCACCATCATCCACGCGCAGTACAACACCCCCATCAGCATGTACTCTCAGGACGCCATCATGGACGTCATCGCCGGGCAGACGCAGGGCATGGGGCACGACGCCGGGTAAGAGCACCTTCCTCCTCCTCCTCCTCCTCTTCCTCCTCTTTCACCTCTTCATCATCCTCTTCCTCCTCACCATTGTCCCGTCCTTTCTCTTCCTCCTCTGGGTTCTTCCTCCTCACCAAAGTATTGTCCTTCCTCCTTAATCATCTTCTCCTCTGGCGTCCTTTTTACTCGCCATGTTCTTCCCACCATCCATTTTTCTTCCAACCAAAGCATCATCCATCTATTCCTCTTCCTCCTCCTCACCATGCCCATCCTTTTACTCCTCTTCCTCTCCATATCTTCCTACCTCTTCCTCTCATGATCGTCTTTACAATTGGGTTTAAAACAATCAATTTTCAAAGACATAATTACAAAATATAGAAGTTGTTCATGCCAAAGACATCATCATTTTACATTTTGTACAACTAATTAAAGGTGGGGTAGGTAATTCACTTCAGAAACACTTGTTGTTATATTCCATGGAATGCTCTTAACATCCCGATAGCAATGAATATATGAAATGCTTTGACAAAAGATCCATAAAGAAATGTCATCTCTGGAAGCCGTGGCGCTGTAAAAAGCACGACCAATCATGTGAGCCGGTCCGGCTAAAATAACTGGATGGCCTACCTGCCTGTCAGCCTTCCATCTGTGCACAAACTTATCTCGTGCCCTCATTGGTCATGTGCGCGTTCGTGTGTGTTGGAGGAGGGGCTCTGTAAGGAAGTCTGAAGGAAGGGGCAGATCTTTTTAGGCTGTGTATTTTCAAATTCTAGCGCACTCAAGCTGGTTTCTCCATTCTTACCTACCCTACCTTTAAATGTGGAAATTAATTTTTAAAAATGCAGTTATTTATTTGTTATTTTTGTAACCTCTTTCTTCCTCCTCGTCCTACTTTCCTATTCCTCTTTACAATTATACCATTATACCAACCATTTTCCAATTACCAAATACTGAGGTATCTTACAGAAAAACAAATTTATGTTAACAGGAAATATTAAATTCTATATTTGTTAAATAAACAGAATTAAAAAAGTAGTTATATTCAATAAAATAAATCATTTACAGTTTAGATTATTAAAGATTTTGCAGTTGTTCTCTCTGCAGTGTTGCATCTCTGGTTGCTTTTGTTGTTGTTGTTGTTGTTGTTGTTGTTGTTGTTGTTGTTGTTGTTGTTGTTGTTGTTGTTGCATTCCTCTTCGTCCTCTGACACTAACAAAGCATTTTTCCATCCTGTTGGAAAGTTGCTCCTGGATCCGTGCTGCAGTGTGTGCATGAATTCAGAAATTGCTTTTGTTTTCACCTCTGAGAATGAAAATGAAATGACTACAGACGTCTACACACACTTTTACACCCTCAAACACCACCTTTAATTAAAATGCCACGAGCTCCACTGAGAAACTAATCACACTTGCGGTTCGTCGCGCTGCGTCAAACTCATTCACTGAGAAACGCTCAGAATACAAAACTAAACCGACAATAAGCTGGGTAGTAAAACTTAAATGAATGAAAACCGAATGTTCTGAGACCCTTTTTCTTCTTCTGGTGGTTTGTATCTGTTCATTATGAGTCTAACAAACATCTAATACTAGAACACAATACAACATGTTTTATGTCTCGTGTTTTTCATGCAAGAATGTCTTTAAATGCTGTTTTCAGCCTCTCAAAGATGAAGATTTACTGCTTTTATCATTTTCGATTTTATTTAGATGACACCTTTATCCAAAGTAACTGACAATGAGCCAAAAAAAACAGTATTAAAGTGAAAATCTGTGGTTTTTGGAAAGAGTAAACAAGACATTTAAAGACATCAACTTGAACCCTTTTTTTCTGATGATTTTTAGAAAAATATTGTGAATATTCAATTCATTTATAATGAAAATAATCTTTAAGAAGGATTTAAATAACTATCGGTACCACTTTACAATAAGACTACCCTTATAAAGGGTTTACGAATAGTTTGTAATTCATTTATTAATTAGGTTGTGAACACTTTATACATCATTAATAAGCTTTTATAAGACATGAGATAAACAGTGACCGGTTGCTTGCCAAATAGTGAGCCCACATTTATCTGTACTGTTAAGCCTTATAGAGAGGCGAAGTCCCTCCCCTTCCGGGGGAGCTCCATGGGACCTTATTTCGGAAAAAGTATGTATTTATTATCTTTCGATCCCGTTTGAATTGTGCCACAAATTACACATATGATGTTTGTCAATTCAAAAAATAATTTTGCAAGTAAAAAAAATTAAAATGTGTCGTAAAACTATGAAGTAACACTTTTTTTGTGTGAACCGCTCAATGAACTACATCTCCCGTCTCGCACCAGACACCGAGACGGCCGTCACGTTGGCACATTTCACTTCTTTCTTTCAGAACGAGGCGAAAAGTATTAAAAGAGGTGAAAATCACTACAAGTCTGGGCATGTTGAGAGCTGTACATACACACAAGGGGAGTTAGTCGGTTCGTAAGAGCCAGCATGCGGGACCGGGATTCTGGGATTTGTAGTCTTTCTAGTTGCGTATTTTTTCATAGTCTTATATTTCAACAGTTTTACGACAAACTGTGACTTTTGTGACATGGAAATGATTTTTTAAGATTGACAAACATCATATGTGTAATTCGTGGCACAATTCAAACGGGATCGAAAGATACGTTTTCTCTCCCCATTGACTTCAATACATCATTTTTTCAAAATTATGTCCCATGGGTCGGAAGTAGAAGGGCGGGACTTCACCTCTCTATATTGGCTACCTATGCTTCGTCTTCTTCATCAGCCAGCATCCTTGGTATCTGTTGCTCACTGAGTTGATTCTCGCTTAGTAGCCAACACAAGGCTTAGTCATCTTGCCAAATAGTGAGCCTGTGTTGATGAATGAAAACTGTTATAACTGGTTTATAATTGGTTCTTAATGATTAATAAAGTGTTTACAACCTAATTCATAACCTAATTATGAATCCTTTATAAGGGTAGTCTTTTTGTAAAGTGGTACCTCAATATCTTCTTCTACTGAAGGTTTATAACTGTTTAATATTCTTATAACACTGAAACACTACACAAATGTTTCTATTTTTGCACTATATTGTAGTAATTTCTCTTTCAAAAATGTCAGAAAATACTTTTTTCAGCTTCCGAACTGGTTTATATATGAATGATATCATATTAAGGAGAATATCTTTAAATGTTGAGGACTTTGAGCGTCTGTCAGACATTTAACTCTATTTTCTGACATTGTATAGAAAATGTGTCCTAAAATATTCCTTAGTTGCTGTCCTATAGATATTTAAACCCTTTAACTTCCTCTCCATCTTTATTTAAATCAAGTCATGCAAAATCAAATCAACACCTGCCCAATATTGCTTTCTTTTACACCATCAATCCAAAGTATTACTTGCGTGTTGTAAATACATTTTAGCGCTGCAGGTCCTTCCTTAAAATCAGCTCAAGCTTTGCTGACTGACCTGGTTTGCTTTGGTGTGGGGGGGGGTTTGCAGTCCCGTTAAAGAGGCTCTTATAGACAGCGACTCGCCGGTCTATCAGGCAGTTCAGAGTGCAGAAAAGGACCAGGATGTTGGTGGGGGGGGCCGTCGCAGCACCACAGCCAACATGCAGTCCAAGACCTTCAAAGTCCTGGCCCTCGTGACCGGCACCGAGGCCGGTAAGTCTGCAGGTTACTTTGATTTAGCGTAAAATCTCATATAAAGATAGACTATAAAACAATAGAGTGCCACAGTGACGCGTCCTAAAACCCGGAAGTAAACTCCTTCTGGTTCCTTCGATAATTCCTTGGAAATTGGAAAATAGCTGGAAATAAGGTCTGTGGTTGAAACACATTGAAGAGACGGATCACGTTTTGTTCAGCCGGATAATCTCCACATGTCTACCCTACTTTTATAATTTTCTAATCTTAAATCTAGTCGCCAGAAGCAAAATGCTAACGTTATGCTATAAAGGAACTACAGCAGGGTCGCTGCTTCAACGTCACGCCAACTTAAGATCCATATTCAAACACACAGATTCTAAATGGTACGAGTTGAAGCGATTGTTCTAACAGTTTGCAGGAGGCAGGGACTTGCTTTCAAGCAGAACAGGGCAAACAAACTTAGAGGAGTGTTTACGTGTTCATTGTAATGATGTACAACGGCCTCCACAACTTCTGTAGTCCTATTCAGCCACTTGGTAACAACCATCGTTTTTCAGACACGTAAACTCTTCAGAAATCACCAGCGGGGTCACTGCTGATGGATTTAATGTCGTAGAACAAAACGTGATCCGTGTCTTCAATGTGTCTCAACCACAGACCTTATTTCCAGCTAGTTTCCAAAATCCTATGGAGAAATTGCAATGCATTTTTTCGAAGGAACCGGAAGTGGTCAAATGCTAACTTACTTCCGGGTTTTAGGACGCGTCACTGTGGCTCTCTATTGAAAAGTTTGTAATCTGCTGTCTCCTCGGTGTATCTATTTTAACTGAGATAAAAAGTATTGTTCACACACAAATGAATTGTTTACAGTTTTTAAATTATTCAAACTTCCGTTACGTGGATGAACCCAATGTTGTGAACATTGCGCTAAAAGAGCAGTACACTGTGTATAATGGCATCTAAGGATTTATCTCCACAGGCCCACAAAGTAAGATGGCGACCAAGCCCCCAAGAAGTGACCTGGACGTTAAAGCTAATTTGTCTAGTGGCCAAACGGTAATACAACTTATTTGTCATTTGGCCCAAAATACTTTTTCTTATTCACATATATTTTGAAAGAGACGTCTGTTAATCAGGGTAGATTTTATTTTTTAACTAAATCAACTCCACAGTATCCAGTTAATAGCTCTTATTTAAAAGCTGAACCCAGAGTTTTTTCCCTCCCCATTCATTTAACTGAGCCTTGACCAGCTGTGACGTAATGGATTGGACACATTTAGACGCTTGAGGCAGCAGATTAAAAACTTTTCAACATTAGTGTCGGTAAACTTTGAACTGAGGAAGCCCGCTGACGTCTGCTGTTTGTGTTACAGTACCAGGGGATGAGGAGGAGGAGGAAGAGGGGGCTCTGAGGAGGAGCAGGTAGGCAGCAGGGCTCCATTAAAAGCTGCTGACCCCCCCCACCACCACCACCAGCACCTTTACACTCTACCCCCCCCCCCCTCACCTCTCCTCACTCCCCCGATCCGTCACCCCTTCTCTAAAATTATCGTGAAAACTAGCCCTATTTTAACACCCTTATTTTATAAGTACAAAGTTAATTGTTTGTATTCAATTACATTTATTCAGTCTTAGTTGGGAGTACATTTTTTTTTTATATAAGCACCATTTCCTTCATCACTGTTTTCTCCAACAGGGGGCACAATAGGATGATGGATCTCGTTTATTTATTTATTTTGTTTTCCCACTGATTAAACACCCACAATACATCTTATATAATATTAACAATAAACTCAAATAATAATGGTGCTTAAATTGCAGAAAAGTTATAAAAAATTGTAAGCAAATATGGAGTTCTACAGGGACTAATATTCAAAGAAAAGAAATCCTCAAAATACCTGATATCAAAGTCATAAATGTACGTTTTTCTTCTTGCTAATTTTCGGGTCTTTGATCATTTTCAAGTGTTTCCTTTACGAATTATTTAGTTTTTTTTTCTCAGATATAATGTTACTCCCCTACACGTAGGTATTTCTTTATTTGACCTACAACATCCCTAATAAGGCCTCAAATAAAGCAGCCTGTAACTGCAGAAGATAATTTCTATCTTCACATTTT
>NC_136909.1:83274464-83321738 GCF_949606895.1 Notothenia rossii
CACCCACACAGTGTCTCTAATATAACCCTCCTCTTCTCTGTTATAATGCATCATCCATCACTTTTAAACATTTACACACACACACACACACACACACACACACACACACACACACACACACACACACACACACACACACACACACTCTGGACCACCTATATGTCTCTGTGGCCTGGCTGCAGTTTCCAAGACGGCATGATGGATGAAACCATCCGACCTCACTTCTGAGTCCAGACCACCCACACACACTTTTCACTTACACACACACACAGACAGACAGACAGACAGACACACAGACAGACAGACAGACAGACAGACAGACAGACAGACAGACAGACAGACAGACAGACAGACAGACAGACAGACAGACAGACAGACAGACAGACAGACAGACAGACAGACAGACAGACAGACAGACACGTCATGTCGTCAGAGAAAAAATCACAAGTTTAATGTGTTGCAAAATATTCTTTATTTAAGTTTACACTCATTTAGTCACACCCAGTATTCTTGGAAATTGACGTACTGTAATATGACTGCAAAAAGTAAAAATAGTCTTTATAAACTACAAAAACAAAGATACAAAGTGTAAAACAAATATTGTGGAGTAGTTCTAATAAATATATATGAAATGTTTAAATATGATGTGTTTTTTGTCAATTGTCAACATTTTATTCATATTTAATTGTCCCTCTGTGTCTCTTCTACAGATTATATATCTCTCTTCAGCACAAAGTGTCACGGCTGTGACTTCCCGGTCGAAGCCGGAGATAAATTCATCGAGGCTCTGGGTCACACCTGGCACGACACCTGCTTTGTGTGTGCGGTAAGAAGCCAAAAACTCTTTCAAAATACTTTATTACGAGAAGAAAAAGTCCCCAGAGTTACTCATAATACCGCATAATTATTGTTTGATCATCATTTTTACGTTAACTTTGTTTTCCTTTTAATTTTATGTTTTTATTGCACATTTCTATTGTAAATTATTGTGTTGAAATGTATATATTTGATCTATTTTGTTTAACTTTCTTTTAAATCTGAATCAGATTCTGATTAACTTTTTCTTTTACTTAAAGGTGGGGTATGTAATTCACTTCAGAAACACTTTTTATATATTCCATGGAATGCTCTTAACATCCCGATAGCAATGAATATTTGAAATGCTTTGACAATAAATACATAAAGAAATGTCATCTGTGGAAGCCGTGGCGCTGTAAAAAGCACGACCAATCATCTGAGCCGGCCCGGCTAAAATAACTGGATGGCCTACCTGCCTGTCAGCCTTCCATCTGTGCACAAACTTATCTCGTGCCCTCATTGGTCATGTGCGCGTTCGTGTGTGTTGGAGGAGGGGCTCTGTAAGGAAGTCTGAAGGAAGGGGCAGATTTTTTTGGCTGCGTACCTTCAAATTCTAGCGCACTCGAGTTGGTTTCTCCATTCTTACCTACCCTACCTTTTAATATATAAAATAATCACGTGAATACACATATTTTTAGCAAAGGTAAAGCAAGTGTATTTATAAAGAACATTTCAGCAACAACAAGGCTATTCAAAGTGCTTCACAAAAGCAGCAAAAACAAATCAGGTTTTATGTAAATACAACTATTTAATTTACACAACATTGCTGTAATTCTAACTGTTGAATGTTGAGTTATTCTGCAATCACTCAAGCTATGTTTCTTTTTTATATTTTATATATCTTTTTGTGTTTCCTGCAGGTTTGCAACGTGAACCTGGAGGGCCAGCCTTTCTACTCAAAGAAAGACAAACCTCTGTGCAAGAAGCACGCTCACGCCATCAACGTGTAGACGACCAGCCGGAGGCGACCTGCCGCTCGCTGACGACTTTACTAATGTGTGTGTAAACGCTCTTCATGCAAGATACACTTCGTTTTTGTGCATTTATTTTAAAACTACGCTGCCTGAGGATTCAAAACAGAAACAAAAAACAGGTCATGATGTCCAGCCCACGTTATTATGTACTGTAGTGATTTATTTACTGTTTTCTACCAGAAACTACTTGTGTGTTCAATGTGAGGAAGTTCTTATACGGAGTCTGGTGTGTGCCAAAAAAAATTATGATATATATTTGTATTAGTTAATTAATTGATGAATGTAAAATATATACAGGTAACTAAGCTGACACAAGCATAGTTACTTAAACAATTATACGATATTACATTTAAAACTGAAAAGAATAATCATTATAATTTTGATAATTATAAGGATTCAAATTCATTTACATTTTATCTGGAGCGGAGCTTAAGATGAGAAGCAGCATTTTACGGCGCGCTATGCATGGGGCCGCCTTGAGGGGGTTTCCCGACGTGTCGTTGCAGTAAATTAAAGGGTGTTTCATGTTGTCGTTGCTGTCGACCTTCTTAATCTACCTTATTTGGGGGCCCCCTTCTGGTCTGGGGCCCCAAGCAGTTGCCTGCCTTGCCTGTTCGCAAGGAGTGCCCCTGATTTCACCCATAGACTGTATATGTAAATGGACGTAGTGTCCGTGACGTCACCCATAGATTTCTGCAGAGTTGCAGAGAAGCCCTCAGTAGTCGGAGTTGGTCACTAACGTCTCGACAGTGAAGTCAGAGTCGAACTCCCACCTACTCCAGCTTGATCCAAATAAGGGCAAAGAGGCGGAGCCGATGCGGCATATGATAAGTCCGATATTTAAATGAAGAATACTACACCAGGCACCAACACAACAAACACGTCCGGGTTCAAGTTCACTGGATCAGCCTTGCAGCCGAGCCCCTGTAGCATCCTGGAGCTAACAGAGCTAACGGAGCTAGCAGAGGAACAGAAAGCTAGAAGCAGCAGTCACCGCAGAGACCTGTCCATCAACGTGACCACGCCCTCATTTATGCAAAACATTTAAGACCTAATGTAACTCAAAGGGGTGCGTTATTAATACATTCACTCCCCAATCCATTGTCATGAAGGTGGAATCTAACTATATCCAGAATATTTTTTATTGCATCCAGGGGTAGAAACATGTTTATTTCTATTGTAAAGTTGGGTATTTTAACATGGGGGGTCTATGGACATTGCTCCTTTCTGCGTCCATCCCCTATCGGCCACTAGATGAACTGCAGTTTGTGGCACTTCCTTATGGGCTTCCCGGCTCTGCCCCAGAGTTTGCCGCTTGATTTCACCTCATTGGTACTTTTCAAAAGCACCAAATGAATGAATCACACATTTAATTATTAACTTAAGTGATACATAAAAAATTAAATGCATAATTTAAAATATATTTAGCGATTTCAAAAAAAGTGTCATTATTTATAATTTTGTCTTGTTTTTATTTATGTTACATCGGAATTAAATTATAATTATAGCCTGGAAAAATGTATGATTATTTAATTTGCTCACTCTGGACTCCACTTTGAACTCCACATCAGAATATATTGGACTGTAATGTGCCTATTTTAAAATTTGAAGGCTTTTTTTTCTTTCACCTAACACAAGTATTTATGAATGTTTGGTTCAGCACTGGAATGTAAAAATAGAATCCACAGACTGTAGAGAAACCAACACATGCAAAACAACTACAAAGAGAAAATGAGGTAAAGACACAAATCGGAAAAAAATGAAAACGGCAACATAAATTCTTGCAAAACGAACACAGAAGATAAAAAAAAACTGCTGAACTGATGCAAAACGACCCCTGTTCTCTGTGTGTGTAACTCTAAAGTCACCTCTATGGGATGTTTCTAACCCTTCACGTACAGTAGGTGCTACTATGCAACAAAAAAACTGTTATTTTAATATTAAAGGTCCCCTATTATACTGTTTTTCATCTATATATTATAGAACCTGTCTCTGATTGGCTGAAACACCAAACAGATCATTGCAGCATCCCATAATCCCCTCTGTTTCAGCCCTGTGTCAAAAGTGCTGATTCTCTGTCTGTTATTCTTTAGTTCTCATGAACTAAGTACAGATCGCGTTCACACCGGAATAAGTCCCTGGGGAAGGAGTTGGCAAATGAAGCCGCTGACGTCACTTCTTCTTCTTCTTCTGCTTTGGGTTTACTGGCAGGCCGCAAACAACTTCACGGCGTATACTGCCACCCGAAGTCCCCGGAGTTGGGGACTGTCTTCAGTAAAAGCTGCTGGGACTCCCAGCAGCTTCTACTGAAGCCTTTCAAGTAAATCGCCAGAACGCCGACACCTCCTCATCTCCACCGCTCCCATGTTTTCTTTTGTGTTGCCATAAATTAGTCTCTCTGCGTCTGTGCGCTGGGCTAATGCTAATAATGATAATGCGAGGATAATAAAATGGCGGCTTCACAAAACTTTTTTTGAGTTTTACGGGGTGTGGTTTGCAATCCGCCAAGCCAATCAGACATAGGAACCTTTTCCTCCGAAAAAAGTACCTGCTCTCTAGCAGGGACGGAAAAGGGGGTAAAAAGGTTCTCATGAACTCATTTTAGTTCCGGCTCTTTATGGTGTGAAGTTACGCAACATTTCTGAACTATATCGGAACCAAAGTGGGAAAAGTACTGCGGTGTGAACGCGCCTAATGGTGCTCTAGGAGGAGATTCAGGTGATAAGGTGGGGGGGAGGTAGGGGGTTACCTTGGTTGGTGATTGGCTAATGGTTACACAAGCCAAAACATCGTTACGACATCATAAAGTGGCCAAAATCTGATCAGTTCATTTTCAGACAGGTTTTTATAGAAATGGATCAGGACAAAAAGAGAGAATCTTTTTTCCTGAAACTTTCAGAATTTCTTTACACAGAGGGACACATGTTGATGTAGAAGAGACATGAAGAAGTGGATTTTGCAAGATAGGTCCCCTTTAACATGGTGTGATATTTATTAAATGTGTCATCACTGCTGCGTTCAGTGCTCATCAGATGTATCTGTTTTTGTGGATGTTTGGCACAAAGAGATGACAGATATCTTTCTGTAATGATTGTGTTATTGTTTGTTTTCCTGTAAGAGCTTGAATGTTTATTACAACAGCGGTTTTCACTACAAGTTTTGTTCACACTGGAGGCCTTTACAACTTTTATTTGTGTGTGATTATTTTGGTTGTTTTATTGCATCCTCAAAAGTCCACCCAAATGAACTAAGAGATACAATAAGGACCCAAATATGCAAAACGTTTTATATGTGATTATTTTCCCATTCAGCTCAACAAACTGCATAATAGGCTAAGTCAAGCCAACTTTATCTCAAAACATTTGAAAACAACAAACATTAACCGAAGTGTTTGAAAGTGTTAAAAAGATTTGAATAAATATTAATATATGGAGAAAGAAGACCTTACTAGTGTGGCAAACTAATCCTCAATTAAAGGTAGGGTAGGTAAGAATTGAGAAACCAGCTCGAGTGCGCGAGAATTTGAAAATACACAGCCGAAAAAAATCTGCCCCTTCCTTCAGACTTCCTTACAGAGCCCCTCCTCCAACACACACGAACGCGCACATGACCAATGAGGGCACGAGATAAGTTTGAGCACAGATGGAAGGCTGACAGGCAGGTAGGCCATCGAGTTATTTAAGCCGGGCCGGCTCAGATGATTGGTCGTGCTTTTTACAGCACCACGGTTTCCAGTGATGACATTTTGTTATGTATTTATTTTCAAAACATTTAATATATTCATTGCTATCGGGATGTTAAGAGCATTCCATGGAATATAACAAAAAGTGTTTCTGAAGTGAATTACTTACCCCACCTTTTAAGGGAATTTTCTCAAGGTAATTAAATCAATTAAATTCAACAGTGTAAACACACCCTGTGATTTTAAAGCTGGTGTTTTTTACAGCGTGAACGAAGCCTCAGAAACACTGAAAACGTGATTTAATGCAGAAGGAGTTTTTAGTTTCAAGAAATCTGTATTTTTAAGATTGATTAATATTACTGTTACTACGGGGACAAGTAAAATATTCAGCCTCCCTGTGCCTTTCGTGATTCAGTCTGTCTGACCGGCACACACACACTCACACACACTTGTGCTGGTGTACAGTTTTTACTTTGAACATTTTATACAGTTTGAGTGCTTTTTCAGAGGGTGAATGTGTGCATGCAGGACGTCTGTCAGCATGTGGAAAGAGGCGACGTCAGTATTAGTTTGTGTTGGTGTCACTTTTTAAAATGTACTCGGAGTGTTTGAACTGGTTTTGGAGTCAATTAAGCTGTTTCGTGAACTATTATTCATATTATTAACATGTTAAAGGAAAGAAAGACGCTGAAGTGACCGCTTAAGCTGCTGTACTAATTTGTGTAACAGGTTTTGAATATTTGAGGATTATTTGTGTTGCAAGTTGAATAAAAGGAGCACTTCAACCACCTGAAAATATACGTTTATGTCGTCTATATCTGATTTGACTTTGTTCTGCATCGTCTTTGAGTTAATTTGCTGTTACCGTTCATGGTGTTCGCGGGTCAATTTTGACCCATGATTTATCTCAGTCCAAAATCTATCATCCAATATTGTATTAACTACATCATAACTAACTTATAATGCATTCATTACCGTACAATCCTGTTGTAAATTGTATGTTATGGTTCCACAACAGATTACACCAAATATTGCACACGTGCATGTGTGAGTTCAGGTTCAAGTGTTGGTGTACATATTCTTTGAGAAAGGTCGAGTTCCCGTGGGGGGAGGGGGGCAGAGGGAGGGGAGACCAGGTGCATGTTGAGAAAAAATATTGTTACAGTGGATGAAGGGGGAGGGGGAGGGTTGTCTAAAGTCTAAGATGAATCTTGATTGGGCCAAATTTGACCCCGAGTCACCCAAAACATTTCTGCTGGGTTTCCAGACCCAAACACTAAATTACAAAAAAAAAATTTAAGAGACCTTCACACTTGGCTAAAATGGTCAAAATCAGTTTTGTGGCTGTTGTGGAGGATATCATGAAGCCTTGTTCCGATAAAAAAAAAAACAAGAGCGTAGTTATTATATAATTTGAACTTGAAACGGGTCACGGGAGACCCGAACACAACATAAGGGTTCAATATAAATAAATACATGTATAAATAAATACAGGCATATATGAATAAATATGGTGAACATTTCTTTAAAAAATAAAATATCTCCATAAAAGTTTGAAGTACAATTCCTCAATATAACCTCCCTGTTACCCAAAATGTCAAAGTAAAACTAAGAAAATAGTTAGATTTGTCCCTTTTAACAGATTTTGTTGAAATCTCTGAGAAAAGTGTCTTAAACTTACCAGATGGGATTTAAGAAAACAAGCTTTTTTTCAAACATTGAGAATTCGTTTTACATATTTGAGGAAAAAGTCAGAACATGAAAAGAAAAGAAAAAGTATTTTCCCTTGAATTATAGTAAATAATGCGCTTCCAATCTACCAAATGTATTTATAACCCACAGTGGATTGTTTCGTTTAAAGGGGACCTATTATGCAAAATCCAATTGTTCATGTCTACGTCCCCTCTATGTAAAGAGAACCTGAAAGTTTCAGGAAAAAAGATTTTCTCTTTTTGTCCTGATCCATTTATATAAAAACCTGTCTGAAAATGAGATGATCAGATTTTGGCCACTTTATGATGTCATAACGATTTTTTGGCTTGTGTAACCATTAGCCAATCACCAACCAAGGTAACACTTGCCAACCCTGCCGATTTTAGTGGGAGACTGCCGATTTCATTGTCCTCTCCCTGTTTCCTCCCGGGGTCATATTTCTCCCAAATTCTGACACACACACACACGCACGCACGCACGCACGCACACACACTCACACATACACAAATGTCAACAACAAAAAAATCACAACCCTCCTCTTCTCTGTTATAATGCATCCTCCATCACTTTTAAACATTAACAGGAAGTTTCTCCTTCACTTCTTATTTCTGTAACTCTGACACACATCCCCCCCCCACACACACACACGCACACACACACGTCATGACGTCATTTTGTGTTGCAAAATATTCTTTATTTAAATGTACACTCATTTAGTCACACCCAATATTCTTGGAAATTGACGTACTGTAATATGACTGCAAAAAGTAAAAATAGAGTCTTTATGAACTTCAAAAACAAAGTCGTTTTTAAAAAAAGATATGAAAGGTTTAAAATGGATGTGTTTTTTGTCAATTGTAAATTGTGTAATTCCTACTGTTATCTTTAATATTTGTTATGCATGCTTCTTGATTAATATGAAGCTATCGTTGGCTCTTAACTTGCTGAAACTGTAAATGTCTGATTCTGAAAACACGTAGTAGATTATGATCAACACCAGAGGGCTCCTGGCCTCCTTAACTCTGCAGAGAGAAGCAGTGACTGGAAGCATAGAGGAGGAAAAACGGAAGAGCTCTCACTCTGTCTCTGTGTCAGTGGTGGTCAATCAAATATTAATAAATATATATCTTGATTGTGTAAGACTATTTATACGAAACACAACTACATGACATGACTGTTTAAAGACTGAACAAAGACATTGTTAAAAGAGAGGAAAAGTAAAAATCCACTGTTTATTAAATACCTCCAACCACAAATTGAATCAATATTTAACAATAAAGAATGCTAGATGACCCATAAGGACCCACCGGGTGTCATATGCACTTTAAATGTTCTGAAAAGTTCCTTATACAGCTGTCAGATAACACACACACACACACACACACACACACACACACACACACACACACACACACACACACACACACACACACACACACACACACACACACACAAGCTACAGAACAATTTGACACATTTCCCTCTCTTATGTGCCCATCCCCCCAAATGGATCACCTGGCACACGCAATACATGTTCAGTGTCTATTCTTTGTATATTTACTGCAGTTTTTCATGTATACCATAGTCTGATACAATATTTACAGTTTGAAAGGGTGTTAAATGAAATGTGGTGATGATTAATGTTTTTTGTGTTAATGTAGTTAAAACAGGACAGGTCGAATTTGACCGCGAACACCAAAGTAAGGGGGGGGAAAACGAAGACAATAATGCTTACATAACATGTCCTTTCTTACATTTAACCTGTTGTGGAAACATTTCTTGATCAAATTGATATGAAACTAATGAGACAAACATCGCTTTGACACTGATCGGGACTTTAACCCTAAACGTTCACAGTAAACCCAAAGTGACATATATGCACAATTAGAAATATGATTATGATCTGCTCCGTTAATTTAGCTGATTCAATTATATTGAGTTAATATATTCTTTATTCTTCAATTCAAATAATGTTCAAACTAATTTAAACCAAAAAATTATCCTCATTAATGAAGTTATATATAAAAGTTATTTTACCATTAAAGCCCATCAATATGTCACATTTCAGATGTTTGACACGAGGGGGGGTTACTTGTCAGAAATGTGTTCTAGGTGGTCTATTTATTCTAAATAATGTTCCCCTTAATTTCCCCAAAAGTAGAAATTGGTCCGGGTTCTTATGGGTTAATATAGAGAAAATAATATGACTACATGGAGGTATAATTAACTATTTTCTTGGTTGTTTAAGAAAATTATAAACAATACAATATATAATGTGTTAAGCCTGTCATCGTAAAAGGTAGCATGCAATCACTCCTTACTTGCAAACGGAAGAAAAAGTCCTCCAAATATTGCCACTGAAAAATACAACGTTATTGTTTTTAATTTTAGTTACTCCTAATTTACCACAAATATATTTCCAGATTAAATATGTTACAAAAACATTATGAAATGCTATGCAAATGTCACAAATGGGCAATGATCAAACGGAAGTGTAAGAGGGGCAAAGTAAAACATTTTTTAGCAATGTTTTTATTGCACCATATACAATCCACATTGAATAATTTATGCAAAGGTTAATCCAATAACAAAATGACAGGCATAAATTATGATACAAATATAGTTATTTGCTGAATTTTATCATATAAAAACAAAAAAGAGTGTGTCGGATAAAAAAAAACACACAGCTTCAAAGTCTTGACGATTTAATCAGACGACAGCATGTTAAACTGATGCAAAAATCAACTAATTTACTGAGAACATCCATTAGAAAATGTCAACTTGTAACATACCTGAAAGGTGAAAAGGATGCACATGCGTAGTCGGTCAACACCTACTGTAAAAGACCGGAAGTTTGGCAAAAAAAAATGTTAAACCATGGAGTGATACCTCTCTTCCAGTAATGAGACGATCTTTGTCCGGCTGGTGTTCTCGGAGCTCCATCATCAAACAGACCGCAGAGCGACCGGAGCGGGCAGCAGAGGAGAGTACAACCGTGAACATTTACACTAAAAACCCTGGGAAATAATGCTTATATCTCCTCTTATTCTGATGGTGATTTGGACTTGGGTAACTACGATGAAATAGCGTCGAAAGGAGCGCATTAATCACACGGGAAATTAAAGAAAAGGAGGAGAAAAGGTAAGGCAAAACTTCTCTTGCTGTAAAAAAAAAAAAGGTCCCGATTTTTGGGCTCCGACTACCTCCTGGAGCAAACGCAAACTGTTGGTTGTAAGTGCTTCGTGTTTACGATTTTGTCGAGTTTAAAACAACTTAACTTGTATACATTACTTTATGGATATAATTAAAATTGTATGTGTGAATACTTTTAACAAACGAGTTTACATTAAAGTGGTTAAAAATAAGTTACCGAAAACAAACGGCGAACAGATTTTTTAATGTAAGTGTGTTGGCGCCAGTGCATAGATGGAGCCTTTTGGCTGCATTCGTGGAAAAAAAAAAGTTTTTCTGACTAAAGATTTTAAAATCACTGTTAAAACCAACAATCAAATCAACATTATTTATTTTTGGGTCAAGTTTGCTTCAGTTAGTCTTGTAGGAGGAGAGTGTCTACTGAGTTGTTAGCAACATTAGCTAACTTTGCTGCATAGTTTACATAGCTCGCCTGTAATTATAGTAAAGCTTCAACGTGTGCTACCAAGTTAGCATACACTCAAAACATTTAACTTCTAACCAGTTTTATGAATATAAGTCACACTCTTTCCTACTTAAACATTGTCTTTTGACCTTACTTTTACGTTTTAGTCAACTTTATTTAAGATAGCTTGGCTACCTTTCGTTTCAAGGCTAGTTTGGTAACGTTTTAGAGTTTTTAGTTGTTGAGATGAAGGCATGTTTTGTTCAGTGGTAGAAAGTAACCAAGTACTAAAGGTGGGAGAAGTACTCAGATCTTCTAGAAGTAGAAGTACCAGAGTGTAGGAATACTCTGTTACAAGTGAAAGTCCCCTTGTGCAGATTGGTCCATTTCAGAATAATATATGATATGCTTTATAATGATTGATCATTGAAGTGTTCTCAAAGCTGGTAAAGGTGCAGCTAGTTTGAATGACTTTGTATACTGCAGGGTAGCTTGTGAATTTACTCCAGGTGGAACTAAAGTCTGATTTAACACTTGATTATATTTCACATCATTCATCCACATCTGTGAAGTAACTAAAGGTATTAAATACATGTAGGGGAGTAAAAGTACAACATTTACCTCTGAACTGTAGTGGAGTAAAAGTAACAAAAATACTCCAAGTAAAGTACAAGTATCTCAACATTGTAATACATTTTGGAAGCCAGTTAAGTTTAAAGAACTCAAGAAAAAGTACCTGAAATCTTCACTCGAGAAACTGATTTCACTAATTAATGATTTGAACTATCTTTTATTGTCATTCTTCAACCCAGAGATATGAAGT
This sequence comes from Notothenia rossii, assembly GCF_949606895.1. Taxonomy (NCBI): domain Eukaryota; kingdom Metazoa; phylum Chordata; class Actinopteri; order Perciformes; family Nototheniidae; genus Notothenia; species Notothenia rossii. Next base: position 83,286,113 of record NC_136909.1, read on the forward strand.
TGTAGTCTATTTATGCTGCACCAGAAATAACAAAAACAATAGTAGTGCATTCGTGCATGTATTCAATTTGCATCAGGAGGAATGTAAACAAAGCACAAAGGTGAACTCTCTGGACAGACATGATCTCATATTTACTCTTAATCTAGCCTTTTTGGTTTTATATTGGGACCACAGATTGTTCCTTTTTAATGTCATCTGTTTACTGCTTTTAACAGTCAATCTAAATAGGTCAAACTTTCTTATTTTGTAGTCTTTTTGAAGTCTTAATCTAGGAGCTGAAGCTTAGTGTGCTTTGAACAACTAGGAGCCTACTTAACAAGCCCTAACTTTCTCTGGTTTTACTTTTTATATAAGTATAATTTTTTTTTTTTGTATCAGATTTGGTTTCATTCTATAATCTGCATGACAACATTTCTCCCATTAAATCAGGTATTTATTTTAAGAAAGTAGCAAGTTCATTTCTAAATTTGGTATGTCATGATCAATCCGGCTTTTCTACTAAAATGATTGACTTCTTCTGATTGGACCAGTCATTTTTACGCAAAAATGCTCATGCTCAAACGCATGCTCAAAATGCCAGTGCTTTTATCTGACATTTGTGAGAAATGTTGTCAGTAGTTTTGTGAAATGAAACAGAAATGTTCCTTTTATTTAACAGAAAGCTTTTAAACTCGTGTCTTATTATTACTCTGATTGGGAACCCAAATAGTCGCCATATCAAAGGCTTTGTAGGCTTTGTCTGTATGGGTGGATATCTACTAGGGATGGGAATTTGAAAGCAAATGTATATTCGACTCCCAAAAAACAGTTAACCGATTAACCGAAATGTACATATCCTATAAAAAAAATACATGTTCAAGTAAGTATAGAAACCAAGTCGAATTTGTCAAATGTATTGAACTGGTGATCACAGTTTGAACAGTTGACAGCTATAGGCCTACAGGTTTCATGCTTAAAACATAACTTGGTTTTTAAATGAAAGAGGGATCATACACGAACAACATAACGGGTTAGGGTAACGTAACCCTATTACAACAGAGATCAACAACCTCTAACAAGGCCTATCACAGAATGCAGCTATTCAATACTCATTCTTTTTTTAAGAATATGAGCATGTCTACTAGGGATGCTCAATTAATCGCAATTACGATTATGGCTTGCATCGATTACGAAAACAACGTAATCGAAATAAAATGATTATTTTTTTATTATTACTTTTTTTATATAATTTTTTTATTTTGCGGTTTTTCAGTTGAATTACACTTAAAGTTCAGGGTAATCAACTGTTAAAAACATACTGTTCAAAAAAAAATTCTCCAATAAATGGATGTTTTCAAAGTCAATGAATAATCGCAATTACAATTATTGACCCAAATAATCGAGATTATGATTTTTGCCATAATCGTGCAGCCCTGTCTACTCAGGGGAGAGGCGGGTGCGGAGGCGATTCACAATCAGGCCAGCTGTAGAGAAGACCCTCTCAGCTGGAATTTGGGCATAAGATGAGGTTTGAGTCTGCGTGATCTGCGTGTAGGGAGGGGCAGCAGCCATATCATTGGCTAGAACTAGCTAGATCTGATGGATTGGACATAAAGGCGAGTGAAGTATAACCGGACGTGAGAGAGAGATATCAGCACCTGCAGCTCTGCCCACTGTGAGGGACCGGTGAGCGGAGCAAAACACACCTTTAGACCCCACACATTTAGCTATGGCACTGTCGTATACATTGAATTATAAAAAAAATTACAATAAAGATATTCATTTCTCATATTCTCATTCCTGAATAATTTCGATTAATCGTTCCTATCCCTACTATCTAAACATCTCAAGTGTAAACAGGAAGTTGGTAGTAAACAAAGTCTAACTCTTGGACATTGCAACACTTTTTGTTTTGGGGTAGATCTGAATTGCTCTGTGGACGATCAGTGAAGTAATTATTAGGGCTGACATTTATTACTTTATTCTCTATTTTAACAATTAGTTTTTCAATTAAGTGGCTGATTACAATCTCCCATTCGCATTACAGCTTTGTAAAATGGCCTTATTTCAAGAAAGATTTCATCCATATTTGTGTAAATATTTTAATGTTATAAAATCCACTGTTTTATTTTGTATGTGTGCATTAAAAACAACAAGAAAACATTCCTTGTATGTGTTAACTGCAATAAACCTGCTTCTGATTCTGAACGAGTTATAACTATTTACCTTTCAAACATTTGAAGCAAATTATAGAAACAACCCAAAAGCTATAGGGGTGTAAGACTAAAAGAATACAGCTACCGTTACTGTTTGTTAAAGTATTGAAACGTTTAGATCAGAGGACACCTTGTTGAACTGATCCAACTGAAATTAAAGAACCTCGTGTACATTTGACATCTTATTCTGTCTTACTTCCTACAAAACTATATCCAAAAGAGGAGAAATTCATAATTTACACACAGTTGTGAACTTGCTTTCGTATTCAAATACTTTCTTTGCATGTAAACAAACAGAACATTAGTTTTGTTGCTATATTTGATTAAATCTGAAACTGACAGCTAATTATCAGTGTTATGATGCCTCTCAGTCCCAAAACAAACACTGTATCTACTATCTTTGTGCAGGATAGAAGAGTAAGTTATTAGCTTGTTAGCTTTAGCTGCCTGCAGGTGTAAAGGTTGGTGGAAACAGGCTCGCATCACACTCTTTATTTTAGGCTACAATATAGAACAAAATGTATGTTAAGAGAACACGAGGCTTCAGTATTATTTTAAGTCTTTTCAGCACAAAATTCCCTCTTTCTTAGATATAAAAAAGAGAAAAATTCACACTAATATGACTTTTGATTTACCTCAAATCTGCTTCATATTGACTTAAACATGCGTTCTTGTCACCTGTGATGTTAATAGGAGATTTTCTTTAACGTCCAGCCAGAATAACTAGTTTTTAAATATTCATATGGACACCTGACTTCTGTTTTAACACAAAACGTGTTGCTGTTTGCAGACAGTATTCACATTTCAGCATGGCATTTGTCTCTTTCAGAAAATACATATATATGACTATCGTCCGTTTGAAAATCAGTATTAAATCACAATAATGTCAAATCTCTAAAATATATATATTTCTTTGTTATTTATCATAAACACTTACAGTATACAGGAAACAAATGCCATTTTTGCTTTTTGGGGGGGGTGGGTAAAACACAAATTTTTCTATCAAAAGCATGTTTGACCACATTTCTACTTTGCAGATCTCTCAATGTATTTAGACCTGATCAGAGGTTATTGAACAATTCATGGATTAAATGATTTGAAGACATAAATAATCAACATTCATCATTTAAGTCACATCTCCTCGTTACAGCTGATTTTCTGCTTTTCATTTTGTAACGAAGATATGAAACTCTGTCGTTTGATTGATTCTCTTTATTTCATATCAAAGTGAATACCTTCGGGTTTTAAGAAATCAAAATGTTCATGAAGAAACCATCTTTGTTTTGAGGAACTTGGATGTACATTTTTCACCATTTTCTGACATATTATAGACCAATTAATAATGGAAAGAATTGTTGGTTACATTCAAGGTCGTCCTGTTTGTTTTTAGTACTATTCAGCGGTATAATATTAATAATAACTTTGAGAAGCATAGACGGACGGACGGATAGATAGAGGAACGGACTGACAGACAGACATAGATAGATAGATAGACAGACAGACAGACAGACAGACAGACAAAGAGAGGGACAGATTGACAGACGGACAGACAGACAGACAGATTGACAGACGGATGGACAGACAGACAAAAACTTTATTGATCCCAATTTGGGAAATGTTTGCGTTGCAGCAAGAAGAAAAACAAAAGACAATGTACATAAGGGAAATTAAGACACACGAAATAAACAGTCCAATATTTCAGAAAAATAAATAAAATAGCATTAAAAGGTTAAAGAATATATAAAATAAATATATACATGTGGAAAATATACAACTGGAAATACCAATTTCCAGTAATAAATATAGTGCAGGATATTATCGTGCAAGAAAGGATTATTCAAAATTAAATAGATTACATTGTTTGAGCTTTATACCTTCAGACTCCACCTCCTCCCTTTTTCAGGGAAAGAGCATATTGGCGGAGGGGGGGGAGGCATTGTTAAAAATGAAAATCTAACATTATCCATATGCCAGACAGCTGTACATTCCTCAGCCAAGCCCAGGATCTCTGTTCCCGAAATAACAGGCGGACTTACTGACAGCCACAGCTCGGCCACAACAAGAGCGTAAGAAAGAAACTGGTGTATTGTTGAAGAGAAACACAAATAAAAATCAGAACTGATTCGAGTTTTTATCACCTCTTTTCACAATTTTGTTTTTGTTCGCGATCATAGTTGCATTGTTCCTGTTTAACACAATTTAATGGATCAATTGTCTGAACTTTATTGTGTCAGAAAACCTTGACTGATTTAAGAGAAGCTGAAACAGTTTCAACTAGGAGGGAAAATATAATAATGTGATTTAATTATCAGTAGATATGCAGAGGTATACTCTATTGATCAAATACATTCATTAGTAAGAGTATAAATACATTGCAGGTCATGTATTACATTACATTACATAACATGTATAAACAGTATGGGCAGCTTCCATAACATATATTATAGTACGTATCATTTTCAAACTACTCTTTGGACTATAGAGCATCAGAAGTGTAAAGCCCAAGTTAAAGTCTAAATCATTTAGTCTACAATATAATTGTTCCAATAGCTGGACCTTGAACATGTGACTTAACGATGAATCTGGTAAAACGTTGATTATTATTTTATTGCACAACATAAAAAATCATTAGAAATAAACGGTGCATAAGTTCTATAAGCAAATAACTTCCTTTTCTGGATCAGTAGTAATAGATTAGCTTTGGCTTTGCTGTTTGGCTCTAGGATATTGTGAGTTACACCAGCAACAAAACAAATACAAAAGAAACACACTTTTTGATTGTTATTTATTTGTAAATTACACTACTTGTACCGCCTATACAGTTTGAATCATGGCTCCCTGTAGGGTGTGCAACAAAACATACCACAGCATTATTGTTTTGATCCATGACGTACTTAAATTACAAAGTCTTTGTCCGTGCCTAAAGACGAAGGAACAAAGGTTAAGAGACTTTATATTTTCTGTCCTTTTCTCTTCATCCATCACTCTCGCTGCGGACACAGACGCCATGTTATCTGATTGCGTATCATGCAGTGATTAGTGTGAGGTGTCACTTAGTCTGTAGTGTGTGTGTGTGTGTGGCCGCAAATCTATTTTAATACACTGACTCCAGCACTGTACTGGGACCAGTTAATGCTGCTGGAGTCGAGCCGGGCTGTCGGTGGAAATAAATCAAAAATATCAGCCAGTAAAAAAAGAGTTCAGATACATTTATCGTAGGTTACATTTGGCTGCTGCATAGCGCTGTGTTATTATCTAATGACACACTTTAATCAAATGCATGGAAACTCAATCAAATCCCTCGTAGCTTTTCCTTTTAAAATATTTCAGGTCTCCCTTGAAAAAGAGATCAATGATCTCAATGGGATACAACTGGATAAATAAAGGTTTGAAATGAAATGTTACCTTGAAGAGTGTAGCTTGTAACTTTAACATCGAAGCGTTCAGCCCATTGCATATTCCTTGTAGCATGTGGCTTTGGCCTTGTAGTGTATAGCTTTTACTTTTGTATCGCTTAAAGAGGCCCCATTATGCTATATTTTCCCTTCCATGTGATGTGTTCTATAGGTTTTAGTAGGGCTGCCCGATATATCGTGTCGTGACAATAATCGCGATAAGTAGGCAAATGAACTCAAACACGTCATGTTACAATTATTTTGCTGCTTGCTACAAAAGGAAAACTTTGCGGCTCTCATGTCAGGGGCACTTGAGTGAGTGACAGCAAACCACCAATCACAATCAAATCTCCAAAGCAAACGGACCCGGTGATTAAAGGTAAAAACACTGAATAAAGTCGATTCATGTGTCAGTGATGCAAAATAGTCGCTTTTCGGCGCCTCCCGCTTTTTTAACGCTGAATTGGGTGACTTGTGTAATTCGTGGAGAACCGAAGAGTTTTCGTTTTGGGGGGGGGGGTCCGTCAGTCCGGGAAGGATAACTTCTCACTTCAAAAAAGAAGAAGAAATCTAGATCGCAAAATAATTAAACAAGTGAGTGCCTTTTTTTCCTGGCCAAGGAAAGGTTCATTGAACACAACACGAGCGTAACGTGTCTTCACCATAGGTCTTCACGTGGTTATGTCTCGTCTGAAAGGAGTGTAGTGCCGCTCCAGCTCTTCAAATATTGCAGTACCCATAAGGAGCCGTACACATGGCGCAGTGTTTGCGAGGCTGTGTCTTCAGTTGTAAGCACAGTGGCGATCTGTTGTTATTAGCATCTGGTTAGCTAGCTATGCTAACGAATTTAAAGAGCTTTTCTACAACCAGGTGGAAGAGAGCTCTCTCCTGAGAGGCTCAAATAACCTCAGCTCAGTGAGGTTAAGGCACACCTTGATATGATCATTATAGTTATTAATGAGACATTAGAGACTCAATTATTAACAGGTATAAAATACTATATGACAATAACAAAAAAAAGTTCTTAAAAATAACAAGAATAGAGTTTGAAAGGGAAGTGATATGTAAAATATCCAAAAAGAAAAATCTGTCAGTCAGATGGTATATTACGCTGTTTTTTTTCTGCTTCGAATATTTCTCTCTTTTTTCACCATACCTGTGTTTGCATCACTGATGTGTTTCTCCAGTTCAGCGCTGCTAACCGAGCTAGCTCAGCTTGTTGCTCTGATAACTTAAGATCCAGACGTCCGTGACTAAAATCCTTCATCCGGTTAAATATAGTTAGAAAAATACCAATTGTAAAGCATTACAGTTCAAGAAAAGGATGGTTTGCGAGAAAAAAAAAACGGTATTTTCTTCAATTCCTGTATATTTTCATATCACAGGGGGAAGAAAAAAAACGCAATGTCAGTTTTTTTCAATATCGTGCAGCCCTAGGTTTTAGTGCATGTAAATGGTCTGCAAAGGCTAACATCCCTGTGTTCCCTCCAGAGGGCATACTTGCCAACCCTCCCGATTTTCGCGGGAGACTCCCGATTTCACTGCCCTCTCCCGGTTTCCTCCCGGGGTCATATTTCTCCCGCATTTCTCCCGATTTCTGACAAAATCAGATTTACTCAGGACTGTTTCTACTCGGACTTTTAATACAGCTACACCATTGTTTGGTTTCCATGGTAGCGCGTCTCTTTAGTAGCGCTTCTCAAACTGCTACTAAAAGAAAAATGTAAACTCGATCATGAGCGCGTGCTCCACTAGCACCCCCCATCTAGGCTCGCCGGCAGTACACTTTCCGTCACAGGAACACGCTTTGCTGGCGGCGAAAATAATCCCACCAGTATCCTTTGCCCCTCCGACAGAGAGATGTCCTTTTTCTTTTCGTCGTTTCAAGCGATAAAAACTCGATCTTCTCTCGGATTATTATTTTTTTTGGACGCCCTTGGCTCGAGTTCAGGGCGTTCTGAGCTGAATAATGGTGTCAAATGCCGGCAAGACGCCCCCCTGGCGGAAACGCTGGCGCAGAGTAAATAACTGCAAAAAATCAAGACTTTGTTTCTAGATTTTTTTGTTTTGTTCCTTGCTCATCTGTTTTCAGATTACATCCCTTTTTTTTACTAGACATAATTTACAAAAGCAACAGATCACATTTTGCTTGCTTAAAAAAGTCCGTTTGACAAACCCAGATATCTCTTTCCTTCTCTTCCCGTCTCCAGAATTGACCCATACTAGATCTCTGTTTCCATTTGTTTCTTCCCTTCTCCTTTTTACTTTTCTCACTTTTCTCTCCCAGGATTGTTTCTGAGCTCTGGGATCTCGTTCCTTTCCTTTTTACTCTTTTTCTACCTCCCCCATTTCTCTTTTTCCCTCCTCCCTCCTCCACCTCTCCCTGTCTCTTGGAGTGTGTTTCCAGTCTCGGAGGCCGGGATCAGATTACTCCAGGAGTCTCGGAGGCTCTCTGGCGAGGTGGCAGTGGAGGAGGGAGGGAGGGAGGGAGGATGTAGGGAGGGAGGAGGTAGAGAAGGAGATCAGGTTTCACATCTCCAGCTCTCCCCTCTGTCTGCCTCCCTCCTCCTCCCCCCGGTAGGCTGGAGACAGAGTGGCTGAGCTGGGGAGGAAAACATGCAATCCACCCTCTCCTTCCTCCTCCTCCTCCATACGTCCAGTCTCGTTGCTGCAGCAGATAAATAAAGGCAGTAAATGGGGAGCCGAGCACACAGAGGGACGATTCTTCACCTCCTTCACCTCCTCCCCCCCCCTCTACATCCCTGCAGAGATATTTTATATCCTGCACCGTGTGTTTTCATTCTCCTGGATGTGTGGCAAAGGTGAAACTGCTTCAGGGAGACTTGAGTTTCTTAAGAAGCCAAGATCTGCTAGGCTCAGAAAAATGTGCGTCTGGAACACTGTTTCCGCCAGACCAGGGCTGAGAGGGCGTCCACCCCGAGAGCGGCGTGTCACGTGACTTGAAACTAGCACCCCCGTCAAGGCTCGCCGGCAGTACACTTTCCGTCAAAGGAACACGCTTTGCTGGCGGCGAAAATAATCCCACCAGAAACCTTTGCCCCTCAAACAGAGAGATGTCCTTGTCCTTTTTCCTTTTCGCCATTTCAAGCGATAAAAACGTGATCTTCTCTCTAACTATTTATTATTTTGGACGCCCTCGGCTCGAGTTCAGGGCGTTCCGAGCTTTATAAGGGCGTCAAATTGCGGCAAGACGCCCCCCCCCCCTGGCGGAAACGCTGTTCTGGAAGGAATATCAGTAGTTGGAGGACACTTGTGGTTTTAACAGCAGCTGTAGTAATCTGTGCTGCATGGTTTTGTTTTCTGCCTCTTTTCTTGGAAACGGCTATGGAAGAAATATTATTTAGGTTTGTGTCGACAAGAACTGAAGTTTACGGTTGTCTTCATTTTAGACTAATCAGCAGATTATTTGGTGTTAACAAGATAAAAGATTCATCTGCGTGAAAGTGGAAAAGTAGTTGTATATATTATACATTGCAGCAGACGGTAATATTGGATAATATTAACATAAAATAATTTGATTTTTGTGGAGTTTTTCCCCTCTGTGACATTATGGAAACAAGCTGTCATTTTAAGGGTTACAATTGGGTAATATTTGGAAGGCATGGTTAAAATATTTAAAGTGGATCGTTTTAAATATATTTCATGGCAGTTTTTTTAATGACATTGTCCTTCTCTGGTCCCACTCCAGTTGAAGGTTGCGGCCTCTAGTTGTCCTTTTTACAGGTATTGATCTCCGCTTTAAATACACCCAGCCCATCCCGGTGAATAATTCAGATCCATCTCACCACAGAGGAAACATTCTGCTTGTTGTTGTGGAGGACGCTTCTGCCGCTTCTCTCTGCAAAAGCTGTAAAAATGTGATTATTTGTGGCCATGTGTGAATTTGTGTGGTCATGTGATGGCATGGTACAGGACGCCAGAGTGAAGTCTAAAAGCTTCACAAAAGCATATATATCTTTTATATTAAAACACAACAAAGCTTTTTTCTTTTCTTTACAGCAATACAGAAAGTGGCTTTATAGTTATACGACTTTAGTAAAAAGCTGTGTTTTAGCTGTCCTTGTGTCCAGTTTGTGTGACATGTGGGATGGATGCCATTTGTTTTCTCATTACGGGAAACAATTTCAATTGTTCCTACTTTTGCAGGATTTTCTAGACCAACAAACATTCTCTCTCTTTTGTGACGGTACAGTAAGTTATTTAGACCCTCCAGAAAAACGCGGGCTAAATTCCTTGATTATGCGATTAAACACGCGGGGGTTTTATGTGATCTTATGCGGTGAAATTGCGGGAAGTTGCGAAATATGCGGAAATATGCGGGGAAAAATAATTTAAAAATTTTTAAATATTGGGCTGTCTTATTTATTGTCTCTCACACACAACCTGCCACTAACGTTAAACCCCTTTACTATTCAATTAAACACATTCAATGTTTATTTATTGTAAAAGCAATTGGGCTATTTTAATCTCACACACACACTTCTCCGCCTCATTCTGTTTTCATTTACTCGTTCGTTTTCTGACCAGCTTCAATCTTGTAGGCTACTCACTTCGTTTCTTGTAGCCCTCTAAAGGGTTTTTGAGGTTGATGCCTCGCTGAATGTGGGTTGTTTGGCTTTCTTGTCCGCAGCAGCAGAAAGCATTTTCGAATGTTTGAATGAATCAAAGTGGGTCGTCACCGTCAATTTTCTCTTATGCTCCAACACACAGCTGCACGGGGTGCAGAATAGTTTCCCCCCACTTTTTGCCCGGTCTTTAGTAGAAATGTTCGTCGGTAAATGAGATGGATTAGATTTTTTCATCTTGGTGTTTTCTCTATCGTGTGAGCTCCACACGTTCACTCTATACAGTGTTGTTTACATTCTGTGATGCGCGAGCTGATGACGTCACGTCAAGACGAGTTAACTTTTTTTTCTCAATTTTGTGTGGAAAAATGCGGGGATTATGCGGCCTTTTGATAAATATGCGGCCTTTTAAAAATATGCGCCATTTTGCTGATTATGCGGTAAATTCTGCGATCGCAGAATCGCGTTTTTCTGGAGGGTCTAGTTATTCATTAGTTAGCAGCGTTTCCGCCAGGGGCGCGTCTTGCCGTCATTTGTAGCCCTTATTCAGCTCGCAACGCCCTGAACCCGAGACGAGGGCGTCCAAAAAAAATAAATAATTTGAGAGAAGATCGAGTTTTTATCGCTTGAAACGACAAAAAGGAAAAAGAAAAAAGGGACAAGGACATCCCTCTGTTGGAGGGCAAAGGAGTCTGGTGGGATTATTTTCGGGCCTTGATGGGTGGTGCTAGTGGAGCACGCGCGTGAAAGCGGCCAAACTGAGGCTCCGTGGTGAACTGTGGTAACATGGAGAGCCGTTTAGGAGCCGAAAGAGCCCGAATTCCCATCACTAATACGTAAAGAGATAGTATCTATAAGGGACGGCTCAATTCAGAATTCAAGTCACACGCCCCCCCCCTCCCCCCACTCTCGGGGTGGACGCCCTCTCAGCTCTGAGCTGGCGGAAACACTGTTAGTTAGTTATGTGCCTATTACCTACAAGTCAATACACATATTTGATGATTAATCATTTGAAAGAATATGATTTTTGGAGTCATGATGGACAGTTTTTTTTACAAACAAGATCAAAATCACAGCAGCAGAACAAGAGATATCAGTTGGCAGCATTGGCATTATGTAAACAAACTTTAAAAAGTAAATCATCGGAAAATGAACAAATATTACGTCGCTGGTTCAAACATTTAACTTGAATAAATACAATTTAATGTAGACTAATATCATTGCTGTTTTAGTAATTCCATTTTCTTGATCTTACCCAGTGGAAAAGGTTCTCTAACTTTAAGAGACACTAAAGAAGAACCAGCTTGTACTCTGCGCGGTTGTGAGGCGTTCCTTCTTCATTCTTGAGGATTTGCTTTCCTTTTCTGGGTAATCCTGCAGCCTGATAGGTGCAGTGATCCCTCTGAAGTGACGTTGGCCCCTGACCTCTGACCCCTGACTCCTGACCCCCCTGTCAGCTCACCACTAACAGAGCCGTATCCCCCCCCCCTGCATGATTAGACCGTCTGACCGATTTTACAGCAATCTTCCTTAATCAAACGAGCAAATACTGTCGGTTGAATATGTAGAACATGTTCTCAATTCTTCTGAGTGTTGAGGATCTAAATCCGTTAAACCACTTGTGTGTTATTACTTGGAGTTCAGGGGATTTGTCTTGGCGAGTAGGACTGCAACCAATTATAGTTTCTAAATGTAATAATCTGCCTTTTAATTTGGTGATTCATTGTGTTAGTTTGTGAAATGTTTTCAAATTATTCAAATATGACACTATAAATATCTTTTGTTGTACAACCACAAACTCAAAATATACCTCAAAATATAATGCAATACAAAAGACAGAACAAGTATATTAAACTCTAGGCGTTTGAGTTTCAATATTGGGATTTGAGAATTAGTTTTCTGGTTTTGAACACATGCAGAAAAATGCCTTCAAAACTCCAAAAAATTAATTAATTAATTGCAAATCAAAGTGTTCTCAAATTCACAAAAAATAACTAATGTAATATTCAACAATAGCATTTGTTTCAACTTTTTCTTCTTGATTGAAATGATGAATAGATGATCAGAATAGTTGGCTGAGAGGAGCTCTAAAGTTGGTGTGTTTTTACAAGACAAAGTACATCGTCTTGATTGTGTTAATAATAACAACTAATAAAGGTATTCTGAATCTACACGTAGTTTCTGTTTGTTTACAGCCACCACACGCCTGTAAAAGCTGCAGGACGATGTTTTCCAGGCCAGACTGTTTTATATTCTTGTCCTGCATTGCTATGAAAGCACCCCCTTCCTCCTCCTCCTCTTCCTCGTTTCTGGTCTTTAATTTCAATTAGCTCTGGCTGCTGGTGGACTTTGAAGGCATTAGTCTCTGCTGCCTTCCTCTGTTGCTTTTGGGAAAGCCGGCAGCTTTAACTGCAGCGATCAGAAACAAAATGCTCTGCTTCTACTTCCTGCCCGCAACCCAACACACACACACACACACACACACACACACACACACACACACACACACACACACACACACACACACACACACACACACACACACACACACACACACACACACACACACACACACACACACACACACACACACACACACACACACACACACACACACACAGCAGACTCTGAATGTCTTGCAGTGGATGGGAAATATAGGTGGGCCTTGCAGCAAAATGATTGACGCCATGCAGAACATCTCTGGACGTTTCCTGGCAACTAAAGGCTGCTGCTGTTGGACTCAAAGCAGCAGCACGGAGGAGGAAACTAACGGATGTTTTGGCGTTTAGACATAATGGTTAGACCCAGGGCTGCGTGATTTATGGACAAAAAGATTATTGCAATGACAATTCTCATAAGTGTCTATTAGGGCTGTGACTATTTCAAGTGTTGATTATTCTGCTGACTACTTTCTGGATGGATTATTTGGTATGAATACACTATAATATTCCAAACTTTACAATTAAAATATAAAAAATAGGATAAGGATAGTATAAACATAAGAGAAGTGTGCAAAGTAGTTTAAGTTTTCTTTGGATTTTGTTAACATTTTACGGATGGTATATTTTAACTGGAATGTTTTGGCTGATATCCTTGCTGCCAGATCTATTTAGTCCTTTATAAAGTCTGTCACAACCTCCCAAAATCCAAGGTAAGGTCTGAAAAATATCTGTTATTATTCAACTAAAAGTCTAAAACCCTGCCAGTGAATACAGTAATGTTAATAACGTATATTAATCATGCTTTAATCAGAGTCCAGAGAGGTTTTCTATGTACGTTTGAAGGCAAGGCAAGTTTATTTAGTTTGAAGACACTTCTATACACACGAAACCTCACGAAGTCCACGGTCCTTGAATATCATGTTCAAAACCAAACTTTATTCAGTTCTATTCTGAGTCGTGAGAAGTCAATGAAGTCTGCAGCGACAGCAGAACATTTTTTTCCCTCTGCTTAGTAAATTGGTTTGAGCTAAAATTGCAGGAAATAGCTGTGTGTTTGTTCTCTGCTGTCAGTGTCGGCGTGTGTTTGTGTGTCTATGAAGCGTCCCAGCCCACATACCGCCGTCTGCCTCCTCTCTCTACGTAACAAGGACTGGTTTCACAGCTTTCCTGTCAGACTGTGGCTTCACACCTTCCTCCGACACGTCCCTCCAACGCTATTAGGAATTTACTTTTAACCCCGAGCAGTTTACACTTAAAAACAGACGTGTTGCCTTGGTTACTTTACTGCTAAAATCACCAGGTTTCTCACAGATGATATGTGGGGAGAATATTTGCTTGGCAATAACCACACTTTGCTATTTGTACAGTTTGTTTTGGATCTTTACATGCTAGTTAAATGTCTTTCATAGCACATGGTAAAGATTTCGGCCAACTAAATGAAATCAAGGGTTTAGGAAAAGTCCTTAAAGTTTTGACAATGCTTTAGCTCATTGGCACCATGACAACTAAGTAAAATGAGTGCATTGGAAGTGCCAACATGTTATCTGTGAAAGCTGCACCAACACTGAATATCAAACAGCCTTTGCAAGCTAGAGCATGTCTGGAAAACATATTTCACTAATGACCTTTTCCTGCTCTAATTTAACATCTTTTATGTGAACTACAAGGCCACATGTGTTTTTGTTTCTGATTCCACTCGTGCTACAAATTATACGTTTGCCTTCAGTTGGTTATTCGCCTAATTCAATATTTTTTTATTAGAGTGATATCATCTTTTTGACGGTTATTAAAGCCATCAGATTGTTATCTTTGTGGAATATAAGGTGTCAATTAGATCAAATGAAAGTGAGTTTGACGTAGAGGAACATATTTTGAGTAATCGGGTCAGATTGTAGCTTCCTGTTTTTTTTTGTGTAAACAGCCTGCAGTGTTGGTACTGCAGCTTCGAATGAGGCTGGACTTTTACTGCAGAAACACTCATGATCATCTGACTGATAACAGGCGGGGTTTCATTCAGGTCTTTTGTATTTTGCAGTCATTAAACACTCAAAGCACTGAGTGGTTCTGCAAAAGATATTACCCATTGATAAAGTATTTTCCTCCGCGAATGTAATTGATTGTCTTACCAAACGTCTTCGGGTAGCATGATGCATTAGAGTACAGTAAAGAAAAGGGTATGAAAGTAAAGTACAGAAGAAAGGCAGTTAACCCAATGGACCAAAGTCAAAAGTGCAGTTAAGAAATGCAGTAAAGAAACACTGGATTTGTTTTGTAATTGTTCATATAATTATAAGCATTGCAGTGCCTTCTTCGTTTTTCTGTGCAATTGTGTTTATTTACAAGTTGACATGTGCACTACATGAATACTGATTTATCTAGATCACATGTACATGTCTGCAAACAGAGCCGCTCTTTCCTCTTTGTATATCAAGATTTTCTGTTTCAACCAAAACATTTTCATTTTTATTTCTGCTGTTTCCACTCAGCTGTTTATAATTCATGGTTCTAATAAAATATTTGGATGCAGAGCAGAGCTGTTTCACTTCAGTTCACCCTCGTGTGTGGGAGCTCTGTTTTTCCCTCCGCCTGTCTCTTTTTCTTGGCACCGCCTCTCCATCCATAAATGAGGTTTTGTGCGTGTGTGTGTGTGTGTGTGTTGGACAGAGAAGGCAGCAGCTGTTTTCTTTTTTTCTGCAGACCTTGTGACCGCTCTCAGCCCCCGTCTTCGGACATCTATTTTCTCTCGTCTGTTCTATAATAACTCAGTGGCTGAATCTCTAGTGCTGCTTTTTTCCTCCCAGAACACACACACACACACACACACACACACACACACACACACACACACACACATATATTTTGAAGCTGCTGGTCATCTTACACACTGTCCTTGATTACATTTTCAATATTTTATTGTGAAACTTGCGATGGAGTGCTGTTAAGAATAACTCTTGACCTTTAGAGACCAATGTTGTCATTTCTTTTCAACCGATTATATTCATCATTCTGCCCAAAAATATGCTGCAGAGTGAGATATCCCTTACTTCTGCAGATGTGCTTGAAATGTACAATGACTTTGTGTTTTTAAATGTTTTTGCTCAAACTTCTTGAGTATTTTTCCTTGAAACTAACAATACAGACATTGGTAGTACTATAGTAGTAGTTTCATTTAAAGTAAAGTACTATATCTACTGTATGAAAGTCTTACATTTAAACATTTCAAGTTGACCTATTATGCTATATTGATTCTGCTTTAAATTGAATGTCTGCTGCGAGCCACGCCCCTTTGTAGCGTCACGCCGCTTTCCCCTGCTACTTCTAGAGAGAGATTTCTATCTGGAGATCTCAGCTAAACGCTGCGGTGATTAAATGCCATGTTATGCTCCTAACCACTTCAAGCTTTATTTCTGAAACAGTATGGAGCTCAAACCTTTCTCTCACACATATTTATGTATAAAAGACATAAAAAAGTGCATTTTGCATGATAGGTCCCCTTTAAGAAAAACTATACATGCAAATGTAAACACAACAATCCCACACATAGTACATGGCAACAAGCTAAAGGTTACAGACAGAGGACAGTATATTTAAATTCTGAGGTCAGGAGTTTTGTGTTTGTTAGTTTGTGAGCAACTTCCCCTTCAGTATTTGTACACAGATTCTCTCAGGGTGTGAATATTAACTCACTTTCCTGATGTCTGCCTTCTTGACTAAATACAGTCTCCTTTAAGGAGCTCCGGGCTGTCAAATAAAGAGGCTTCTGTGTTGAAGAGGGAGGAGGAGGAGCTCAGACTGTCAGCCTCACTGCTCCACTTATCTCTTTACAAACAGCAGCCAGACACAAACACACTGACATCAACTCTGATCTAATGACGGAGCAGGGCCAGCAGTCCCGGAGGAGGGTCTGCTGGCTTTGAGGCTGCAAGGAGTCTTTGTGTGTCCCTGAAGGGATCTAGGAATCAAGCACATGTTTTTATCAGTCCTTCCGGTCATGAAGATGATTCTGTAGCAGGCAGTCAGCTTGTACCAGGTGAGCCATGCCTGTGCATAAAGGGCAACTCTGAGTCTTAAAAGGAAGTACACATAGTACAATGCTCGAGTGTTTTGTTGTAAACACAACATTTCTTAGACAACATTTCTTAGACAATCTTTAACCTTTTAGATTAGTTTATCCTCAAGTGTATCTGTTAAAGTAGAAGTTTAAACTACTCTTTTAACCTTAAGGAAATTAGTTGTTGGGAACACCTCTACTAGATTATAGGCTGTTATGCCAAAATCACAACGGCAAAGTACTCTTTTGCTAAATGCAGTAGGAGAATGCATGCAGCCAATCAGTAGACGGCGTCCTTTAACACATTGACCTATGTTACAAATGATCGTTTCCCACTTGAAGAACATGCCGACAGAACATTGTATTATTGCGGCTGGTTGCACACTGCCACTCCCAGGTCTGAATCCAGCTTAAGTTAATCTGTTAACTGACATATCTTTTGTGGTTAATTATAATAATTAGTATTATAATAATAATAATAAAGGGTGTTAGGATAGCACTTAGCAACAAGAGCAATAAAAAAAGTGCTTTAAATGCCAGACATAGAGGTGTATGTTTAAGGCTTTTATGGTGTAGTTTAGGCACACCCCATATACTTAAGCTACGCCCCTTTTGCAGAAAAGTATTTTGCATGTTTTTTAGTTTTCAATTCAATTAGTGTTCAACAATCATCTGTTAATATCATGTATTAACGTCTTTTTTGTTTGTGAACAGGTCGGTGGTTGTGATGTTGTTCCGGCTTCCTCTGCTTAAAGACTGCATTTCCCATGGAGCAGTGCACCGACACGCACACTGTTGTACCATGGAGCCACCAGTCAGGTACGGAAACACACACATTAAATTGTGTGTATCGACCCTTCTTTTGTGACTTCAATGTGTTTCTTCAGGTTCTTTACACACTCAAACACACGCACAAAAACATACATCATTTGTTTGTGCTATCAGCGATTACTCGTATTATTTAAAACCTAATTACCCCACCTCCGTCTACTCCTGCTCTTTGAGTAGATTAACCTTTGACCCCCAGTGTTGAAGGTGGAGTCGGCCAATCGGAAGGCTTCCTGGCTTTTAATCACAGGCTATGATTGGGTCATTTGAGCTGTCATCTGGTTTGATTAATAACCACAGAGCAGGAAGAGCTGTGATTACACTGAGCCCCAAGGCTGTGTGTGTATGTGTCATTTTGTGCGTGTGTGTTAGGTGAAGTAATGCTTTGCCAAGAAAAAGAGTGTGTGTTGATATATGTATGTGTGTAAAAGGTGAGGTCATGTCTTTGTCTGTTTCTGCTGAGCCTGTCCTGGAAATTCTTGAAATATTATTATCTCTATGAAAAGTTAGTATGCAGCCAATTTATCAAGACTGACTGTTACATTTTGTTGATTACTTTTTATCAATAGATTATACACAAATCTTTCATTAAGCAGCACAATTTACACAATCCCCTACGCATGTATACGAATTGTGACAAAAATATAAAAGGAAAATGCAAAAGGGCAGTTATGAAGAAATCATTTGTTTCTAAATTAAACATACAAAATGTATTTTTTGTTTTTCGTCTCCCTGCCACGGACACAAAAATACAATAAAAATACTTCTATAAAATGTTGTGCCAAAATGTTTTCCGCAGGTCAACAGCTGTTTTAATTTTCCATTTTGACTGGCTTGAGACACTTTAAAAGGAAACATGGGAGATCAGAGTTATTGTCAAGTAGGCTTACACATACAACAATTTGTTTATGCATATGAAAACATTGTCAAATAAAATGTTTGAAAGAAATATAACAGACAGTAAATGCAATTTAGATTATGACGAGTTTGTGAAAGAACATCACTGGTGCAGATTTTTCTAGAAGTGTGTGAGTGTGTTTTCATGATGAAGTGACTCAAGTTCGTTGACAGACCTTCAAACAGAGCCGGCCAGTCTGCAGCACAAAATCACTCCCATATGTCTTCTCCCCCCAAACACACACACACACACACACACACACACACACACACACACACACACACGCCCCTTACACACTGCATACTGGCAGGACTCGACTACTTTTTAAGTATACATGATTTCAGGCAAGAGAACGCACAGAAAATGTGGATTAATGCTACAAAATAACTTGGCAAAAAAGGTTTCTTGCAATTGCGCGCACACACACGCACACACTGGCTTGACCACTCTGGACCACCTATATGTCTCTGTGGCCTGGCTGCACTTTCCAAGAAGGCATGGTGGATGAAACCATCCGACCTCACTTCTGAGTCCAGACCACCCACACACACTTTTCTGACACACACACACACACACACACACACACACACACACACACACACACACACACACACACACACACACTGCTATATATTTTTTTTACGTCTTTGGGGAAAGTTGTCTATGCTCCAGTTTCCACTCCTTCATACTGGGATCAGACCAGTGCAGCAGCGAGGCAGAAAATCCACCAAAAACACCACAGAAGAACAAAAAATGACTGACAGGAGGTGAGGGTGAAGAGGGCGGGGCTTAAAAGTAAACTTCCTGTCTCTCTGAGAAAGGGGTGGCAGTTCTCACACTCGCTATCAGAGCTAGGACTTCCTGTAGTGTGTGTTGGATGTATTTTCCATTACCTGGTTCCCACAATTCAGCAACGGTTTAAGAAGGAAGGGAAGAAGAGGGGGTGGCTGGTGTTGATAAGCTGACAGACAACTTCAAGGCAGAAGATGGAAAACACAGGGCTCTGACTATTACTCAGACCACATCCACCCTATTAGGTTTTAAAACAAACAATTTGTGCTACATTTTACTCCTTGCTTGCAAAGTCTATAAAGTCGCGACGAGGGTCTTCTGGCGTTTTGGTGTGCTCAAAGTTGGTCCAAAGTTGTCAGAGCTGTGACTTCTCTGTGTTTATTTTCCGTTACCTGATTCCCACAAATACAGCAACAGTATGGAAAGGGGGAAGGGGAAGAGGTCTGCTGGTTAGACAGCATCGTTACTAATTGGCATACGTTCGGCTATGTTTAACACCCAATGTCGACACTTCTCCAGCGTTCATAAACAACTAAAGCTCAGACTTTTTGAAGATGTTGCGTTCAGTCTATGGCTGTATCCGAATATTCGTTCGTTCGAGTACTATTCGGATTTCAATTTCGTTATTCGGATATTCGTTTTCCCCCCCGTTTTTTTCTCCCAAATTTATTGAAATCTCCAATATCAACGTAAGAGCTTGTGCCTCTTCGGGGGGTGCTAACACTTCACCATAAACGTTATCGTTTACTTTCTTCGTCTTTATATGTAGATATTACTTTTATCTCCGGCACGTTGTTTCCATAGCAACAACAATCTTCCTGTCAAATGCGCTAACTCTCCTAAAAAATAAAAGCATGTCCACACAAAATAGAAAGCCAAGCCAAATTACACTTAAGACATATACAACTGCAACGAAAGTAACACACACAATGCAATATCCTTTTCAATTTCAAAGAACACAAATTGGGTTACATAGATTAATAAATAATTATAAAACGAATAACAAAAAGAATGCCGTGACTAAACCGAAATACACGTGTCGAAGCGAGCGGAACGAATATTCGCTGCTGATTACTACCGCATATCCGGAACCCGAGAAATGTCATTCGGGACAGCCCTAGTTCAGTCTAGACTTTCTAAAACTGAATGTTTTGATAAGATTTGCACGCTGATGAATAACAAGATGCAGGTGTTGCTGATGGGTTAGACATTATTTAACTGATTTTCAACAAGTTCATACAAACATATTTTCGTTTTTTTACAAGATGACCACTTTTTTTTGCCGGACCTTGCTGTAGGTTTTTTAAGTCTTTATTAGTCTCTCAATGGGATTTATTTGTTGTTACAGCAGCTAAAGTACAATGCAACAACAAGAGAAAGTAAAGAAAAGCAAGATAAGTAGATTAATATAATGCACAAGTAAATAGTTAAGATGCTAAATATAAGTGATTGACTGAATAGTTTGATTTTAGGTTATTGCATAACAATTTTGCTCAATTAAAAACAATTCACAGACTTTTGTAACACTCTAATATTTACCCAATTCATGTTTTCTTCGCTTAAGTATACTCATAGAATCACCTTTTAGTACTGAGACCAGGAACCCTGAGTTACCAGCAAGAGCAGGAGCTGACTGGTTTAACTGGGAGCGTCTGCTCGGAGTGATTTATGATCCTAATTTCTTTTTTTATGGTCTTGAGTGTGTTTGTTTTATGACTCAGTAGTGCCAGTGATGGATAGAAACAGGTCTAATTAAAATCACCTTCAGGGAACCACTTTGTAATATTTTATTACTTAATGACCATGGGGCTCAAAGTCTGATTAGCCGCAAGGGGCCGAGAAAAAATGATAACTTTGTATTAATTGTATTTATTACGGCTGTACTGAATAGTTAGATGCCTCATGTCATGTATAATGATTGCATGTCTATTCATTGTGTTTAATGTTCATATTTTCCTCCGGATAAAGATTAGGCTAAACTAATGGTATTAGAATCTTACTATTCTCACAATTGGATCCTAGTGGTGACTGCTAAGAATTATTTCCAACTTGTGTTATCTTATTTTTTCCAATATCTCAAAGTCCAAAAGTCATCATTTATTAAAAAAAAAAAAAAAAAAGATCTATAAACGTTTTTCTAATTCACCAAATATCATTATATTCCGTTGAAAATGAATGTTAAAGGTACACTATAATTTCCAATATTTAGTAATGTGGTGTTCCACAGAGATCACTGTTAAGACAACTACTACTCCTACCATAATGTATGTGAAAGATATGAAATCTAGAGTTTATTGTGGCTTTTTCGTTGCAAAAGGCAGAAATGTACCATTAATCTATAAATTAGTTTCCTGATGCTTCATAAAATATCAAATATATTGTAGGGATGCACGATATTGGTTTTTTGAAACCGATACCGTTAACTTCCTGCTTCTCAAGACCGATACCGATAACCGATAATAATATAATATATATATATATTAAATGTACCTGTAGTTTTTGCGCACCTGGTAGTAAAAAAAAGACTAGGTGGGGGTAGGGTCATCTCTGGCAAACTTCTTGCCTTTTTCAAAAGCCTCGTCGATAGGTAAAAGCCCCGGTGCCTTTGCAGCTGGCTTTGGTTTCGCCGCTAGTTTAGCAGCGCAGGCGTCTTCGTACGCTTTTAACACACCATCGTAGCAATGGCGATGTTTCAGGTGACTAATCAGGTTGGAAGTATTATAGCTCGTTGCCTTTTTCCCTCCTCGTGGAACTTCTGCATTGCATTTGTTAGTACAAATAGCAAGCGAACTATCTAACTCTGAAACTTTGAAATAGTCCCATACTACCGACGACATGTTTGTTTACTGTCCTGGCTTCACGGCCGCACACCGTTTACGTCACAGCCAGGCATGAGTTAGGGAGCGCTGGATTTGTGAAAAACTCCCCTCTTCCTAAACCACTAATACCACAGTACTGGCAAAACGGGAGGAGCCGAGTGAATAACAAGCGCCCCTCATCCCAATCCACCAACACCGCATTATTTTTTTTACCCCAAAAATATAATTATTAATACTTTTATCGGGATGACGTCATAATTCCTAATATCGGACCCATAATTATCGTGCACCACTAATATATTGCCCATCACATGTGAGAGAGTCCCCGAGTAGATAAATGAATGAATAATTGAGCAAAGTATCATCATTACTAAGTCAATTCTATTTACGTTCAATTGTCAATTTAGGACTGTATTTAGGTATTTTTGTAATTACATCTTTACATTGCATGCATGTACATGCTTCTAAAGTCACCATATCATGAGTTTCTGTCCTGTAATCAATCGTCTTAAAGATAATTTAAAATGTATAATCTGTATGTATATTAAGAAATGCATTTATTCACAAGAAGCAAACTCCATAGTTCCTTGAACCCCAATAGATGAAGCAAGACGATCAGAGTTGTGATTTTTCTTTCTTTGCATGACAAGTGCAACATAATGTAAAAGTACGCATTGTAATATCTGGAGGGAAACGGCATGTTCCTTAGATGTGACTGCCAGTACTACTCATTTACTTTAGGCTCTTCATTAACTATAGTTTACTAGTTAGAAACCACTAGTACGTTTGTTTGTGGTTATGGCATCAAATAAATCCAATGAGCACGTGATAACGTTGTATTGAAGAATAATTTGTGGGATTAAATAATGGATGTTGATGAAGATGCTGGGAGGAAGAGTCCCGCAGCAGCGCTCACCGTGGCCAGGGGTATTATAAGATAATAGACATAAAGATTAAACATTACAATTTAAGAAATGTAATTTTTCACAAGAAGCAAAGATCTTTTGCACTTTTGAAGGTCTATTCAATCTCCATAGTTACTTAAACCCCACTGAAGAAAGACAGTCAGAGTTGTGGTTCAAGAACCATCTTGTAATGTTGTACTCAAGACAAGGCAAGTTTATTTATACAACCCTTTTCAACACAAAGCAATTCAATGTGCTATACAAAAATAAAAGACATTAAGAGCATGAAACACATTTAGAATCATTCAAAAGCAAAGATAATGAAACATGAATAACACAGGTACATGAATAACACGGGTACATGAATAACACAGGTACATGAATAACACAGGTACATGAATACAAGTTGCAGTGTGAGATGGGAATAGTTCAATTAAAAGTAGCGGCAAAAAGAAAAGTCTTCAGTCTGGATTTAAAAGTAGTAAGAGTTGCAGCGGACTTGAAGATTTCTGGGAGTTCAATTCAAGAAGAATTCATGGGATTAAATAAAGGATGTTGATGAAGATGCAGGGAGGAAGAGGCCCGGGGTATTCTTATGCTAATCCATCGCCGGGGATGAGGCGCAGAGCAGCCAAGCAAACAATGGCCATGGAGCCAGAAAGTCTGGCTGCAGTCTCTCGGGCCCTGAAAGGCATGTCGGGCAGAGAGGCTGCTGCAGCACCCAGAGGCCTGCCTGCAAGGAGGGGCCCCTGGAGGGGAGGAAGAGAAAGAGGAGGGAGAGAGAGGGGAGGAAGAGAAGGGAGAGAGGGGAGAAGGAGAAGAAGGGAGAGAGAGGGGGAGGGAAAAGGGAAGGGGCAGCAAATGGAAATGGAGACTGGGGGAAGAAAATACAGAAAGTCAAAAGAAAGGTGATTTAAGATCCTGGAAAGCAATGTGATAGGATGGAGAAAAAGAAATGCAAGAGTGGTGCAGGAATGAGTCCTTAAACCTTGAAAGAAGTCAACATTTTACTACTTCCTGTTTCATCAGAATCAGAATACCTTTATTAATCCCACAGAGGGGAAATGTACATTGTTACAGCAGAAAAGAGCCAAAGACAGCTTAATGTTACCTAAGAAACAAAAACACATCCTGTAACAGTTGAATCAGAGGATTTAGCAGCCCTATCTAGCGCACAGTTTTTAAAGGCACATATATATATATATATATATATAGTACATTTATAGTCTGGATGTCAATTTGTTTTTGATTAGACTCCGGAAATAAGGTCTGTATTAAACACAAGCTGAAGAGATTTTAACGTTTTGCTCTATGACATAAACAAATGTCAGTAAATAACTCACTGGCGAATTTCAAAACGGCTCTTAACAAGTGTTTAAATGAGACTACTAAATGTCATCTCACTGAACATTAGCTGCCGTTAGCTTAGCGGTGGTAACGTGAAGTCATGTGACGTTAGCTTCTTTTTTTCTTTCTTCAAAGGAGTTTGGATTTATATGAACTGTTATGTAAATATTCAAATGTAGGAAGCACTTTGTTCCTCGGCTAGAAAAATGCTATATAAATACAATTAATAACCCACTGTTTGGGTCTATGTTGAGCTTCATCCTAATTTTCTTTAATGCTGAATGACTTATTTCCAGTAAACCCATGAGCACATCTCTGGGAGGACTGCCAGTATTTCCCCAAAACTGACATTGCATTATTAATACCACTTACCTAAGCATTCATCATCATCAGTTCTCCCACACTTGATGCTTTCTGGGAATTTAGGTGCAGAAATCCCCATCAAGTATGTAAAAAAAAAAAAAGTGTGTGTGTGTGTGTGTGTGTGTGTGTGTGTGTGTGTGTGTGTGTGTGTGTGTGTGTGTGTGTGTGTGTGTGTGTGTGTGTGTGTGTGTGTGTGTGTGTGTGTGTGTGTGTGTGTGTGTGTGTGTGTGTGTGTGTGTGTGTGTGTGTGTGTGTGTGTGTGTGTGTGTGTGTGTGTGTGTCGGCCTATGTAGTTGAGTGATTATCCCAGCTGTTTGAGAGACGTGTCATTTTGATGCTTTGAGTAGCGTTTAGCGTTGTCTACCAGAATAAACATTTCAGTGACTTTTTTATCCAGTTTTAAGACACCCTATTACAACACACTTTTTAGATCTTGATGCTTATTAACTCTTTATTTAGTAGGGATGATAGATTATAGTCGTCGCATGTCTGGGACTTTATTTATCAGAGAAACAAGTTGAGAAAACCTGTTTTTTATTCACAGTTTTTACCACTTTTAACCAAAAGGAAGGTAGAAAACTCAGTGAATTATTGGGTTGAAAACATCCTGAGCTGGATGGATCAGAAGTTATCAGAGAAACTGTGAACATCTGTTAGCCTTTAGCTCGAAGCCCAGTTTCCAACAGAGAAACTCCGACTTCTGAAGTAAAACGGTTTAATTCAGTGTTTGTTGGGGGCTTTTTTTTCAGCCGGTCTGTTTGTTTTAGAGAGGAGAGGGAAAGACCTCTGTTAATAGTGCTGCTCTTGTAAAAACAATTCAAAAATAAATATAGTCCTTCTTTAGTTGTAGTTCTAAGAGATAGACCCCTAGCATCAGATAATGACATTTAATTGGACTGATAAGAAGCTTGGGATGAAACTAATACGTGCAAACAAACGTTTCTCTCTCCCTCATTACTTCATTTATTTGTAGAGCTCAGGAGCTGCCGGTCCTCCAATCAAGTCTCTTGTGTCGTTTATTTAGTCTGCCGCCATTCTCCCAAAGCAGGAAGTGGAGGCGCATTAAGGATTGATTATTGATGTCTGGCCCCTCTTAATGCAGGAGGAATTGGGGATGGGGAGAATATCAAGACATGGATTATTACTGCCTCGAGTGTCATTATCTAGTAGTTTAACAGCGCTTAGAGAAGCTTAGTGAAGTCAAGTTAGTAAATCACATGCAGGCACTGAAGCACTTTCCAAAACAAGCTGTCCTACATGTTGATATCGTAAACTCCTTTAACCAATAAACACACAACCTTTCCATAAGTTAGTTTTGTGTTTTAGGCCTTGGTTTGCGAACGTTTTAGAAAAGTAGTTAAGTTATTTTTTTTTTAAATGTCTTCCACAGTCAAATAAGCATATTTTTCTAAAAGTAAATTTGATGTTTACTATTGATCCTAAAAAAACTAATTGTGTCTGCAGTTGTAAAACAATATCAAGGGCTAAAAGCTGGCTCTTGTCAAACTGTAGAAATAATTGGCATGTCAAAGTAAAGTCACAAAAATGTTGCTATTGAAAAGTAGGTTTTTACATACAAGAAATGATCCTTGCTGTTTCTTGGTTTATAGGAAAGAAACGTCATAAGAGAAAATTCTAAGCAAGCACTGGAAAAATGGTTGGAAACATATCAGTAATGATCACTGAGGTGCTATATTTAAATGATTGATTTTGTCAAAATGTCATTTAGATTATTAAGTATATCTAATTTAAAAGAAAGGCAGGAAAAACCTTCTTGATGAATGACTGCTTCATACATTTTTAGTACAGTATCTGATTATTTGAGTGTCAATTAAAAAATTGATGAATGGTTTAAGCTCCACATAAAATGGAATACTTTACGTTAAAGTAATAGATTAACCAATAAGTCTCTGCATCATTTTACATCATAGTTTTGCAGTCAAATAGCTGCAGTCAAATGAAAAGTTATTATACCCAGTAGCTTTTTTTTTTAAAGAGCTCTCTTTATTCTACAACTCTTTACCCTCCGCTTGGGTTTCCATCTCTCCGAATTTCCCAGCATCCCCGGAGCGGTGTGACCTCAAATTCCTTCCCCTGAGGGGGCCGGTTTATGGCTCAGTAGTTCCCTATAAGGGCGGGTTTATTCTGCTCAGGTGGGGCCGCGGACAATACGCCCTTTCATTCCCCGTCCTCCAAGATTTTTATGTCACGACGTCCAGGTGTCCTGAGCAACGCCTGTTAGCTGAGGGACTCACTAAGGTGCAGATAAAGTGTCTGCAGGGAAAGGACACGGGTTCGAATCCCAAAGGAAGCAAGTCAGGAGGAAA
The DNA here is from genome assembly GCF_949606895.1 of Notothenia rossii. Taxonomy (NCBI): domain Eukaryota; kingdom Metazoa; phylum Chordata; class Actinopteri; order Perciformes; family Nototheniidae; genus Notothenia; species Notothenia rossii. The sequence continues at coordinate 83,313,060 of NC_136909.1, forward strand.
AGTATAGAGCTGCTATATTATCAGAATCAGAAACAGGTTTATTACCAGGTAGGTTGACACGTACGAGGAATTTGACTTGGTGTCGTGGTGCTTACGTAAAAATAAAACAAAAATATAAAAAACACAGATACGAAAATATATAATAATATTGAAAAATAAGCACAAATATAGTAAAATAAAAGCAGTATTTACATTGAATATTATATCAAAAGATCAAAATCAGGATTATTCAAATATATATATTTTTTAATCCATGTTGTCTTTTGTGAGTAAGGGTCAGAATACCCCTACATTTAACATTCAACATGTTCCATCTTTTAATAAACATTCCATACAATTGGATTATCTGTCTACCCTCTAGGGCTGCAGTTTATAAAAAAAAAACAATTGTGACTCGTCTGGCCGATATCTTTGCGATATGATTGGCGTTACTAGAGGAAATGATCATTTATTTATTTATTCACAGTCTCATTGAAATATCTATTAAAATGAGGATCTGTTCCCAAAAGAGGATATTTTATTCACTGTGTAGAATATGGTTCGTAGCTTAGGACAAATGACATGAATGAATTGACTCTGCAAATAACTGCATTTAGCTTTAGATGTGCATTGAGTATTTGATCTCTGAAGAAGTCTACAGAAACAAGACACTGGTGCATTAAAAAAATCTGTTGCTAAGGGAAGAATGAGTTTGTTGTTTGACGGAGAAGCAGACCGAAGGATTTAGAGACAAGTTTGAACACGAGGAGGAGGAGGAGGAGGAGGAGGAGGAGGAGGAGGAGTGAAAGTTACCCGGCACCCAGATACTTTTTTTGTACGGTTTGGAGAAACGTGCATTTTATCTATTTTTTCTCTGCGAGTTGACAGATGTAATCGTTTGTTGTCTTTGAGTGAGACTTTGTGTGTGAGTTTGAGTCTCCATGTCACTCACTAGTAATATATATGTGTGTGTGTGTGTGTGTGTGTGTGTGTGTGTGTGTGTGTGTGTGTGTGTGTGTGCGTGGCGTCTTGCCTTGTGTTTTCAAAGGGAAATGGATGTGTTGGGTGATTTAGGAAGGGTGTGCTTCCTGTCTTGGGGGCTCACAACAGACGGTCCTTCCTGAACCTGCCTCGTCTTGCCCTCCCTCGCTCTGTCTGAGTGTGTGTGTGTGTGAATGTGTGTATTTGTGTGTGTGTTATCTCACCATCCTGCTGTTGTTGTCGGTCTCTAAACGGAGCAAAGAGCGACTAACAAACTCCAGTTTTTGTTGTGGCAGCGAGGTGAAAATATTTCCACTTTTCTGTTATCAACACACAGATCATTCACTCCCTCTCTCATATAAAAACACACACACACACCTTTTGTTATGAAACCCAAAACTAACATGGCCTTTAAACACGTAGTGCTGATCTCTTAAAAACTAAAGATTCAGTCGATACTAATACAGTGGGGAAAAAGTATTTAGTCAGCCACCAATTGTGCAAGTTCTCCCACTTAAAAAGATGAGAGGCCTGTAATTTTCATCCTAGGTACACTTCAACTATGAGAGACAGAATGAGAAAAAGAAATCCAGAAAATCACATTGTCTGATTTTTAAAGAATTTATTTGCAAATTATGGTGGAAAATAGGTATTTGGTCAACAACAACATTTCATCTCAATACTTTGTTATATACCCTTTGTTGGCAATGACAGAGGTCAAACGTTTTCTGTAAGTCTTCACAAGGTTTTCACACTGTTGCTTGTATTTTGGTCCATTCCTCCATGCAGATCTCCTCTAGAGCAGTGATGTTTTGGGGCTGTCGCTGGGCAACACAGACTTTCAACTCCCTCCAAAGATTTTCTATGGGGTTGAGATCTGGAGACTGGCTAGGCCACTCCAGGACCTTGAAATGCTTCTTACGAAGCCACTCCTTCGTTGCCCGGGCGGTGTGTTTGGGATCATTGTCATGCTGAAAGACCCAGCCACGTTTCATCTTCAATGCCCTTGCTGATGGAAGGAGGTTGTCACTCAAAATCTCACGATACATGGCCCCATTCATTCTTTCCTTTACACGGATCAGTCGTCCTGGTCCCTTTGCAGAAAAACAGCCCCAAAGCATGATGTTTCCACCCCCATGTTTCACAGTAGGTATGGTGTTCTTTGGATGCAACTCAGCATTCTTTCTCCTCCAAACACGTCTAGCTGAGTTTTTACCAAAAAGTTCTATTTTGGTTTCATCTGACCATATGACATTCTCCCAATCCTCTTCTGGATCATCTAAATGCTCTCTAGCAAACTTCAGACGGGCCTGGACATGTACTGGCTTAAGCAGGGGGACACGTCTGGCACTGCAGGATTTGAGTCCCTGGCGGTCCCCCCGTGTGGTTCTGGGATTTTTGCTCACCGTTCTTGTTTCTCATTTTGACCCCACGGGGTGAGATCTTGCGTGGAGCCCCAGATCGAGGGAGATTATCAGTGGTCTTGTATGTCTTCCATTTTCTAATAATTGCTCCCACAGTTGATTTCTTCACACCAAGCTGCTTACCTATTGCAGATTCAGTCTTCCCAGCCTGGTGCAGGTCTACAATTTTGTTTCTGGTGTCCTTTGACGGCTCTTTGGTCTTGGCCATAGTGGAGTCTGGAGTGTGACTGTTTGAGGTTGTGGACAGGTGTCTTTTATACTGATAACGAGTTCAAACAGGTGCCATTAATACAGTTAACAAGTGGAAGACAGAGGAGGCTCTTAAAGAATCTTAAAAATCCTACAATGTGATTTCCTGGATTCTTTCCCCCCATTCTGTCTCTCATAGTTGAGGTATACCTAGGATGAAAATTACAGGCCTCTCTCATCTTTTTAAGTGGGAGAACTTGCACAATTGGTGGCTGACTAAATACCTTTTTGCCCCACTGTACCTGTGCAGTTTAACAGAGGCCCAATCTGATACCAAATAAATTATTATAAGCATTTGCCTTTAGGTGTTATGCTTTTTATTTAATTATTTGCTTTTGATATAAAAACTCAATTTTACAGGAATACATTTGAAAACATGATAACATTATAATTAACTTTCGGCAAATACGAACAATTTGTCATTTAATTGGAACCTCCGTTAGCGTTAGCTGTTAGCTCTGTTATTTTCCCAAGCCCTGTTTCCCACTTCCCACTCTCCTGTTGTTTTTAACACAGATTTTGTTGTTTATATTTAATGAATCAGTACTTAGTTCAGTTTGTCTTCAATTGTAACTTCTAACATTCCTTTCAAATTAGTTGGGACCAAAATGTCCTCATATGGATTTTAGCTGGTAATTGGTCCTCACAAAACAAGCACACTCATACACACATGCACTCTTTCACACACACTTTCCCTGTCTCACATCCCAATACGCTCCCCCTTATTCACTTTCAATAATGCACACTTACTCATGTACAGTGTGTGTGTGTGTATGTGACTGTGTGTGTGTGTGACTGTGTGTGCGGGAGACTTTGTTCTCGGCCTCTTCAGCCAGAGATGTGTGAAAAGTGGGTCACAGGTCGGACCTCTTTGTCCCCTTCGGGCAAATTAAAAGTGACAGACACCGGCCACGCATCACCACTAATTCCCCCCTCCCTCCCTCCCCACACACACACATACTCACACACTCACACACACACTCACTCACTCCATCCCTCTCGGCGCCTACTAATTGCGACATGCCGTTATCAGGGCCAGCGCTGGCAATTTGCAGAACATCCCGGGACAAATAATTTGGTAGTTAGTCGGACCGTCGGAGGCCAGTGTCGGGCCCTCAGGGGCCAACAGGTCACGGCACACTGAAGACAAGAGGGGGGGTGGGGGTCCTAACCTAACCAATGAGGGGTCGGCTTTCATTTTACTGATAGGTTTGAAACTCAAGGATGTAGATCAGGCGCACCTATGCAAAGAGGAGAGAGTGTGCAAAAAGTTATGATGCTCAAAATGTAAGACAATATATGAATTCTAATATCAAGATATAACATTACAATATTGCCCATCCCTGACTTAAATCTGTACATATAATGTTATTAACAAGTAAGTGATCTAAATCAAATCAAAATGTATTATAGCTCCAAATCGCAAGAAATGCCTCAAAGGGCTGTACAAAGCAAATACAAAATACAAACGTCATAGCTTAAAAATCATTACAACATTATACATCAACATAAGTATTGCCATGTGATAAAAGCATGTGACTGAAGCGATGGTTATGTTGAACGGAAACTAGGTGGTGGACATCTATACTGTTTACTGTTATAAATACTGAATGCTGGTCCACTTGCTTTTATGTGTTCACTTACCTTGCATCTTCTTATTCTTCCTCTTTAGGGTTTTGGACCCAAAGAGCCAGTGAGACAGAAGAAGACCTGATATTGTGATATCTCCCATCATCCCTCCTTCTCCCTGAACTCCTGCTGAGGATTAAAGACTTTTATCAGGAGTTATCAGATCTCAGAAAGCTCCAGATTTCGGTTCAGGTCCAGCTTCAGTCTCAGGTTCTGCTGCAGGATGGCAGGTCCATCGCTCTGTCTGGCTGTCATGGCCGCCGCGCTCCTGCTGACCCTCAGAGCCGACGGTAAGACATTTTAATTAATTTCACTGCAAAAACTGTTCCCAGAAACACACATTTCTCAGTTTATATATTATACCTTGGGGTGTGTGTTATATATCAACTTAATTACTAACATAGGCTCCAGAAATATCATTCATTTAAACATTTTTTATTATTTACATATTGAGTCAAGCCGATTTTATAATAATAAACGCAAATATTATTCAATTTAATGTTTTTTCAGGAAATGTTTAACATTAGAGATTAAGTTGTGCTTAATTATATGTAAGTGTTTTGACTGGTGTAAGTGTACACTTTGGTTAAATATCAGTAAATTAATTCCTAATTTTATAATTTATTTAATTTGATCTAATATTTTGATCTCACTGAATTATAAAAAAACATCAAAGTCATATAAAAAAAAGTTACATAGAAGTAAATTCAAACGGCTAAAAAGTAATTTAAAGTCATTTTAAACTATTAAATATGACATTTAAATTATTTTAAACGTTACAAAGTCAAAAGAAGTTTGCCAAGAAACCATTTTCATCAAAACTTGGTTCAAGAAGCTAAAGTGATTATTTTTTTTACATTGTATAAAAACATCAGAAAATGACCTCACTTGGGAGTTGTTTAGCTCTTTTAAAAAGGACTGTTGCTAAGAAGATGTTAAATCAAACTACAGAGGTTGTCGGGACATTAAACGTCATTTACACTTTAAAATAAATCCTAACGCGTTGTTCCCTTGTGAAGATTTTCCTGCAGAACAGAACCTGTATCATAAACGCTTGTTTGTAATCCGCTGAGTAACTCATTAACCCTGCAGCTTGTTTTCAGTGAGATAAGCAGCACTTTAACATGAAAAGTAATTCTGTTCCTCCTCTGTAATCACCGCCCTTCTCCCTGTGCACACAGATCTGTATCACAGCCCTTTTGTTGAAGCTGTGATTACGCCTCTATTGGCCGATAAAAGAGACTTTAACATGAACCTGTGGAAACAAAACAGAGGACAAATACAGTCAGAAACCTTTCCTCGATTTAGGCCCGAGCCACACGGTGACAAAACGGGTCGTATCCGTTACAGTTCTCTATCTTATAGACGGTTCGGCCACACGAGGCCGACAGGGAAACGCAGATAACGATAACGGGTCCCAAGGTGGGTAGATCTGCGGACACAACGGAGCCAGAGCCCTGCCTCTCCCCAGCTCTGCTGCTAAATCCACCGCGGAGAATAAACAGAAGGGCAACCATGGCAACCATGCTCGGGAAGTCTTCTTCGCTGCTTTTGTGGCGGAAGTACAGCGCCACTTACAGGCCCGGCATATATACTACAGTGTCTCCAGTGGGTCGAGCGGTCTCGTGTGGAAGGACAAGTTTCTGGTGCCTATTGCGTGGGGAGGCAAGAATTTTTAGTTTCCGTGTGGCTAGGGCCTAAGTTTCTGAAATAACTTTGATTTCTTACTGAGATATTTTCACAAAGATTATCAGAGTTTGGGAGTTTTTTTTAGCTTCTTACATGTCGATTAAACGTGACTTTAATCATTGTTTTTTTAGGACAGTGCAACTGAGCATGAGATAACAAATTAACTATCTAATGCAATTTAATATTTTGATGAAATTATTGATATTTATTTGGCATCTTTAGTTATCTTGTCATCATTATGTTTTTGAAGTCCATTGTAAGAAACATAATACAATCTAAAAAATGATCACACTTGCACATAATAAGTAGAGAAACTATCTTGATCAGATCATTCCTTAATTTCTAAATCATTCATCTTATCTATTGGGGATTAGATGCTTGGTTTTATTTCATTATTAACATATTTTTCTCTTTTACTTCTACAAGTTTCACACTGTTACAGATGAAACAATGATTCGGTGAAAACATTATTAAAGAAATAACATTTCCAGCAACAAAGTAAGCAAACTGTCTGTATGATTTGCAAATGATCACCTAAATCAAAAAGTAAAAATTGATGATTTAAACAAGAAAGATAATGGCTTTCTTCATTTCGTGTTAAAAAGAAAATCTTGTTAGAATCAAGCGAGTAAGGACTGAACATTTTGCATTTTAACAAGTTGTCAGGCTCCATTTTGTGGGTGTGAAAATGCCATTTTACTGCAAAGAAAGAAACGTAAACAGGGAATAAATCTCCCTTTTTATCAAGGATTTTTACAGCTTAGTGTGCATGTGTTATTAGTCACAAAATGTGCAGCTGTGAACACGAGAAATGTCTCCTTATGACCTACAAACACACACAGAGAGCAGGCTGATAAGCGCAGGGCGGTGCTGACTGTGATTGATTAACTCGTCCACACACACACACACACACACACACACACACGCACACACACACACACACGCGCACTAATCTTGAAAGGAAAAGTGGAGACTTTCTTTCATCTTATCAAACTTTTTTCCACTCGTCACCTCCGTCTGTTGACTTCATCCCTTCGCCCTGAAAAGCCCTTACATTTATACTCAATTAGTTTTTTATTATTATTTACAATTAAAGACATCAATTATTATCTGTCTTATTGTTGTTGCCCTGTTGTAGGAGCCTGTGACCTAAGCATTTCATTGTTCATAACTACACTGTAGCTATGCACACATGACAATACAAGCCTTGAAACCTTGAATCAATTCAATCAATGAGGAATTATAAAGTCAAAAATCTTTAAACATGGACCATCAATACCATTAAAGAGGGTTCCCCAGCCCCAGCAGCTGTATCTTTGCCCTCCACCTCCTCCTGCAGGAAGCTGTTGGACCGATTGTTGCCGCTCTCACTTCCTCTCTGCACATTAACCACTTCCTGTATGGCGTTGAACGAGCTGTCAGTGGCGCTAAATGTTCCAAACAGCCATTGTTCTGCGGAAATATCCGTCAGTCCCTCTGGAGTCATATTCGCTCTTTGAAACCCTTTGAGTTTATTTCCCCTCGATTGATCTTTTCCCGTCAGAGGAGCTGTGGATTTCAAATGACCAGAGGTTTTTTTCAATTCAGACACACTTTGTAGGAGTACTACCTCAAAAGTGAGTCTTTAGAAATCAATTACTCAGCATATGTTACCTTTTTAAAGGAAAATGTCCCCCAGAAGTCATCAGGTTTTTCAGTTTATAACATTATAAAAAAGAGAATAGCAGCATATTGTGATGTGAGGTCATTTTTCTTAAGCAAATTCAACTATTTCCTGATTCCACCACAGTTTATTTTTAGTACACGTTAACCCTGCTGTTTGTCTAGCATGTTAAATATCCATTCATAACGTTGTGGGTTTCCATTGGGTTGAATCCTACCATCGTTATTTCTTAGCATATTTGCAGACGGTGACTAACACTGGGTCGTAAAGTTTCTCTACGTGAGATCATTACATTGCATTTAGCTGACGCTTTTATCCAAAGCGACCTACAATAAGTGCATTCCACCAAGAAGATACAACCTTGAAGAAAACAGAATCATATAAGTACATCAGGTTTCATAGAGCCAAACATTTCAAGTGCTACTCAACTGGCTTTAGATAAGCCAGTCCTTTATTAGTATATAAGTGCTTTGTTAGTAATTCTATCGCTCGAAGTGGAGTCGAAAGAGATGAGTTTTCATTCTGAAGAAGATGTGTAAGCTTTCTGCTGTCCTGATTTCAATGGGAGCTCATTCCACCATTTTGGAGCCAGGATAGCAAACCCACTTGTTTTTGCTGATGGGAACTTGGGTCCCCCCTCGCAGTGCGGGTGCAGCGAGCTGTTTGGCTGATGCAGAGAAGAGTGCACGTGCTGGGGTGTACGGTTTAACCATGTCCTGGATGTAGGAAGGGCCAGATCCATTCACAGCATGGTACGCAAGTACCAGTGTCTTGAAGTGGATTCTAGCAGTTACCGGAAGCCAGTGAAGGGAGCGGAGGAGCGGCGTGGTGTGGGAGAATTTAGGAAGGTTGAAGACCAGACGAGCCGCTGCATTCTGGATGAGCTGCAGAGGTCGGATGGCACATGCAGGTAGACCAGCCAGGAGGGAGGTGCAGTAGTCTAGACGTGAGATAAAGAGAGCCTGGGCCAGAAGTTGCGTCGGTTTCAGAGCTGTCTGCAGACCAAACAGATCCAAAACTGAGCGTCTACTTTAAGAAACTGGGACAAAGCAGGAGCTAAAACAA
>NC_136909.1:83321938-83356158 GCF_949606895.1 Notothenia rossii
CTCTCTCTCTCCTCTCTCTCTCTCTCTCTCTCTCTCTCTCTCTCTCTCTCTCTCTCTCTCTCTCTCTCTCTCTCTCTCTCTCTCTCTCTCTCTGTCTGTGCGCTCAGGTATCGTGGAGGACTACCAGCCCCGTACTATGAGATGGTTCCCTCCGACCCGTCGTATGAAGACATGCTGGAGGTCGTGTGTGTGAAAGGAGTCCGGCCGGACCCTGTCCAACCGCTGGAACAGTGACGAGGTGAGAGTTTGCTTTTGGACATCATGAATATATTTTAGAAATCATTTACAAACAACTTTTTGGAATAATTTTCACATATTTTTTTTTTAACATCTTCTGGATATTCATCTTATTTTTTCCCCAGTAAATTTGATATATTTTATATAATATTTTCACTATTTATTTTCACATAAAGATTTTTTTACATATTTAAGGATAAGTTATTTATTACACATTTCTCGTGAATTTTGGGGATATTTTTCACAGATTATTTTACATAATTTATACAGTTTTTAGACATTTTCCGTATACTTTTTCACACACATCAGATATTCTTCCAAGACTAATTTATTTAATTAATGAACACCTAAGAAGTAATGATAATAATACATTTTTGTGTGTGTGTGTGTGTGTGTGTCCTTAGTGTTTGCGGGCGATGCTGAAGCTGATGTCCGAGTGCTGGGCTCCGAACCCGGCCTCCCGCCTCACAATCCTCAGAGTGGAAGAAGACGCTCTCCAAGATGGTGGAGTCGCAGGACATCAAGATCTGACCGCCCTCATCCTCGTCCTCTTAATATCAGCACCTCCCTCTTCATCGGGAGGAGGAGAGAGATAATAATAATGGACCCATTTCAGGGCTGAACTCTGTGTCTCCTCCACCTCCTCCTCCTCCATCGTCACTGTGTCTGAAACTAAATGTGCAACGTGGTCATTTCGGATACTTTTCTTATCACACTGCCATGTGGTACACTGCCATGTGGTACCTGCTGCCATGTGGTACCTGCTGCCATGTGGTACCTGCTGCATGTGGTACCTGCTGCCATGTGGTACCTGCTGCCATATGGTACACTGCCATGTGGTACCTGCTGCCATGTGGTACACTGCCATGTGGTACCTGCTGCCATGTGGTACACTGCCATGTGGTACCTGCCATGTGGTACCTGCATGTGGTACCTGCCATGTGGTACACTGCCATGTGGTACCTGCTGCCATGTGGTACCTGCTGCCATGTGGTACCTGCTGCCATGTGGTACCTGCTGCCATGTGGTACCTGCTGCCATGTGGTACCTGCTGCCATGGGTACCTGCTGCCATGTGGTACCTGCTGCCATGTGGTACCTGCTGCCATGTGGTACACTGTGGCCGTTTCTCAATGTCGACGAGGCTTGCTTGGTAGCACATGTATGCTGGGCATTTAAACAATGACACTCAAATGACGTAGTATGCTTGAAATAGTGGCTCTGGAAGCAGCTTTACTCGACATTGAGAAACGGCCACTGAACACTTTATTTTTGGGAACTTTGACCAGAAAGCGTTGAGTCATGTCATGGCTGCTGTGAACTGATTGGAAAGGACGGTCTCCGCTGAACAGCAACGTCTGAAATAATTTGTGAAAAATAACATGAGTGTGAGAAAGCATTTCAAAAATTGGACATTTTTTTACTACGAATCTTTCGGGCGTTTTTCCAAATGCATTATAACACACTTTTCAGATATTTCTCAGATCTGTTCGATCTTTTCGCTTCACTAGCCAACAGCAATTTTGTGACTTCCAGGATTTGAGAGGATGCTACTGGGTCGAAATTCACAAAATACAAAGTGTGTACAGTTTACGACATGGCATTGAACTAAGGTATCAGAATAGAGACACAGCGCAAAAACAAACATGGAGTCCTTCCTCCTCCTCCTTCAGAAACAAACATGGAGTCCTTCCTACTCCTCCTCCTCCTCCTTCAGAAACAAACATGGAGTCCCTCCTCTTTCTGCCGGTTTGACGCTTTCCGTGAAAGCAAAACGAGACGATAAAGATCATTTCGACGGAGGGGGAAACGATGCTCGTAAATGAACAGATTTTTTTTAAGGACCTGCGTTGCCTTCCTCCTCCTCTGCCTGTTTAAACAGAAATGCCAATTTTTTTTGTTATTATTTTTCTCTTCAGGACAGAGTTCTCCTGCCATATTGAAATATATCTCCACTCTTAAGAAAGTAGAGTTAATTATAAGTAAGAAAAAAAAGGTACTATTATAATATGTGAATTAAAATGTGTAAATAAGTGTTATCATGCCTACTCGTGAGAGGGTTTAAAGTTAAAATATCAGAACACTATGCTGCAGTGGTGTTGACGTCCAGCCGACTCCAGGAGACGTCTACCGTCCTGTTTGTCCACTTCCTGTCTAACTGTCCACTTCCTGTTCGTCTGTCGGTCGGTCTGTCTGTCGAGATACCTGATTGGTTGAGTTTAACCTGAGTGGGTGGAGCCAAAAGGACCCGTGTACCAAGGTTCATTGAGATTATGTTAGATTCAAGACTTGTTTAAATGCCTATTTGAAGTTATAATGTAAATATGTTCCACAGTAGACAAGTTAAATAACAGCTAGACCTATATTACATGTATCCAGTTGAGCTGTGTACTTACATTCAGTGCTGCCCCTCGCCAAATAGGGCGACATGTGTCATTTTGATCAACATAATGGTGCATTTCATAGGTGAACGTATATAGCCAAATTTAATGGCTTCTTCCTCGGACGATGCTGCACCTTTCCAGCAAGTTTTATGAAAATCTGGTTGGATGTTTTTCCGTTATCCTGCTGTCCAACCACCAAATGAAACAGATTTGCATAGATTCATGTTGGCTCCTCCCACTCTGATTTAAAAATAAGATTCCTTGTTCCATCGTTCTACAATACATCAAGAGTCATTCAATTGGGCTGCTTTTTGGGAAATAACGTCCCCTTTAAGAATATTTGGGAATGTGTTTAGCCTAGCTGAGCACAAAGACTGGAAACAGGGGGAAACTGCTAGCATGGAAGCAAATAGGTTTATTGAGATGTAGACACAGAAATCTCCTCAGCAGCAGAACGACGTATGTGTACGTGTGTGAGAGTGTGTGTGTACGTTTAAGAGAGAGAGTGTGTGTGTAAGAGAGTGTGTGTGTGTGTGTAAGAGAGTGTGTGTGAATGAAGCTTACAGTTCATATTTAAGAGCAGTAACTTTAGTGTTTTCTCTGTAACAAATATGCAAGGAAACTCCCCGTATAGAAATAATCCCTAATATGTAAAGCTGTAATGTTTTTGTTGTTGTTTTGGTGTTGTTTTGTTCAGCATCTGGTTCGGTGCCTTATGAGTTTACCAAGGAAATGAAAACTCTGTATACAGTCTGTCCAATGTAACGATTTTTAAGTAAATAACCTTATTTTAGTACACAGCATTATTCCTGTTTTTGTGTTGTTTTTACTCTTTGAGGTTCATTTTCTACCAGGACAACAACAAGGAGGAACAGTCGAGCCAAGAATGGATTTCAAGAAGTGCGAAACGTAACAAAACGTGTTCTTGTTAATAAAAAAACCTAACTTGAAAGGAAATTCACACAGAAAAATAAAATATTTTTTACTTGTAACGCAGCTTAAAATCGTGATATCAAGACATTTTGTATAATCAAAAGTATTCTTCACTTTTTTTTGGTTTTATAGATTTAAACCTGTGAGATAACTTTCCAGAAGCCATTTTGTGATAGAAAATGTAAACAAAATTATTTGATTGGATGTTAGTCAAAACAATATATATAATTTTGCTCAAAAGACCAACCAAGCTTGGTTTTGATACCTTTAAAAAAAGAGTCAATACTGTGAATGGAAATATTAAACTTATCTACACTTTAATTCCTCACCTCCTAAAGTTAGCCTATGTGTCACTGACTACAAACATTGAACCAAATAGTCTTAAACATTAAAAAAATCTTTAGGTGAATTGTATGAAAGAATTCAGAAGACAATTAAGCCTATTGTTCAATTGTATCCACCTTTATACTATATTTCGCATCTCTTGGGTAGTGCCGAGTTAAACTCTTGCTCTGCAGGTTTTTCTACTCATTGAACGCACCACAGCGCCCCCTGCTGGACAGCCGCTGAAACTGCATGGGAAATTTACTTTTAAACATGGAACATATTATAAAGTAACCTGCTGATTTATTTAATTCCCTTACTGTAATGTTTAAAACTGATAGTATTTTTACACATTTAAATATCCAACAAGAACATGGAAACCGTTCCATTTTCCAGCACAAACAAATATATCAGGTAATCATTTACCCATGAAATTCCAATAAAAACTATCCCGCAGGAACCTACTACAATAGAGAACGTCCCCATGAAAGACAGTATCATCCTGTTTAACTGACAACTGGTCAGAGAAACAAAAAAGGATGACAGCCAGTAGAAAAATGTTTGGTACTTAAATTCCCTTTAGAGGACTACCAATAACCAAATGTTTAATAGTGAGAAACGGAGGTTATATTAATGACACCCATGTTTAAAATGTTGAAAGAAATACAAAAATTAAAGCCATTTAAACAGCATTGTAAGATTTCTGAAGTGTTTAAAGACCCACAGCAACCCCGACCAACAGTTTTAAAGGGGACCTATCATGCAAAATGCATTTTTTTGTCTATAAATGTGTCGGAACTCACGCAGCGTCAGAAAATAAAACCCTCTTTTCCTCCGTACCCAAATCTCTAAAAACGGGGCTACAACGGAGCTGATCCGATATGACGTAATATCTGAACTGTGGACCCACGGCCCTATCAGAAACAATGCCCGACTGTCTTGTGGTATAACCAGCAAGAGAGAAAGCCTTGGAGCTCCATACTGTTTCAGAAAGAATCCTTGATAACCCATGATATGGCGTTTAGACAGTAGCTGCCTACATCAGCGAGCTCATTCCACCACACCAAAACACTCGTTCGCTGAGGTCCTCTGACCAGGGGCTTCTGGCAGTGCCCAGGACCCGACTAAAGACCAGGGGGGACCGGGCGTTTGGGGCGGCCGCCCCTAGACTCTGGAACGCACTTACCCCGGTCCTGAGATCGGCTCCCTCCCTCAACCTGTTCAAGGGACACCTAAAGACGCACTTATTTAAGCAGGCGTTTGAGCAGTCTTAGGCCGTTCATCACGTCACTGTCCTGTCACTGTCGATCACTGGTCCTCTTGCACTTGGTTTCATGTTTGTATATTGTTTTTAAGTTTTTATTCTATTTTCCTGTCATGTTATGCTTTGTTATTATTATGCCTTAGTGCCATATTGGCCTAATTGTTTTGACTGCTATATTTTGTACAGCATTCGTGCTGGGAGGGGTGCTTTAGAAATAAACTTTTACTTACTAGTACCGCATGAGCTCAGACTTTTTTTTTTTAAATAAACTTTATACCCCAAATCGGCTCTTTTGAAAAAGGAAGTGAAAGAGGGATATGAGTGGGTGATCAGTTCGGTATTTTGAGCAAAACACTTCATAGACATGTTTTGTATATATATATCCGAGACCCATGCTATTGCCTAAAAATAGCATGATAGGTGCACTTTAAGTCTGCTAAACACCCGAGCTCTGTTGAGTGCTCCGATAAACAATCCTGTGGTCATCTTGCAATATACTAATTTATATAAATAAACAGTTCTTACATTTAATTAAGTTGTTGTACTTATCCCATATTCTATAGACTTTTTATTTTGATATAGCATTGTTGGAGCTCAGGTGAGAAGAATTTCATTGCCGTTTCTACACTGTAGCTTTTTGTGCATATGACGATAAAACCTTTGAATTGAAGAAATCACCACAGAGAGACTCGGAGTTTTGTCAAAACATTTCGGTCTTTATTTTGTTAATCTACTTGTCCTCGGGCTTGTTGAAGCAGTAGGTCAGGCAGCACTTTCCGCAGTAGTGGCGGTCGAAGTGGCTGGCCATGAAGACGCCGGCACCGCACTCGTCTGCGGGACACTCGCGTCTCAGACGGTGGATCTTACCGTTCTCGTCCACCTGGAAGAAGAGAGAGGAAGAGGATTTACAACTTCAGTAATTTATCACTGCTTCTTCACTCGATCAAAACGTAACAATTCCTCTTTGAGAAATAAATCAACATTTGCTTTTTGACATATCTATAAATCTTGTTGAAGCAAATTCTTGTGGAAGTTCGCATCCAGCTAGGATAACGGCCTGAGCTTTGAAATGTTACTATAGCAGGGTTTCCGCAGTAACTTGAAATGCTTATTTGTTAGTAATTTAAGCGAAGAGGATTTAAAATCTTAGCTAATGCTTCACGAGATCAAATGTCAAAAATCCCAACCCTTTGCTTTTGTTTCCATTCAACTCTTAAAATCTTGTTGAAGTAGATTGGTCAAATTCTAACATTTTATTATAACCAGGTTGTCTGTAATATAACCTTAACATGTATGCTTTAATGTTTAATTAATTGTAAATAATCAGAAAGGCCATCTGAAATTATTTAGCTCTGCTGAAGAACATGCGTCACAATTGAAACAATGAAGGTCCTCCTAATATTATCTTAGAGAGATTCAAATGTACTTGTTAAACCCTGAAAAAATAAAAAAATATCCCCAGCTGCGGTAGACACAGAACTGAGGCACCTTGTCGAATAAAAACCACAAAAATTCAGTACCTAGAACTTTAAATGTGCCTTCATGTAACCCACATGTGTCAAACTCAAGGCCCGGGGGCCAAATCAGGCCCGTGGTGGATTTAATTTCGGCCCGCAGGATAATGTTAAATTTCTATTAGATCTCCATCCTGAGGGTCTCCTCAGCTCAGAGCCTGACTCCAAACATTGATGACCTTGCACCCAAGATGAGATGCCAAGTATCTGAGCTAGCATCACAGAGCAGCAACCTGAGTTTAATGGATGTTTCCTTCTGCACTTTGTCTCTCACGACAACAGGGCATGTCTATTTTTCTCTTTGAGGGAAATAGTTTTGTTGAAGCTGTTGTTGGCCTGTGGAAAAATGTAATCATAAGAAATGACTCTGGAGAAGCTGCAGATAGAGCCATAAGAAATGAATGAACTGATTATTTAATGTTTAATGTTGTTTTTATAGGCAATCATTTAAGTTTTGTTAGTTCCAAGTTTAATATGTGCAATAAATTCATTTCAATAAGTTTGGCAATAAACATTGAACCAGTCCGGCCCCTCGACTAGTACCCATTTTTTTTTTTTTTTGGCCCACTGTGTATTTGAGTTTGACACTCCTGCTTTAACCCTTTAACTGTCCCTTAGAAAGGCGTTCAAAGTGACCACCTATTGTACTGTGAGCAGACGAGGCTCCTGGATGTTAGAGTTCTTACCTTGTAGTACTTGAGCACAGCGAGCTTGACCTTCTTCCTCTTGTGCTTGTTCTTCTTGGGGGTGGTGTAAGACTTCTTCTTCCTTTTCTTAGCACCTCCACGCAGCCTCAGCACCAAGTGAAGGGTGGACTCCTGAAGACAAGGAACAAAATCAGATGTTGGTCCTCATCTTGGCAACATAACCATCTGTGATTAAGAACATTCAAACAACTGTATTCATGTTAGTGTATAAAAAACACTGGAAATCAGACTTTCTGGGAGTTAGAAAAAAAGGATCAATGAAACAGATGTTGGGTCCATTTGAGCATCATGTTAACCCCACTTGACTGATCTTGTATTTATGTACCGATCAGGTCTTTCCTCTCCATTTTGTTAAAGTAGGTCTTCTTATTGTTGGGTTGCTTTTAATAATCACGTGTGGATGAGACTCATCAATTACAGATTCAGTTAATAGTGACTTTTTATGTGTATCCCCTCCTGACGGTGGGAGTGTGTTAAAGCTGTGTTTTGAGGGGTTTATTGTAATAATTAAAAAAAAAATCTTCCTCAGCTCACCTTCTGGATGTTGTAATCCGACAAGGTACGTCCATCCTCCAGCTGCTTACCGGCGAAGATCAATCTCTGCTGGTCTGGGGGGATCCCTGAAGAATAAAAGGAGACGGTATCAACACCAACACTGGCACATTACATGTTAGACGCTTTTATCCAAAGCAACTTACACACTCAATACTGTGGACAATCCCCACAGGAGCAATTTGGGGTGAAGATTCTCGGGCCCACAACGACATGCTGACTACAGTGGGGTTTGAACCTGCGCTAACCCACTGCGCCACACGCCTCCTTATAATAACTTTAAAAACACTAAAGCCACAGGATAATCGGGTAATACACATATTGGTTTTCAAGAGTTGAAACAATTTACAATTTCACTTGTAAAATATAGATAGGTGAGGCTTTATGAAATCTAACCAAGATATTCTCCTTTGTTCAAATCGCAAGTCAAGTTTACTTTGATACTACCAATACAGAGATAGTGAGGAAATATGAGATTGAAGCAGGGAAAACTGCATGTTTGAGATATAAAACATTCAAAATCATGACATTTGAGAACATGTCACTAAGCTCACGATTGTGCATTGCACTTTTGCTAGTTCCTGCATAAAAACCCTTATATACTACTACTATACTATACCTACTGTTTATTGTTAAGCGCCAAAATGCATTCCTTCCATGTGCAAACCTTGTGAGACAATTAAACCTGAACTCTATTTACAACAAACCAGTCTAAAGCTACTCACCCTCTTTGTCTTGGATTTTGGCCTTGACATTTTCGATAGTATCTGAAGGTTCAACCTGTGAAAAAGTACAGAGAACATCGGTCAGCCATGATGACACCTTCTTCCGGTCAACGAGAACATCACATATTGGGTTAACACACTCTAAATGTATCAGTAGGCATTAATAATGTAGTTTATTTTGAAAGAAATGTCACACTATTTTGAAAGGGCACTTCCAGTCTGCTTCACTCACACGTGTTTACGGTGTAACTGTTAGCTTAGCCACTTAGCTTCAATTGTGAGCTACGACAGTATCGACTGTTATTGGGTTTAAGAACACACCCAATGAACCTAGTAGCCAACCTGAGTACTTAAAGGTTCAATTACATGTTGAATTATCCGCCTAATTTGACTTAAACATGGTAAAACTTGGAGACAGAAAACGCCGCATTTTCTCCGTGCACTCACCTCGAGGGTTATGGTCTTACCCGTGAGGGTTTTGACGAAAATCTGCATCCTGGCGTTATACCCAGCTGTACGGGAAAACACACAAGACTTTAAATATTTCGTAAATGCTGAAATGTGCTTCTTAAAAGTGTTATTTTGTGATAATAATTAGGTTTTGACTGAGAGCTGATCTTACCAGAGGCTCACTCCTAATGGCGGATCATGAGAAGAGGTCTTTCAGAGCATGCGACGGGGTTTTCAGCCCGCATTTCCACGGGTTGGGAACACCCGTTGACAGTGCCTGATAAAAAATATCGATACGTGTTCAAATGTGTTCGTATTTTTAGTCAGATTAATCAGTGATAACATTGAGATAATTGCTCTATCACAACGCGTATGTATCTGTATTCATATGTAAAAATTAATACAATCTGAAAGCAAAAATTGAAATAAAAAAAATTAAAACTTCATTTCCCAGGTGAACTTTCGCGATAACCATGGCAACGTGGTCGAAAAGTAAGATGGCAGACAGAAAGTTAGCCACCACATTCTTGCCCACAAATATCTAACATTATTAGATATAATATAAGATTCGTCCGTTTACCAATTTACTATCATAAAAGAGTCTTTTTTGTTTTGTTGTGATTCGTTTATTGTCCCTTTTATGTCTATTTCGGCATATATTTAAATAATAAAACGACTAAATATTTTAATTTTTCACATAAACACAATTTCCCAGGTAAACTTTCGCGGTATCCATAGCAATGCCTCAAAGCAGCAAGGTGGAATTTGGAGATGGGAAGTTAGCGAAAGCAAATATACATTAAAACATGTAATTTTTAAGGTCGTTTAACGTTTTATTTCCGTCACACTTCATCCTCCATATTAAATAGTTATTCGTCTTGAAAGAGAGCGATGAAATCTCTCTGAAAACACACTTTCCCAGGTACACTTTCGCGGTAACCATAACTACAAAGGGAGTTGTAAACAGAAAGTTTAACTAACAATGTCTGAGACTCAAAGCTACAGCAGGTCTTCTTCAAGAACAGACGAAAGAAGTTCAACTCCAGACATATTGATTTCTGAGAGTGATGAACGGTTTTTTAGGTCTCTGGAGGAGTTTATAGAGCGGGAGAAACTGTATCTACAGTGCCAACAACAGGGACCTGATGAACTGCGGTACATCGTTTACCGCCATGTGTTTAATAAGGTAATGGCAGAGCGAAGTACTCAGATCTTGTACTTGGGTAAAACTACCAGAGTGTACTGTGTTACAAGTATAAGTCCTGCATACAAAAGGTGACTCAAGTAAAAGTACATAAGTATTAGCATAACACAATACTTAACAATTAGTAAAAGTAGTCATTGTGCAGATTGGTCCATTTCAGAATAATATATGATATGTTTTATTATTATTGATCATGAAAGTGTTCTCAAAGCTGGTAAAGGTGCAGCTAGTTGTAATGATTTTGTATAATGCAGGGCAGCTTGTGAATTTACTCCAGGTGGAACTAAAGTCTGATTTAAGTGTTAATCATTTACCAGCTGCAACATTGGAGTATTGCACACATCAACATTTATAATACAATAATATAAATTATCCTGCATAGTCTGTAGATTTACTTTTGGTGCTTTAAGTATATTTAGATGCTCAATGTTTTCTACAATCTAAGTATTTTCTACACTGTAGTATTGTCACTTGCTGACACTAGACTGTGATGTCCTCTTGTTTCTGACAGGTGATTGGACGAGCGACGACTTATAAGAAGCTCCTGTTAACCATAAAGTCGGAGTACGACAATGTGGTCCGGGCTCTGCAGAAAAGGGAGGATGAGTTCAGGGCGGCTAAACAGAGGATGGCGGCCTCAATGTCAGATCCAATATCACTGATGACATGCCAGAGACGAGCCGCCCACCTGAGGGAGAGGTGGGTGCTGCGTTTGGTCCACTTCTTACTCTTCTAAAGGCCAGTGATGGTTCAATCTTTAGATAACAGCCCTGAAAAGTTTCTAACTACAAGTGATGATAAATTGTTTTAGTTATTTGAACTGAGTGGTTTCCAACGGTGGATGATCAACTTGAGAAACACCTTAAATGAAGCAAATATCATGCTTAAAGGTGGGGTAGGTAATTCACTTCAGGAACACTTTTTGTTATATTCCATGGAATGCTCTTAACATCCCGATAGCAATGAATACATTAAATGCTTTGACAATAAGTACATAAAAAAATGTCATCTGTGGAAGCCGTGGCGCTGTGAAAAGCACGACCAATCATCTGAGCCGGCCCGGCTAAAGTAACTGGATGGCCTACCTGCCTGTCAGTCTTCCATCTGTGCACAAACTTATCTCGTGCCCTCATTGGTCATGTGTGCGTTCGTGCGTGTTGGAGGAGGGGCTCTGTAAGGAAGTCTGAAGGAAGGGGCAGATTTGTTTCGGCTGAGTATTTTCAAATTCCAGCGCACTCGAGCTGGTTTCTCCTTTTTTACCTACCCTATCTTTAACTATTTAAAACAATCCCTGATATAATGGCAATGTTTTACAATGAAATGTGCATGAAGGATTGTCATGTAGCTGCTGCTCTCTGAATGCTTTTGGCTCTTTCCAGAATCTATGTCATTCAGAGGGAAACAGCAGAACTTCAAGATGAGATGGAGAGACACAAATCCTCTGAAGAGCAGAGCACATGGATACCTGGTACTACTGAAACTGATGATTGCAGTTGAAAATGAAGACTGCTAAATGTAAACGTAGTCTCAGTCTGTTGCAGGAGATGTTGTAGGCCCATTAGCGTGAGTTGATAGAATAAACCCCACATATGTCTCATGTCCCAGGTATGACGTTGGCTGACTCCGAGGATCCTGAGGCTCTGGATGGTCACCTGGAGCATCTGGAAGCCCAGAGAGCTTCTCTCCTGGAGAGGAAGAGTGACGGTGTCTCTCTGGAGGTCAAAGCCCAGCTGGACGCTGAGCTGCAGGCTGCAGAGCTCCACAGAGACCAGCTGAGCAGCAAAAACTACCTACTGAAGACCAGGTAAAGAACTGTCAACGTATGGATCTTCTTAAGATTACATTTGCCACATTTACTGTAACACATTCATTTTGTGTCTGTTTGTGTCACTTTGTGTCTCTCTGTACTTATGTGTCTCTTTGTAGCTGTTCTGTCTTTCTTTGTGTTCATTTTATGTCTGTTTTTAGTCATTTTGTGTCTGTCCGTAGTTATTTGCAGCATGGACTTAAAGCACTAGAATACATTATTTTGCTTAATATAAATCAACATACACAGCCGTCACACATTCACTCTATCCAACGGAGGCTTGTGTCGTTGATTTTCTCCAAATGAGTGAACATGTTTCTGTACTTTCTGTCTGTGTGCAGGTACAAGAGTCTGAGGTTGGTGTCCGACCGTCTGTCCAGCTGGGAGTTTGAGAAGCAGCAGGTTTCTCTGGAGGAACTTCTGGATTCCACTCTGGAAGATGCCAGACAGACCAGTGGTGAGACACAAAAACACTTGTTTAGAGGAATTTAAAACCATTAGCGTCTCATATTTTATCTCAATATGGTCTCTTTGCTTCTTCAGGCAACAACTCATAATGCTTCAGTGTTATTTTATCACTTATTAAATCACATTTCCGTCTGTTTTTACTGCTCCAAAAAGGTATTTCTGCAACAATTAACCTTGTTTCTCAAACCCTGCATTGATATTTCAGAATGCTATAATCTTGTGTCCCTTCTTGGCCATCGCTCAAAATAAAAATGTCTCACATTATTTATAATTTTAACACATTAAACCTACAGTGACGGACGATGACGGCTGCGGCATGAACACTGAACTGTTTGAGCACGAAGAGCCGACCGGTGTTGACGAGTCCCTTCTCCTGGCAGATCGCCTGGACAGGTGCTGCCTTCACAGACCGATCCTGACCACTTTATCTGAACTCTTCAGACTCTCTCTCTGACTCACCTTTCTCTCTCCGACAGGTTTCTTGAGCTCTTTGATTCGGCTCGGTATGAGGAAGCAGCTATCCTTGCTGCCAGATCTCCCCGAGGAATCCTGAGGAACCTGGACACCATGGAGATGTTTAAAGGTGGGAACCACACACATATATAGAGATAAGGTGCATATCTGCAGATTTCTATTACAGGGGTCCTCCCCAATAAAGAGGCGAAGTCCCTCCCTTTCAGGGGAGCTCCATGGAACCTTATTTCGGAAAAAGTATGTATTGAAGTCAATGGAGAGAGAAAGATTATCTTTCAATCCCGTTTGAATTATGCCACGAATTACACATATGATGTTTGTCAATTTAAAAGGTAATTTTGCAAGTCAAAAAAATAATAATGTGTCGTAAATTTTTTTTGTGTGAAACCGCTCAATGAACTACATCTCCCGTCTCGCACCGCACACCAAGACGGCCGTCACGTTGGCACATTTCACTTCTTTCTTTCAGAATGAGGCGGAAAGTATTAAAAGAGGTGAAAATCACTCCAAGTCTGGGCATGTTGAGAGCTGTACATACACACAAGGGGAGTTAGTCGGTTCCTAAGAGCCAGCATGCGGGACCGGGATTCTGGGATTTGTAGTCTTTCTAGTTGCGTATTTTTCATAGTCTTATATTTCAACAATTTTACGACAAACTGTGACTTTTTTGACATGGAAATTAGTTTTTAAGATTGACAAACATCATATGTGTAATTCGTGGCACAATTCAAACGGGATCGAAAGATAATCTTTCTCTCTCCATTGACTTCAATACATACTTTTTAAGAAATAAGGTCCCATTGGTCGGAAGTAGATGGGCGGGACTTCGCCTCTCTATTGCAGGGGCCCTCCCCAATAAAACGTGTGTGTTGCAGAGGACTTTTATTGTGAAGATCCACTGCACCAAGACTTGCATGCAAAGTAAAGTAAGTGGCAGAAGTAAACTCAAAATCAAGGATTACATTCTGCCATAAATTGGATAGAAGAATAGACGTGTTAGACGTTGGAGAACGATCAAGGCGCACTGAGTGTCAGTTTGCTGTCAACCTTCAAATTATAATGAATTTATTGTCAGCTAGTCAGAAAACACAAACATGTGGGATATATTTTTATATAAATTATTGTCCTTGTAAGCTTTATTATTCTGACTTTTTGGTCGACTACGGTTAGGGTTGCAAAGGGGCGGAAAGTTTCCGGTAAATTTCCGGAAAGTTTCCATGGGAAGTTAAGCTGGGGAATTTTGGAAATATTCGATGCAAAATTAAACAAAAAAACATGAGATTTCAACAGATTTCTTTTATTACATTTTTTTTAAAAGTAGAACAGAACAAGTTTTAAATATTTTATTGAACAATTATTTGTTTCATTGAAGAGCGAAAACAGGAATGTTGAGTTAAATATTACTCATCCCCCCCAACCCCACTCATTAAAAAATGAACAAAAATGCACCCCCCATCCAAAGATCCCCACAAAGTCCCATTCAAAATGTTAAATGAAAAGAGTCCCATTAAACATGTAAATCTTCCTTCAAGCAATCTTCTGCATTTTTGCTAAACCCTTTCAGTCAACGGGCTCTTCCTGGGCCTGATCAACATCACACTCTTCCTCTTCCTCTTCAGTGTCACTATCCAGCCTTGTTGAGGATGGCTCTGTGTCCGGCTCAGAGAGCCTTAGGTTTGCCCGAATGCCAACCAGTTTTTCCACTCTCACTTTGGTGAGCCTGTTGCGAACCTTTGTGTGGTCTCAATAGCCATGCAGTAAGCAGTGTGCTATGGCATGGATATTCAAGTTGAATGGCATCTGTTTGTTTTAGTCAAGATTATGCTAAAATATACTTTCCCCAACTATATTTAAGTTCCCTATGAAGAGCCAACCTTCAATTTAGAAAATTCCCAGTTTATTCCCATAAATTCCCAGTTTATTCCCGTGGAAAGTTTCCATCTTTGAAAATTCCCAGAATTTTGCAACCCTAACTACGGTGCTCTCAGAGCCACTCCTGAATTTCAAAAGAGTTTCTTCTTCCCTTTCTAATAAAACCTACCAGTAAATCTCCACCCCTGATATTACATAATCTTGAGAGGAAGCAGGAAACTAGTTTGTTACTGTTTAACTCTCAGTGAGAAAAGACGTACAGACAGACAGACAGACAGACAGACAGACAGACAGACAGACAGACAGACAGACAGACAGACAGACAGTAGAACGGTAACATTCGCCTTCATTACAAAGCCGTGGATTCACCTGAGGGAGGACGTTTACAGCAAGGATTTGTAAGCTTTAAAATACTTTTTTTTAAAACTAAAAGTGAAAGTAACTGCAACAGGGAGGGAAGCACAGGCGAGGCCTGTTTAATTGGCTGTGTTCAGCTTCACTCTGAGAGAATGGCTTCAAGATCAGAGGAAGATCTCTGCTGTGCGGTCTGTCAGGACATCTTTAGAGACCCTGTTCTCCTGTCATGCAGTCACAGCTTCTGTGGAGGCTGTCTGGCGGACTGGTGGAGAGAGAAAATAACACGTGAGTGCCCTTTATGCAAGAGAAGGTCATCGAGGGGAAAGCCTCCCTGTAACCTAGTGTTAAAGAACCTCTGTGAGGCCTTTCAAAGGGAGAGGGATGAGAACGCTTCAGAGGCTCTCTGCAATCTGCACTCTGAGAAACTCAAACTCTTCTGTCTGGACCATAGGCAGCCGGTGTGTGTGGTCTGCAGAGATTCAGAAAAACATATTAACCACAGCTTCAGACCCATCGATGAAGCTGCGCGTCAACACAGGATGGAACTTCAGAACACTCTGAAACCCTTTAGGAAGAAGTTATATGCTTTTGAAAAGGCTAAAGAGGAGTTTGATGGAACAGCAGAACACCTGAAGGTCCAGGCCAGACGCACAGAGACGCAGATTAAGGAGCAATTTCAGAAGCTTCACCAGTTTCTAGAAGAGGAAGAGGAGGCCAGGATGGCTGCACTGAGGGAGGAAGAGGAGCAGAAGAGTCGGGTGATGGAGGGGAAGATGGAGGCTGTGAGCAGAGAGATAGCAGCTCTTTCACACACAGTCAGAGCCACAGAGGAAGAGATGAAAGCTGACCACGCCTCCTTCCTGAACAACTACCAGGCTGCAGTGGAGAGGCTGCAGCACCCCCTGCTGGAGGATCCACAGCTGCCCCCAGGAGCTCTGATAGACGAGGCCAAACACCTGGGCAACCTCACCTTTAACATCTGGAGCAAGATGAGCTACCTGGTCTCCTATTTCCCTCTTGTTCTGGACCCAAACACTGCTCATCCAGAACTCATCCTGTCTCAAGATCTGACCAATGTGATGGAAGGAGGGAGACAGAAACGTCCTGATAATCCAGAGAGGTTTGATGCTTTCTGCGGTGTCCTGGCCTCGGAGGGCTTTAACTCAGGCTCTCACAGCTGGGATGTTGAGGTTGGAGCCAGTAGAGAGTGGATTCTGGGTGTGTTAGCAGAGTCTGTCCCGAGGAAGAGAGACATACGGTCTGGATTGTGGACATTATGGTTCGGTGAAGGTGAATACTCAGCACTGTCACTACCTGCTCCACCCTCTCAACTCGTATTCAGGAAGAAGCTGCAGAGGGTCAGAGTGAATCTGGACTGGAACAGAGGAAAGCTTTCATTCTCTGATCCTGACACGAGCACACACATACACACCTTCACACACACTTTCACTGAGAGGCTGTTTCCGTACATTTGCACTGTGGATAAACACCTCCTGAAGATTTTACCACTGAAGGTCGGTGTGACACAACAGAAGGTCTGAGTCTTCAGCTTGAAGGTGGTGTTTGTATTCCACTTCCTACAGTGAGTGGACATACTCTCATCGAATGTTGCAATCAAAATCACGCTTAAGTAAAATTACATTAAAAAAAATATATATATGTAAAGTACCAAAAGTAAAAGTATTCATTCAGAATGTTATAATGTTAATCCATTGAATGTACAGCTGGTAAAAGTGGAATTCATTTTAAAAGATGCCATATTAGGACCATTGTAGGTAAACATGAAATAAACTGTGGATTGGGGAAGAGAAGATTCTCCGAGATTAAAGTAAAACTGCGAGAAAAAACTCAGAAGATTAACATTTTTATTTCCGTGAAAAAAAACAAAAATTGTCAAGAAAATATATTGTTAGAGAGAGAAACAACATTTTATCTACAATTAATCATTTATATTTATTAAAAACAAGATAATTTGACTAGGAAAATACTCTGATAATCTCTGAGATTATGGATTTATGAATTAGGATAAAAATGCTCTCAGAAATAATGTTTTCTTTTATTAATATACCAAATCGCTTCACTTTGCAACGTTAGATCTCAGTACCAAAGAATACTCAAAAAGAAATTCTCTTAAAGCGGACCTATCATGCAAAATGCACTTTTTGATGTCCTTTATACATAAAGATGTGTCCCCGGTGTGTCGGGGAACTCACGCAGCGTCAGAAAATAAAAACCTCTCTTTTCCTCCGTACCCAAATCTCTAAAGACGGGGAACAACGGAGCTGATCCAGATTTGCGTCCGATATGACGTGATATCTGAAATGTGGACCCACGGCCCTATCAGAAACGTTGCTATCAGAAACAATGCCCGACTGTTTTGGACGTAATATGGTCGGTGTTTACATTAGCATCGCTAACACTCAGAGCTAACCTGTACTGGAGAGCATGTGTGTGAAGAAGCAGGAAGTAAAAAGGAACTCACCTTGTGGTATAACCGGCAAGAGAGAAAGCCTTTGAGCTCCATACTGTTTCAGAGAGAATCCTTGATAATCCATGATATGGCGTTTCATCACGGCAGTATTTAGTTTAGACAGTAGCTGCCGGGTCCCGCATGAGCTCAGACCCATCCTTTTTTTATTTTGTATCCATTTTGTTAAAGCTTTATACCCCAAATCAGCACTTTAGAAACAGGAAGTGAAATAGAGGGATATGAGGCGTGGCTAGAATGGGTGATCTGTTTGGTATTTTGAGCAAAACACTTCATAGACATGTTTTTTATATTTTTTTATATATCCGAGACCTATGCTATTGCCTAAAAATAGCATGATAGGTGACCTTTAATGTTTTGGCAATATGTATGATTACATTAACTTTTTAATTATTACTGTTGTAGCTCTCATCTCATGTCTGATGTTTATTGATATGTGTGCTATTAGTTGTTTTCATGTTGGATCCCATGTTAATGGCTTAATTGATTGATTACTGTATGAAGCGTATGTGCAACCTTTGTTGATTATACTGTATGTATTTCATTGGAATATGAATTAGCCAAGTCAACAACTAATGGGGGGACATGACATTGTATTTCTGTTGTAACGTATCACTGTTGATCTTTTTGAAGGATGCAAGTAAAAACAAAGCTTCCAATAAAATAAATGATTTCACGTAAAGAGATTTGTGTAAAACGGTGGTGAATACAAACTTGATATAATAATACAAATATTCTTCGTTATTTTAATGGCTTCCTGATTTCCATTTCTTCTTCTACACACACTTTAAGGTTTAAGTGCAGCTTTAAATATAAAGTTTTAAAAAAGTGTTTTAAAATGCTTGTTAACAGTTTTTTAGCATAATGGTCCCTTTAAAATCCGGTTATTAAAGCATGCAACAAGTGCTGATGTAATGGTTGTACAGATTTGAAATGGTGTCCTCAAACATCTCGGTGCTAATTGATGGACAAGTACTGTAAGTCAAACCAAGACATCTATCATTAGATCAAATCATATGATAATATCTGCTGTCCAAGTCAGACAGCCCTTTCTGACGGGGAACTAAAGCTGCTACCTATTCTCTCTTTAGAGCAGGGGTCTCAAACTCAAATACACAGTGGGCCAAAATTAAAAAATGGGTACTAGTCGAGGGCCGGACTGGTTCAATGTTTATTGCAGAACTTATTGAAATGAACTTATTGCACATATTAAACCTGGAACTAAAAAAGCTTAAATTATTGCCTATAAAAACAACATTAAACATTAAATAATCAGTTCATTCATTTCTTATGGCTCTATCTGCAGCTTCTCCAGAGTCATTTCTTATGATTACATTTTCCCACAGGCCAACAACAGCTTCAACAAAACTATTTCCCTCAAAGAGAAACCAAACATGCCCTGTTGTCGTGAGAGAGAAAGTGCAGAAGGAAACATCCATTAAACTCAGTGTGCTGCTCTGTGATGCTAGCTCAGATACTTGGCATCTCATCTTGGGTGCAAGGTCATCAATGTTTGGGCTCAGGCTCTGAGCTGAGGAGACCCTCAGGATGGAGTGAAGGTGTGTGTGAATTAGAAATTATCCTGCGGGCCGAAATTAAATCCACCAACGGCCTGATTTGGCCCCCGGGCCTTGAGTTTGACACATGTGCTTTAAAGCCACTAGACCTGTTTTTCTCTTACTCACCGCCAATTAACAACATTCTCTCCATCTTAATGCTCATACATGTTTGTCCATGTTTAAAACCCCCGTCTGTCTCCCAGGTGTGAAGGGGCCCCCGGGGTCCCCCCCCCCTCTCCTCCTCTTCCTCCAGGCCCTCCTGATGACGACCCCGCCCGACCAATGGCTGCCGGCTGCTCTCTCCCTGCAGCTCGTCCTCTGCGCCCTGCAGCACGGCAACACGCAGCTCGTCACCCACAGCATCAACAACAACAGGTACAATACAATACAGTTTTATTTATAAAGTACTTTAGACCACAGTGCTGTACAGTCAAATAAACAAACACAACATACAAAAAATCACACAGCTCACACACCATAAAACAAGTACAAGTAAAAAACTGTAAACAATTTGAATGCAATAAATGTAACGCTCTAAAAGATGTCAATACGCTAAGGAGAAGAGGTGGGTTGGTAAACACAAATAACAAAATGTTTCCATGATCTCTGCTGCTGCTCGGCTCGTCACGCTCCTCTTCATCGCAGACTGTCTTTCTCTGAGGATCTGGGCGACGTCCTGACTGAGCACGCTAAGAAGAACCCGGGCGTGGCCAATGTTTGTCTGGCGTTGGCGACTGATGTCTACACCGCCTGCAGACTGCACAGGAAGACCGCACTGAGCATGTGCAGCAGAGGCCTGATCCACAACGCCGCAGACTTCATGAACCACTGCGAGGCCCTCACAGCAGGTCGGTGTGAAGGAAACAATAGTAAAAGCTGTAGTTTGGTGTGGTGGTGGGGAAGCAGCATTGGATCCTGGGAGATGTAGTCTTCAGCTTCTCCTGGTTTGGATTACTTCAGTGTTCATGGTTCAGGAGGTTTTACATTTGACTTAAACAGTGAATAACGTGGTATCATCTTAAAGGTCAGTGTATCTCCCTGCGTGCTGTTCCGATTCCGATGACGTTTGCGCAACTTGTTTCTCTAATAACTTAATATCCAGATGTCAAATGTTTACGGTAAAAATGTGGCTTAAAACAATATAAAAAGTCAATTTATGATATCTTCTGACAATGCTGACAAATGCACAAAGTTAATCTCTGTTATAAATAATAATAAAAATAAATTATATTTCTATAGCGCTTTTCTTGTGTTTTCTTGTTTATAGTTATATTGTTATTGAATCTGAATCTCTCCCTCCCTTTCTCAGAGGACTGTTTGTGGGTTCTGAATCTCTCGCCCAGCCTCGTCCTCCTCGAGCTGTTGACGGCGCCTCAGCAGGGTCGGGCGGCCATCTTGTCGCTGGGCGTGTCCTGTTCCTCTCTGCTGGACGACCCTCAGCGGCAGCAGCTCGCTCTGCAGCTCCTGGACAGCTGTCTCAGCAGAGGACAAGGTGAACTAACACCACTCTGACTGCAGGTCCACTCTGAAAGCTGCTTCTGTTCCATGTCAGCTACGTGATGCCACTGGGCCCAAAGAGTTTCCTATCTTTTTCTGTCTCTCACCTGTCTGTCTCTCACCTGTCCGTCTCTCACCTGTCTCAATCTCTACCTGTCTGTCTCTCAGGACTAATGGAGTGTCCTCCTGGTTGTTGTCTCTCGCCTGTCTGTCTCTACCTGTCTGCCTGTCACCACCTGTCTGTCTGTCACCTGTCTGTCTGTCTGTCTCTCACCTGTCTCTCACCTGTCTCCCTCTCTACATGTCTGTCTCTACCTGTCTGTCTCTCAGGACTGGTGGTGTGTCCTCCTAGTTGTTGTCTCTCACCTGTCTCCCTCTCACCTGTCTCCCTCTCTAGCTGTTTGTCTCTCAGGACTAGTGACCCGTCCTCCTGGTTGTTGTCTCTCACCTGTCTGTCTCTACCTGTCTGTCTGTCACCTGTCTGTCTCTCACCTGTCCGTCCCTCACCTGTCTGTTTCTCTACCTGTCTGTCTCTCAGGACTGGCAGTGTGTCCTCCTGGTTGTTGCCTCTCACCTGTGTCTCCCACCTGTCCGTCCCTCACCTGTCTCCCTCTCTACCTGTCTGTCTCTCAGGACTGGTGGCGTGTCCTCCTAGTTGTTGTCTCTCACCTGTCTGTCTCTCACCTGTCTGTCTCTCAGGAGTGGTGGTGTGTCCTCCTGGTTGTTGTCTCTCACCTGTCTGTCTCTCACCTGTCTGTCTCTCTACCTGTCTGTCTCTCAGGAGTGGTGGTGTGTCCTCCTGGTTGTTGTCTCTCACCTGTCTGTCTCTCACCTGTCTGTCTCTCACCTTGCCTTGTCTTTTGGATCCACTGTATAAAGAAGACCTCTCCTTATGATATTCCCTTTGAACACATCAACCTCTCTGTGTCTCCGTCCTCTCAGGAGCTCTGGAGCAGGCGATGCTGCAGGATGGCGGCTCTTCGATGGACGTCTGGGAAGATGTGGCGTCTCGGTGCTCCGAGCTGAACCGGGCCGACCTGAGCCGGGCCGTGCTGTCCGTCCTGCTGGAGCAGAGCGGGACCAGAGTCCTGTCCCCGGACCTGGAGGGGGGCCGGCTCATGGAGCATGTCTTTCTGTGATAGGTAGAACAATCACAGCTGAAGGAAGCAATAAACACCAGCTGGTAACAACCTGGGTCTCCTTCTTCTGTTTGTCGCAGTGTGACAGCTCAATTTCATTCAATATGCTTTATTGGCATGAATGTATCAGGACAATGCCAAACCATCAAGTAATGATGAGTGATACAAACAACATCAACAACATCATAAAATCAAGACAACAACAGAAGTGTGTGATGATGTAGTCTGTGTGTTTAACACCTTCAATCCACGGAGATAGGTGTTAACTGTGTGTGTGTGTGTGTGTGTGTGTGTGTGTGTGTGTGTGTGTGTGTGTGTGTGTGTGTGTGTGTGTGTGTGTGTGTGTGTGTGTGTGTGTGTGTGTGTGTGTGTGTGTGTGTGTGTGTGTGTGTGTGTGTGTGTGTGTGTGTGTGTGTGTGTGTGTGTGTGTGTGTGTGTGTGTGTGTGTGCGTGCGTGCGTGCGTGCGTGTCGCACTGTGAGTATCAGTAGTTCTAAGAGAAAGGAATTGTATAATAAACACACACACACACACACACACACACACACACACACACACACACACACACACACACACACGCTGCAGGTCAAACAGAGGACCCTTTGTGTCCGTTGTGAATTGAGCTCCACGATGAACAAACATCTCCCACTGGTCTGTAAACAAATCTCCCCTCTGTCCGTCTCCTCGTCTCTGCTCTCTGCTCGCCTGTTAACTGCAGCAAATGATTCTTTCATTCAGCTGTAAACTCACAGGAGCTCACAACACATAAAAGTGCCACTGTTGACCCAAGAGGAGTGTGTTTAAATTACATGAATCAAGTGTGTGTCTGAGCATTGATCAAACACACACATGTTTTAGGTGGAATCTGTAAACCAGCAATGATGAGTATTTCAAAGTAAAAACAAATTCCATCTGGTTAGTGCTAACTGCTTTTAACTAACCAGCCCCATGTAACCAAGCAATATTTAGTTTGTTAAATAAATGCTCCACAGCCACAGTCTTCTTTCTAAAATGTTACATGAGGAAAAGTACTCTCTGACAGTTTAAGATTAAGAGAGAAACAAAGAGAGAAAGAGAAGCAAAGATTCAGCTGACTCACAACTGCTCCACCACGCATTGATCTCCTGCAGAGTGTGTGTCTGTGTGCTGGCTTTGCATGACACAGCTTCTTTTCATTTTTCAGATTCAGTCTTACCCTTTTCTTTGACTCGTGGGGATTAAAGGCTACATTCACAAACATCCTCTTCACAGATCGGTGCATGGGTAAAAAGTTGCCCAGATTTCCTTAGAGGAACTTTTGTTCACCTCCTCGACGGGATTCACTATAAGCATACATTAACAATGATACATTAACTATCGTGACACACACACACACACACACACACACACACACACACACACACACACACACACACACACACACACACACACACAAACACCAACATTATGCCTCATCACTCCTCTAAAGTGTTTCCCATCAGCCAGCTCTGCACAATACCAAACCAACAGCAACACCTGTAATCCATGGAAATATCAACAGGGGTGTGTGTGTGTGTGTGTGTGTGTGTGTGTGTGTGTGTGTGTGTGTGTGTGTGTGTGTGTGTGTGTGTGTGTGTGTGTGTGTGTGTGTGTGTGTGTGTGTGTGTGTGTGTGTGTGTGTGTGTGTGTGTGTGTGTGTGTGTGTGTGTGTGTGTGTGTGTGTGTGTGTGTGTGTGTGTGT
The DNA here is from genome assembly GCF_949606895.1 of Notothenia rossii. Lineage (NCBI taxonomy): Eukaryota > Metazoa > Chordata > Actinopteri > Perciformes > Nototheniidae > Notothenia > Notothenia rossii. Next base: position 83,345,612 of record NC_136909.1, read on the forward strand.
GTGTGTGTGTGTGTGTGTGTGTGTTGTAGAGAAAAGGAAAAATGCTGTGTAATCCCCCCCCCCCCCCCTTTCTTTCTGTTCCCTAGTGGTATTTTTGTACTTCTATTTTAGTGGGGACCAATGTGAGTGTCAGACCTTCAAAGTGAGGACATTTTGTCCTTATTCCTTCTCTTTGAGTGTAATAATTATGTTTAAAGTTTAACATTATAGTGAGGATGATTAGGTGGTGTTGGTCTGGTTTTTTCCCTTCTGGTTTCTGAGTGACAGTGAGCGACCTTTGGCAAGCTGGTCGATTAAGTGAGTCGTTGGTGAATCATCCTCATGCATTAATCCCACATGAATAATAACCTAATTTTACGCATGACCCAGGATGATGAACACACAGACATGTTGTTAATATGCCAACATTTTACAAATCCTGTCTTGACTTCATATCTTTTAGTTTTGTTCTGTCACCTTGCCAACAGGAAGCGAAGCAATGTACTCCTGTGAAGGTATTTTAGACACCTAAAAAAGCTCTGTGTCAGTTTAAGTGTCTGCTATATTTAGAATATTTTCACTGCTGTGACTTCATGTCAGACTGCCCTTCCTGTTTGTCTGCTCTGTTCAAAGAAACCAGACTCCATTGAGAAAAACACTCATTTAACATTTTCCCTGGTGACTTAATGAATCAAGCATGTTTGGAAAACTTGACACATGAGCTGACCTAAAGCTAGCTTAAGTTTTGCTTTTGTAAGATATATTGGCAGTTCGCTAACGTTGGCTTCGCTAGCTAAGATGTAAACTTACGTTAGATGACCTTTCATATCATCAAACTGTTTAGCATACAATAGTTTTTCTCAACACTCAAGTTTATCATAAATATATGTCATGAATGCATTCCTTGGGAAGAGGATAAGTAAACTACTGATATCTGTTGAATTCCCAACCTCAAAAAACACACTGGACGCTGCACTAGGTCAGAAACCAGAGGAGACTGTGAGGTCCACCGTAGACGGGCCACTTTTGGACAAAATGTCCTCTCCATTAAAGGCAGCTCATTCTGGAATAGCCTCCCAACTGAGATACGGGATTGTCCCACTCTCAATAGCTTCAAATGTCAACTCAAAGAATGGTTGAGAAACAAACAGACTGCTAAATGCACTTTAACACAGGGGTATCTCCTCTTGCACTTTAGGCACCTCTTGTATCATCTCTTGCACTTTATGTGTCGTTGCTGCTATAGTGTACTGCCATGTGGTAAATACTTGTGTGTGCTGCTCTTGCTCTTTCTGCATGTCATGTATTTATTTTTGTTATGAATATAAATGTCATGTTCTTATATGTTGTATGTGAGGGACTGCGGATGGAAATTAGCTCATGATTAACTAAATGACTGAAATGTTATATTTAAAATGTACTTTCACTTACAAATGACAACATCTCTGGTCCAGTTGATGCTTAGAGCCTGCAAAAGGAAAAAATAAAGTTCATGGTGCAAATATCATCCGCTAAACTTGTCAGATTTTACAGGAAAAACCTATATTCAGATGTTTCCATTATTCTGACGCCCACATGTATGTCAATATAGAGTACATATAATTAGAAACACGGTCTAGTACAGGGGTTGTCAAACTCAATTTCATCGCAGGCCACATTAACATTATGGTTGCATTCAAAGGGCCAGTTGTAATTTTAAGACTGTATAAAAATACATATATAAATATTTAATATATATAAAATAACGTATTATATTACATTATTGCCTCTGCATTGGATTATTTTCGGATAGGGTAATAACTTCATAATTAACTACGTCTGAAAGAAGAAGTCTAGGGCAAATAATTGCAAGTATTTTCAGTGAGAATGTCACAAAATGATTTAAAAAGAAAAGTGAAATTCTGGAGAAAAAAGTAACATTTTGAAAAAAGTGAAATTCTGAGAAAAAGGCAACTATTAAGAAAAAAAGGCATATTTTGAAAAAAAAAAAGTGAAATTCTGAGAAAAATGTAGATGCATTGTGGGACATGTAGTTTATGGGCAACGTACTTCTGTAAATCGGCCTGTAACCGTATTATATTTTTTGCAAGCTCTTGTGGGGCCACAGAAAATGAATTCACGGGCCGGATTTGGCCCCCGGGCCTTGAGTTTGACACCCCTGGTATAATGCCATTTAGCATTACTTTACTTTAGAGTGTGTTTGTCTGCACTCACCTTTCTTTGCAGTTAGTTTCATGCACCTTTATTAGGTTGAAACTTCGGTAAGTTGCAATTGAGTTGCACGGGGAAAAGCCTCTGTGACACACTCAAAACTGCATCCTAGAAAAAAGACAAAACAATAAATCTTTCCCAAAGTAAAGGAAAACAAGTATTTTATTGTTTGGGTAACATCATGTCTGCATTCCTTTTGTCGGCTGCGGATTAATCCACATACGTGAGCTTGATTGAAAATAAAGTCAAGCGTGTTCATGGTATGGTGCAACATTGAGGCTCAGTGTTGAATATATCAGCAGACCCTCTGTCCCTCTCTCACATTATCATATGTTGAAGCAGCCATATTTGCTAACAGACATATATACTCACATGTTATATATATAGACTCCCGCCTGTCATCAGTATGCTGTGTAACTCTATCTCTTTCAAACTGGAGCCGAGCGTTTCTCACTCTCCACTTTTTCATGCTTCAACTAAAATCATTTCTCCTCATCAACTTTCTGAGAATGAACTTTATTGAGCCCTTGTGGAGAAAATGGGCAGCTAAGAATATTTTCTAGAGACATGAGATAATTTGCAGAACAAAAAACATTCTGATATGTACTTACTAATGTTAACTATGACAACTTGTTGCATAACCACTGTTAGTCACAAATCTATTAAATACTTGTTTTCTTGTTTAAAATGTTTTTAACATTTTTTGTATCTGTAAATCTGTTGTTTCTAATCTTTTTCTTATTATTAGAATTACACATGCATTATTCTGTGATTGATCTTCTGCCTTTTATTTGGACCACCTTGTTGTCATTTCGTTTTTTAGTTAGTAGCTCTAAAACCTTTGGAATGTTTCTGATTTAAATAAACATGTGTTGCACTTTCAGTCTGTATTATATTTAAATAAAGTCCATATGTAAAAGGTATTGTATAGCTGGTAAAGATACATCATTAGCAGCTATACAATACCTGTTAACTGCCTATTTAGCTGTAATACTGCAGTATTACAGCAATTCAAGCTGCGTTTCCTGGGTTCCCTGAATCTAGCATTTCTCTGCAAACAGTTATGAAACTGTGACTAGTCATCTTTGGCTTCCCCCTTTTTAGACCTGCAACACGTGGTGAGAACAGTTATACATAGATGAGCTTATGTACTTTACTTAAGTACAACATGTCTGTATATATTTGAAGTATAACACATCTTTAATATCATCTTCCTGTCTTATCTCCAGTATCAAATATCTAATAATCTTTTTGTATGCTGCATTAAGATACCAAACAGTCCTTTTTTCATTATTTTGAGATACATGAGTATTTACTTGAGTATTTCCATTTTCTGCTAGTTTTAAAAAATACTTTTATTGTATCTCATGGGAACATATTGTACTTTTAACTGACAGGTCTAAGTTTTTCTGTTTTCAATTTCACAAGTGCTTGATGTTAGAACTTGTTTACTTGTAACAGTTATAAACTGTGGTTTTACTACTATCATAATGTACAATTATTCCAGTAAAAAATGCCAGCTCACTCCAAAGTCACAAAAACTATGGCTAAAGTAAAACTTCTGGGTACTTCTGCTGTTCTTTGTATGACATGTGTTTGCTGTACAGTAGCAGGAGGAGTTACTTTACAAAATAAATTTTAAAGTTATGTAAGTGCCCTGTTTGAGCTGAAATTGTGTTAGAAGAACAGAGTGAACTTTTAGTGGAGGTTTCGTGGGCGAGGTAATGGGACACCTGCTGGGCGTGGCTATAGGTTACTTTGACGTACTCTGATTGGCCAAAGGTCACGTCACTCATGGGTTAACCCGCAGGTAATTGGTCAGCGTAGTCCCCCCCTCTTTCCTTCTCAACTTGACTGTCAATGTGAGACACGGGTCCGACTTCACTCAACTGTCGTGTGGCGCACTTGTCCAACTTTACCCGGTGTCACGGAGCAGATGTACCCGGAGGAAGTTACCGGCGCGGTTTAACAACTCCCCCCGCGGTGTAAAAGTGTGCAACACGAGGTAACTGAGCCCCCCAAAAGTTCCGGACCTGAAACTTTTTTCATCTCGAGTTTAGGTAAAAAATAAAAATGGCAGACAGCGAGCACGTCTCTTCCACCACTCCTCTTTTCAGTGAGGAGTCGCACCACTACGAACCGGAGACCGACGTGGAGCCCAAACAGGACCTCTTCCGCGTGGATGATATTGTGGACTTGGTCGGAGGGGCTCAAGACGCCTTGGAGCGCCACTTTGCTGAAGATAGTGCGCCACACGAGTCCACAGAATTGTCCTTCACCCCTGAACCAGAACAGCCGGTAACGTTAACAGAAGCGGAGCCAGAGGTGTCGGAACCAGAACCGGTTTCTGAGCCTAACCTCCCAGACTCCACTAGCTTTTCATTTTTTCCAGACACTCCTTCTTTTGTCTCCGAGAAGCCCGAAAAGGAAGTTGTTGTCGCCCCTAAAGTAGAACCGGAGAGCACGAAGACAGCACCGGAGCCAGAGGCCATCCCCGAATCTGAACCGGAGAGCGACGCCCTCCCCGCGGCTGAACCCCGGAAAGAAGCCCCCGCAGAAGCAGCAGCAGCAGCAGCAGCAGCAGAAGAGAAACCTGCAGTGACAGAGGAACCACCGGCTCCGACATCTTGTGAGTGTCTTACCTAAGAAATGAATTAATAGTTTAAGCATTTGTAACGGGTAATAAAACATGTATTGTGTGATGTAGTTAAACGGCGTTTCCACGGTTTAACGGGCTTTTAACGGTTATTTTTTATGGTAACTGCTCGAGGTTAGCATGAGGTGCTCGTCAAAACGCCGACAAGGAGATGCATAATCACCGTAAAGCGCCACATTTTGTCGGTTTAACCAACTTTAATCACCGGTTAATCTTATTTAAAGGATTTTCTCCGCATTTGGTAACATTTAGTAATGACACGGTGACGTTAGCCGGTTAGCTAGGGATGCTACACCCGAGGAGGGGGGGTGGTCATCATAAAGCTAACCTGCTGTTTGACATCCTGTGATTGTGATTAGGATAAAGAAAAAAACAATTTTAACAGTATTTATATATAGGTTGATTAATACATCGGTGTTTTTGCACATATTATTGGTTTATAAGCCAAGACGTTAGACCCGGGTTTTGCTCTGTTGTAGGCCCACCTGTTTTGACAAATATGAAGCATACTGTTGCTTGGATGAGGTGGCACTATTGCACCATTTATGCCTTGAAATGCGTCTTTTAACATTTTAACCTAATATACAAGTGAAGTTTATTTAACATGAATACATATGGATTATTGATCAGTTATGTTTGTAATTGTGTCAGACTGAGTATGTGCTTATACACGCTGCTGCTAACAATAGTTCCGTTATCGGACAAGGGCGTTTTATCTAGGTTAAACACCGAAAAAACAAAGAAATTAGGTTACTGAAAGGGTATCAGGTGTCTGGGTATCACGATCATGTAACTTAAAGCTAAAAACCAGGTCAAAAAAACACGCCCGATGATGTCTCATGTCCGGTGTCAGGTTGACATATATCGAAGTAAAATGACAGTTTATTCATGTGAAATCTGGGGAATTCAAATAGCTTAGAGATTACGTGAAATGCACTTATTTTTTTTAAAGCAGCATGACGTGTGATGATGATGTCCGATATTGGAAGCAGGGGCTGGTAGCACAGCACTGTTTCCCACAGATTAGTCACAACAAAGGAATCTACTCCCTGCCGGTTTCCCTACATCTCCATATTGCTGCCACACTAACAGAAACGCCCTAAAATCAATCACCGCTTTACCATTTGCTCTGTTTCCGGCCTGTTTCCACTTATTCACCCCCTTCTCCACCCAAACCAACACCCTTAATCCGGGGATGATTTGGCTAAAGAGGCCTTGTGAGCCTCTTTTTATGCATCTATCACAGGCACTTAATAAGTGGCGTTTTAATATTGTAATTTCAGAAATGTGCTCTTTGTCCTGCTGTTGTTTACCGGGATATGACAGGTTAACAGGCCCATATGCCTCCTCCATGCTTGGGAGGCAGGGTGGGGCTGCTGGCAAGGCCCCACTGATGGAGGGAGGTGGATAAAGCATGAGCTCCACTTAAAGCAGCAGTCACATGTCTGAACAAAAGGAAATCATTAATTCATAGTTCTTTTAACCTTTTAAGGTTATTTAATCTGAGTTTCATTTTTTAATGTAATATCAATGTCATTTTAGGTGGTCTTCTAGCCTTAAGCACTTTTGTACTTATGTTTTCCCTGAGTGGTGATTAGTTTTTTTTTAAATGCTTCTGGTCTAGGAATAGGAATTGCTAATTTATTGATTATACCTTGCCGTTTTCAAGTCTGCTGAACGGTTCAGTTCTTTATCGATTGCTGATAACATTTCTGTTTGGGGAAATTAGGCCCACACAGGTTTTTAGGGTGAACACAGCCGTTGTCCCAACGCAGTGAAGACTCTTTTGAGCATGTTCCAATGATTTACTTACTTTACAGATATACAGTATGACAAGCAACGCTGTTATCTTTCTAAAGGAAAAGAAGCCACCCTTTGGATCTTTTTTTTTTCAGTCATGACGCATGAGAAAAACACGCTGGCGTTGATGAAAGGAATTGAAAACCAACATTACTCTGAATATAGCATTTACCAATTAAGACGTATGGTATACTTGCTTCAGCTTCTCAACTGTCAAGAAAACTTAAGCTGCATTTCTTGGTCTTACTTTTATAGTAAAGTGGATATTCAGGATATTTTGATAGGAGTCTTGGACTGCTTCTGGCGTTTTATAGATACACTTTTCACTGATAACTGTAGGAGATTGTTGCCAGATTAACTGATCATGAAAATACACAATTATTGCTTGCAGCTCTAGTGACAATGGGTTTGCTTACAGAAGTGAAATTGTTTTTTGGCACTAAAATATTCACATAGTCTGCAGCCAGATACCCTCCCACACACTTCTTCTTGTCTTGAGTGTATTGTCTGTGAACATACGTCTCAGGCCTACTGTGACCTAACCTCACAGATTAAAGTCATCGGCATTTTGAAGTGAAATGTTAGTTCCCGTCCGACAGCGTGACTGACATGCTCGTTAATCAACACTCATCACCGGCCTACATCTTATTTATGTCACCCACATCTGTCAGGGTGTGTTTTTACTGAGCTTGTGATGCGGCCAGGTGGATTAGATGAAGAGGAGAGATGTCACACACATAAGTCACGGAGGCTTAAAGCTCTTTGTTGTTGTTTTGTCCGTAACCTGGTGCACATAAGTGGGGTTAAGTGCTGGTGAGTCGGAGCCTCTCCACCCCAAAGGAACCACGCCTGACGGTTGGTTCTATATCTGTTGTTTTTACTCTGCCAACAAAGCAGCTGGCATTCAGACTACAAGTCCTACATGTGATGAGAGCCACATGTTAATCTGCTTTAAATCTCGCCTCTTATCGCTGTGATAAGCGCTAATATGTCCACAGCTGATGATGCATACCTATTAGTGTTGTCACGATACCAACATTTTGGTTTCGATACCGATACCAAGTCAAGAATTGCGATTCTGATTCTTTTTCGATACTTTTCTTTTATTATTTTCATGATAAATAAAATGGTAGTTTATCTGTTAAGTGTTTTCTTACAACATGGTCTCTTCTTTATACTTGAGTTTATGTGATTTCTTTGATAGTTAACTTTATATTTTATTAACATGTAATAGTAGGCTACAGTAATATAAATAATTATTGACAAAATGTACATTGTAGATGTTAGCCACATTGGTAAGTTAGCTAAAAAGATAGCCATATTAGACAGTTATCATTGCCATTAATTGCCTCGTCAAACTACGAAAAGGTTCGTTTGTCACAAAATAAATTACGCTTGTTTGACTTAGATTTGAGGGCAGGGGATTGAGCATGATGTAATTATGTTATCTATCACATTCGCTAACCTGTCTCTCTTTAAAATCTTTAAACAGCTCTGGATGCCGGTCGGCGAGGTGCTTAGCCAAGTTTGATGTGTTGGCTCCCTTGGTTTGCAGGGATCTAAAACATGTCTCACAGACAGGCCTCGTGGTGTCCGTAGGCTTGCCCTCACTGTCAGAGATATAGCTCAAATACTTCCAAATTTAGCTTCTGGCGTCTTTTTTGTCAACAAGCCGAGGCGCAGCGACAGTTGCACTCCCACTTGCAGCCATGCTTTTCGTTTTCTCACATGCTCTGGCAGCTAGCACGTGCACGAGAGAGGGGAGGGGCTTAGAGTGTGCTTGAGAGGGGCGGGACTCCAGGCACGGCTGCAGTGCAGGGGAGTGGAAGCAGAGCGCTGAATACACGGCTTTTATTAAAACAGCGCTTTCTCAACGGAGTACTTTCCCCCGTCATTCTTAAAGTAACGATACTAATGAAACGGAGGAATCGTAACGTTTTTAACGGCAGGGTATCGCGGTACCTTTCAAGTATCGGTACACCGTGCAACACTAATACCTATGTTGTGCTTATTCATCACATTAAAGGAATATATATTTTTTAAAGTGAGGTTTTATGAGTAACTACTGCAATAGTCGGCGGTTTTGAGAAACAGAAAAGAGTACCAGCAGGAAGCCAAGCAACTTTCTGCTGCATTGGAAATGCCTAAAAGTAGAGATGTCCCGATCCGATCACGTGATCGGGGATCGGAGCCAATCACGTGATTTTCAAAAGATCGGAATTGGGAGAAAAAAATCGGGGATCGGATTTTTAAATTTAAAAAAAAAAAGTTTTATAAATACTTTTTTTAAATTTTGTATTCAATGTTACAAAACAAAAATGACCATGTTCAAGTGTTAAAGTCATCCTGAGGCCTAAGTTTTAGTTTCAAATTACACAACATCCTGTATGTGTTGCTTCTTTGGGGCTTGTTTTCATAGACCTGGTTGCTTATTTCTCTCAAATCTGGCAACAGAGTGGGCAGGGCGCAGTGTCTAATTGTAGCAGTAAGCTAACGAGTACTGATAAGCTTTATTTTGTTTTGATCCAATGCTGCACAACTGAACTGATCCAATGCTGCTGTGAAAAAAAGAAGCTATATCCATGTTGGATAGAATATCCAATTTAAATAAAAAAATAACCTTAAGGGACAACTTGAATGCTTTTTTTCTTTTTTCTCTCTTAATGCATTGCATAAAGATCGGATCGGGAAAAATCGATATCGGCAAATGATCGGGATCGGGAGCAAAAAAAGGTGATCGGGACATCCCTACCTAAAAGCATCTATCAGTCTGCATGTACGCTATATTTAAAATGTTTTCACGGCATTACCTTGCTGTCAGACGGCCATTTCTGACTACAGGGTTTCCACACAGACTTTAATGGTGCGGGCCGCCCAGGTATATTAACGTCCGCCAAAGTATATTCCGCGAACCATTTAGGTTTAATCTTTTTGTTATCCGTCCAGGAGCACAACGCCATCTGCATCGATTAACTACCCCTCCTGTACGCTCTGCTATCGCGTGAAGGGTCTGCTTTATGCGCTCCGCACTAACTCCGCTGCGAGGCTCCTGCGAGCAGTTCATGAGCGAGCAGTAATTTTACCCCTTTGTCCTGTGAGGTCAAATTACAGTTTTCTTCAATGGAGTTTGGTGGCTCAGTAGTCTAAATATAGCAATTCAAGAAACACTTTCCTTAACAAAGGAACACAACCTTCGCAAATGTGCCTGACCAAGAGGCCTTTACCAAAATGAGTCCAAAAAGAGCCAGAATTCAATTTAAGCTTTCAGTGTTTTAATACCTTCTTACACAGTCTGTAGCTTTAAATGAGGTTCAGGTGGTTTTCCTGTTAGTTTTTTCCAGCAGGACCCTAAGTAACCTGCTCTGGGTCTTGCTTGGACATTTTCACAATTAATGAAAAAAGTAACGTTACAGAACAAGCACAGAATCGTACATTGAGTTTCTTATTTTACAAGATGGCAGCGGGTGAGTCTCCGGCCTGAAGTCGTATATCAGTGTCAAGCTGTGAGACACTCCCAGAGACACTTATAGCTCAGCAAATACCTCTGCGGTAGAGCGAGGAGATTACAGTCGGAGGTTCGATTCCCACCAAGGACAGAGACAAAAGGAACAACTCTTGTAAAATAGTTTCATAGGAAATGGATGATGTAGTTTAAGTTAATATCACAATATTGTAAGACAACATCTTGTATACCAATATCTGTCATTTAATATATATATATATATTTTTAAAGTCATTAAATAATTACTACAAAGCACTTCTGTCTGAATTAAAATATACTTGTTTTAAAAGTATTTTTCTTCAGAACTGAAATGGAAAAATTAGCTTGTCCGTTTCAAGTGAAATTACTGAGAGAAATGTAATGAATATGTTAACAAGAATGCATAGTTATTAAGACAAG
>NC_136909.1:83356358-83366358 GCF_949606895.1 Notothenia rossii
GCGTTTCCTTTCCCTGGCTGACCTCATGGCTCATGACGACCAATTAGCTCAGATTAACATAAACCGAGGAAAAGAGTTTAAAATCGGATTTCTACACAAGACTAATCTTCTTATGTTGCATATTTTAATTACAGATTTCTTAAATTATTATTGTGTGTTTGATTTTCTTACAAACTGGTTTTGAAATATCAGAACTTGTTGCTTAAAAATCCCCCTTGCTTTAAAATCTGATTTCCGTAAATGTGTAGGTAATATACGATATGATGATGGATGATATTTTCTAGCTTTTGGAAGAAAAACAAATCTGACTTAATATGATGACTAGGTTAAATAGTCAGTATACTAACTATATCGTTTTAATGTACTTTAAAATGCTTAAAGTGCCTGAAAGTTGACAGTTCTTCCTCCTCTGTTTTCCCCCCGCAGGCAGTACCTGGACCAGGAGGTGGCGCTCTCTGAGGATATGGTCCACAAGTACAGTGACCTGGTCCTGGCTAAAATCAACAAAGGCATCTGCGAATTAAGGCACCTGTTCCTGGTGGAGGACCTGATCGACTCCATCAAGGTGAGAGGGAGTGATGGTGGATAGAATATGCACAAAAGAGGATTTAGAATCAGAAACGGGTTTATTACCAGGTAGGTTGTCACGTACGAGGAATTTGACTTGATGTCGCACCATACGTAAAACAAACATAAAAAAACACAGGTGGCGAATTATTTAAAGAACACTATAATAACATTAAAGAAATGTAGGAAAATAAAATAGAGCAGTATTTACATTGAAATAGAGGCGAAGTCCCGCCCATCTACTTCCGACCCATGGCACCTTATTTCGGAAAAAGTATGTATTGAAGTCAATGGGGAGAGAAAGATTATCTTTCGATCCCGTTTGAATTGTGCCACGAATTACACCAAAAAAGTCAGTTTGTTGTAAAACTGTTGAAATATAAGACTATGAAAAATACGCAACTAGAAAGACTACAAATCCCAGAATCCCGGTCCTGCATGCTGGCTCTAATGAACCGACTAACTCCCCTTGTGTGTATGTACAGCTCTCAACATGCCCAGACTTGGAGTGATTTTCACCTCTTTTAATACTTTTCGCCTCGTTCTGAAAGAAAGAAGTGAAATGTGCCAACGTGACGGCCGTCTTGGTGTGTGGTGCGAGACGGGAGATGTAGTTCATTGAGCGGTTTCACACAACAAAAGAGTTACTTCACAGTTTTACGACACATTTTAATTTTTTTGACTTGCAAAATTATCTTTTAAATTGACAAACATCATATGTGTAATTCGTGGCACAATTCAAATGGGATCGAAAGATAATCTTTCTCTCCCCATTGACTTCAATACATACTTTTTCCAAAATAAGTTCCCATGGAGCTCCACCGGAAGGGGAGGGACTTCGCCTCTCTATAAAAAATATATCTTTGGTAGAAAAAGATCCCAGCTGTGTCGATCGTCGTCTCGCTGCAGCCCAGATTCAGAGCTGAGAATAACGTCCCTTTTAGACGGTAAAAACTCTCTTCTTAAATCCCATCAGCGCGACGTCTGAGCCTCAGGAATGTTTTCAGCAGATTATAAATATAACTTCCAATGATTAATCTTTCTGTTATCACTTTACCACCAGCGGGTCATTAAAATGTCACGGCCTCCAGTCAGAAATCTAACCTTTTTAAACTTCACACCGGCAGCTATGGTTTTCTCCGGCTGTTTCCATGCTCACTGTCAGCTCGAGCAGATAGCCGTCATGTCGCATTACAGCGTTTATATATTCCTACACCTTCAGGGTTTAAATCTCAGTTTTTAAATAACAACCATCAGATCTGTTTCTGTTTTGCCCCTAAGGAGACCAGCTGTATCTTGAGAAATATCATATACAAATATACCAGTGTTGAACTAGTGTTTTGAAAGATACAATTCATTAAATGGTTATTTATTGTTTCTATTTGCATTTTTAAGAAATGCTATACCATGGTATTACTGAGGTTATAGGGTATACAAAAGGATCAAATTATTAAGAAACAAACTGAGGGTGAAAAGTAGGGCTGCACGATATTGGAAAAAACTGACATTGCGATTTCTTCCCTCTGCGATATTGATATATGAAAAAATACAAGAATTGAAGAAAAGACAGTTTTTTTTTTGTCCGCAAACCATCCTTTCCTGAACTTTAATGCTATACAATTGGTATTTTTCTAACTATATTTAACCGGATGAAGGATGTTAGTCACGGACGTCTGGATCTTAAGTTATCAGAGCAACAAGCTGAGCTAGCTCGGTTAGCAGCGCCGAACTGGAGAAACACAGGAAACTACTTTATTCAGTGTTTTTACCTTTGATCACCGGGTCCGTTTGCTTTTGAGATTTGATTCTGATAGGTGGTTTCCTGCATGTCACTCACTCAAGTGCCCCTGACATGAGAGCCGCGTGAGTTTTCCTTTTGTAGCAAGCAGCAAAATAATTGTAACATGACGTGTTTGAGTTCATTTGCCTACTTAAAGGTGGGGTAGATAATTCACTTCAGAAACACTTTTTGTTATATTCCATGGAATGCTCTTAACATCCTGATAGCAATGAATATATTAAATGCTTTGACAATAAATACATAAAAAAATTCATCTGTGGAAGCCGTGGCGCTGTAAAAAGCACGACCAATCATCTGAGCCGGCCCGGCTAAAATAACTGGATGGCCTACCTGCCTGTCAGCCTTCCATCTGTGCACAAACTTATCTCGTGCCCTCATTGGTCATGTGCGCGTTCGTGTGTGTTGGAGGAGGGGCTCTGTGAGGAAGTCTGAAGGAAGGGGCAGATTTTTTTCCGGTTGCGTACTTTCAAATTCTAGCGCACTCGAGCTGGTTTCTCCATTCTTACCTACCCTACCTTTAATATCGCACGTCCTTAAAAAAAAATCCTGCCATGTGAATATCGCGATTATCATCACGACACAATATATCGTGCAGCCCTAGTGAAAAGTAAATAAAATACTTGTTTAATAAATATTATTTAATCATAATACTTTTTCCATGACAACATATCCATTGTATTTCTTTAAACGGTGGCAGGAGTGGGCTTATCAGATAAAAGATTGAAGTGCACATCAACAAGAACAAACACTTAAAAATAGTTAGTTTTATGTAATATACCATTTTTATAATATAAGTTCTTTGTGTTTTCAGATCTCTTTATGCCTTTGATATTAATGATTGATTTCTATATATGTTCCTCTGCAGTTTGCTGTGTTGATGTGGATCCTGACCTACGTCGGCTCCCTGTTCAACGGCCTCACTATTCTCATTCTCTGTGAGTATAATGTCAAATCATGATGGGAAATGGTCATACATATTTATTTATTTTTTAAATGAACTGGCGGTACAGTTACACAAATAAATGACTTGCATGTGTTTTTAATGTCATAAAGTCTCCAGTCAAGTCTAAAACTCGTCTCAGTTGCTCTGTGAGGCGTTCAGGGTCTGTCAGTAATTTTTAACCTTCTTCCTCAGCTCTGGTCGGTTTGTTCAGCTGCCCGATCGTCTATGAGAAGCATCAGGTAAGTCTTTAATATTAATCCAATAGTTATTATTTTTCCTGATTTTCTTTTTTTTAATAGAAATGAATAAATAGAGTTTAAAAATAATAATAATAAAAATAATAATAATATTCATCTTAATTTTTTTTTTTTTTATCCTTACTCATTTATTCTTCTTTGTGTTTTCAGACTCAGATCGACCACTACCTGGCTCTGGTCAACAACCAGGTCAAAGACGTCGTTGGAAAGTAAGAAACGGAGCTCCTAAAACATGTTTTTATATTATAATGGTAGTTTGTAGAGACCGACACGAATACGAGCAGGAAGCTAATTATAGACTCCTGACAAACAATACATGTACATATTTAAAAATAATTTTAAAGACAACCCTTTTTGATTAAATACTCCTTTCAAAGACACCAAACTAAATTGGAAAAATGTAATTTTACCTCACAGGACAAAGGAATTGAACTAGCCTTCAGTCCTGCTGGGACTCTTAGATTTTACTTAGAACAGCAGGTTTAAGTACCAAAAAATGGAGAAGCAACATCACGACGTTCAGCCAAATGTTACATGGTTGATGACGCTATATTTGGCTAAAGCGAGCAACTCCCATGTTCTTTACTGTTAATGAAGTTTGTTGGCACAGTATGCTAAACATTAGCCGTTTTTACACCAGGTAATTTGCCGTACTTAGTCCCGCCGAACTCTTTAGTCCCGGAACTGTCCTAGTAGATCGCGTTCACACGGAATAAGGCAATGGGCTAATGCTAATGCGAGCAAATAAAATGGCGGCTTCACAATACCTTTCGGAGTTTTACGGGGCGTGGTTTGCAATTCGCCCAGCCAATCAGAAATTGGAACCTTTTTCTCCCCAGGAAAGTACCACCTCTCTAGCAGGGACTATCTGGGGGTGAAAAGGTTCCCGAAAACTAAGTTCTAGTCCCAGATCTTGTTGGTGTGAAACCTAAATCCCAAGAACTATCAGCCTAGTTCTTGGGAAAAGTACTCCGGTGTGAAAGCGCCTATAGTGTTCTATAAACTCTATTTTTAAAACTCGTCCTTACTCACTACAAAGTCAAAGATATGAATACTTTTATATTGTTTTTGTTAATCTTTTTAATTTCTTCTCTCCTGCAGGATCCAGGCGAAGGTTCCCGGGATGAAACGAGTGAAAGCAGAGTGAAAAAACGTCAAGTCGGAGTTTGTTTTCAGGAAGTCCTGACCAGAGAGAGGGGGTGGGGGGGGAAGTGTAGTTGGGGGAGGGAGGGGTGATATCTGAAGGAAGTCTGGAGATGGAGATTTGGGGGGGGGGGGGGGGTTTGGGTCTGGCGTGGACACAGCCCTTCTAACTTTATTTGTCAAAATAATAAAAACACTTTTTTTTCCAATTCAGAATTCCTTTTTTTGTGTGTTTTCTGGGAACGTGGAAGCAGGTCTGTTTGATGATGAGAAGTTTGTTTTCTGAGAGACGCTGAGAAATCCCAGAAACACATTTTAATCTTTTAATTAAACTCCGATGCCCCCATTATCGGGTTTTCTTTTCGTCTTTTTTCCAGCTTTTTCCCTTCGTCTGGTGTGTTTGAGAAGAACGAGGCGAGCGGTGAAAACCTCATTTGTATTTTCTTTTCTTTTTTTGGTTATGAGTTAGAAGTATTTTGTTATTTTATGGTTAACTGAAACGCCGTTGTGTCCCTCAAGCTTCGAGCTAGCGTGCTGTCGACTTTTGTGGGTGGGTGGGGGTGGGAGGGCTTGTACTACCATTTAAAAACTTCATTGCTTCTGAGTAACTCTAGTTAGAAACTTCTAGAAAAAACCTTTGCCAGACGATTTAAACACATTAATTACATACGAAGTCGTTATTTCCATGTCCATTTGCTGCTGTTTAGTAAAGAAAACACGTTTACATTCATCCACATCAGATAAAATATTTAAAAAGTACAAAAATAAATAAAAGGGGTTTAAAAAAATAAATAACCATACTGTCTGTGGAGCCAATATCTTAATAAAGTTGCAACTTGATGTGACTTTTGGGAAAGCTTTTGTTTGTTATGCAAGTATAATTGTGAATGATAAACTTCATACTTCAATTGTGACGATAAAAAGCTTCCCGCTGGGAGCCGTGTTTGTGGAATGCATTGTGAGATGTAAACAATTATCAATAAAGCTTCTAGACGAAGAAAATACCTGCCTCCTCATTTGTCCGTAACGTTAGCCTTGTTTAGCTTCTGATAGCTTTCGCTAGCATCATTTAGCTTCTCATAGTGTTCAGATAGCTTTCGTTAGCCTCAGTTAGCTTCTCATAGTGTTCTGATGCTTCTGATAGCTTTCGTTAGCCTCAGTTAGCTTCTCATAGTGTTCAGATAGCTTTTGTTAGCCTCAGTTAGCTTCTCATAGTGTTCTGATGCTTCTGATAGCTTTCGTTAGCCTCAGTTAGCTTCTCATAGTGTTCAGATAGCTTTCGTTAGCCTCAGTTAGCTTCTCATAGTGTTCTGTTGCTTCTGATAGCTTTTGTTAGCCTCTGTTAGCTTCTCATAGTGTTCTGTTGCCTCTGTTAGCTTCTGATAGCTTTTGTTAGCCTCTGTTAGCTTCTCATAGTGTTCTGTTGCCTCTGTTAGCTTCTGATAGCTTTTGTTAGCCTCTGTTAGCTTCTCATAGTGTTCTGTTGCTTATGATAGCTTCTGATAGCTTTCGTTAACTTCTGTTATAACTTCAATACAATTTTACAAATGATTGCTAGTTATACACATTGTTCTGTGATGACTAGACCCAATCTATTTGTATTATATTTATTAGAAGTTAACTGAAATGCATCCTCTGGAAGCTTCTTCCATGCTAAGGATGTTTGGATTGAACTTGGTTATTACCAAAATAAATTAACAAACTCACGAGAAAAATCTCAGACATTATCTAAGATTAAGGTTACAAAATTAAATTAATAAAAACACATTTTATGTGAAGTAACCTCACCCTTTCACCACTTTGATCTGATATTTAAAAAAAATCTGATTTTACCCTCTTTTCTCCTGCTTTGTCTCTATGATCCCAAGCTGCTTCACCAAGACTCACCACCAGTTCTACTAAGATACTTTTAGATACACTTTCATGTATGTAGAACACAACTGGTAGATTATGAAGTACTTTAAGGAATTTGGTTTCTTTATTATTTATTATTTTTGGATAATAGGTGACCTTTAAGTTTCAGTGAGACTCATTTGACAGATTTGTGCTCAATTCTCTCACAAAGGCACTGTAAGGATGAAACCTTAACACTACTCGAAAATGAAGTACTTGGTCTAAATAGATTTTCTTTAAGAATGTGACTCTTAAAAACACTTTGAGATTTTAACACTATTTCAGTGAGACAATGCAGTTTTTTTTTTGTTGCAAAATTACAGATTTACAGGAACTATCCGAGAATCAAGCCTCTTAGTCCAGGGGTGTCCAAACTGCGAACCATTTTGAATCGGCCCTCAGCAAATTCAAAAAGTATAATGACTTTAGTAGAATAAACTTCTGATTGTCTTATATTATACTTCTTAAATATATATGATCAATTATATTACACTGTATTCATGTGTTAATAAGCTCCATTTTCAAATAAATTCTGTCAATTAGAGTTGAAAACATGTTCTAACAAATCATAGTTGATAAGAAAAATCCCAATGATTTATTTACATAACAAGCTTGAAATCCACCCTTCATATTTCCTCTTATTAGCAATCTGAAGCTCTGTTTTAAGGAATGAACTGCCAACAGAATAAATGAAACCCTCTGGAGAGCTGTGAGGTAGGCTGTTTTTCACTTAAAGCATTTTCAAGCATCAAGAATAATTTACCAAATTATTATAATTTTCCCAACTTCCCAACGTATGAGGCTACAAGTGAGTGGCCCAGCCCTTCCTATATTTTTCTGTATCTGGCCCTTGTGAGTTTGGACCCCACTGCTGTAGTCATAATTCATGTATCTTCAGTCAGGTCAACCAAAGCAAAAACTCAAGTCCACAATCTCTGGTTGTTCGTATCAAACTTTCATTTATTGTGTATTTTCAGGCGGTTGTGTAAATGAGAACTATTTTTCCTCAGACAGAAAAACAATGTGCCTTGTGATTACTTCAGGGACCTTTTCAGGAAATTGCGTGTGTCAACAACACTTGTTTATCACACAAACGGACTCTTTTGACACTCTTTACAACAGTTAATATTCAGACACAGAGAACTCGTCCACACTGAAATTTAGGCATAAATAACACTTAGATATCTTCCATAAATATTTCTCTTTACATGTATTTATTTTCTGTTTTACGATCACAATGGTCCTTTCAAAAACAAAAAGCAGCAGCAAAGAAAATATTTTTTATATTTCCGTCCATTTCAGGTGGAATAAAACATTCTCAGTGTAGCACCAGACAAAGTATAAAATAAGTTAAATAGTGGAATAAATAAAAAAACAACAGTGTATGAAATATCCCCCTCCCAAAGCAAACAAACACAAGTATAAAGTTCCAGAAAGGCACTTAAGTTTCATGAAGTCCAACGACAGATGCAGTAAAGGCTTTTTTGAAATAAAAAGAGAGCTTCTATGAATTTAAAACGTATATTTTTTCCCTTAATGTTTTGTTTTGTAATGATTTCTGACGTCAGATAAATCCAGTTTCTCCTCTTAATGGTCCCATAAGTTTGGCTGTTAAACACTCACCCATTTTTCCATTGGTGACCTGAATGCAGCATCAATCCAGGAGGCTGGTTTATAAAAGATACACAAACAAAAACTAGACAAAATATAATTATAAAATACTATTCATTAACCATCTGATTACACCTCTGAATATGTCATATTAAGTCTATTTTTATATGTAAGACTAGAGCTGCTATTACATCAAATATATATAATAATAAAGAAATGATGGTGACACTAAACCGCTATAGATGTAACACCTACGTCACTTCCGGGCAAAAAGTACAGCTCCGTCCACCTTTTGGGGAAAACAACGCTGTCATTTGAATGGCGGTCAATACAAATTCTGAAGTTTTTGCCAATCCGATCAGAAATGTAAGAACACCGTGGATGTTCTGATCTTCAAAGAGCCCGATTACGATGGCCAGTCGGGCAAACAATACATTAAATCATTGGAAATCGACCATCGGGCTCGATATATGGTTAAATAAAAATCAGTAGGCGACTCTATAATTTCGCCAGCTGTTACGCTCATGAGCGAGGCGGAAAATAATTGTTTTATCATGCCAAAAAGCTGCTGTGTCGTTTATTGCACCTCAAACATTAAAACAAATCCAGAGTTACGTTTTTCTGTACTTCCTCTGAGAAAGAAGCTCTGTGGCTTCAGGCTTGATCGCCGTTCAAATGAGTGTTGGTTTCCCCCAAAAGTGGGCGGGGCCGTAAAGTGACATACTCTCATCTATGGACATCGATCGCCTACTGCTATATTTAACCATATATCGAGCCCGATCATCGATTTCCAATGATTTAAAGTAATTGTTTGCCCGTCTGGCCATCGTAATCGGGCTCTTTGAAGATCAGAAAATCCACGGTTTTCTTACATTTCTGATCGGATTGGCAAAAACTTCAGAATTTGTATTGACCGCCATTCACAAAAGTGGGCGGAGCCGTCATTTTTGCCCGGAAGTGACACATGTGTTACTCTCATGTATTGATTCATTGATAGATAAAGTAATAAAGATATGTATGAATAAATGCCTCAATTATCAAATAAGTGTGCACCTGGTTTTTAAATGTGTTTTATTTACTTATTTATTTCTATGAATAATAGATAAATATTAAGATTTGTCAACTAAAAATACCAATTTGGTTTATTTCTAATTTAGATTTCCAAAATAACACACATTTGTTAATTAAGGCTTTAATTTCTACGTGTATTCATTGAGTTATTTATGTATTGTAATGGCAGCTTTAGTCCTGCATAGATATCTGAGCTTTCATAAGTATTTTTAGTATATATATATATTTAATTTCTAGTATGAACATTTACAGCAGCTAATAACCATAATCAGTTTGTAATCAGCTGTTTTTTTCTTCATTCAATAACAAGTTAAACAGAGACACCAAATGTATTTTCACATATTAAATATTTTCGGCCCCAAAATAGACTTGATAAATGAATGTATCCACAATGATTCATAAAAAATAAAACTTCATACATCTGACAAATACAAATAGATATTTACGTCTTGTGTGCACACAGATTTTATGCATCTCGCTCCAGGGAAATAACGTTTACTGTGAAAATCCAAAATGTTGTTGTGTTGTCTTCTGGTTCTCGTCAGTTGTTTATTTTCAGGGTCATGTGATCATTGTTTGTCTGCAGGCAACGTTGTTTCTGCCTGTTCTCCAGCTTGTAAACTCTGTTGGCGAAGGTTGAAGGTCGCTGGTTCGATTCCCTCTGGATCCACTTGTGTTAAGGCGCTCAGACGACAGGAAGCTGTGTTTTAAAGA
>NC_136909.1:83371358-83378858 GCF_949606895.1 Notothenia rossii
GCGAAGAGGAAGAGGGGAGATGATGAAGATTTTAAATATGAAATAATGAGTCCTGACCTTCCCTCTGCAGACGGAGCGCACACACTCCACCTGCTGCCCCGTCTCCAGCTGGAACGCTCGACAGCGCTTCATCTCCTGATCCCAGAGCTTCACTGCACCCCCCTCCTTAGTCCTGACACACACACACACACACACACACACACACACACACACACACACACACACACACACACACACACACACACACACACACACACACAGATTATTATAAATAAAATGATGCTTACTGTAGTCTCAGGTAAAAAAATCTACAGAATAAATCAGTTTTGAGAGATTTTCTTTGTTAAAATTGTGTTTTCGGTTCATTTTCTGTGTGTGTGTGTGTGTGTGTGTGTGTGTGTGTGTGTGTGTGTGTGTGTGTGTGTGTGTGTGTGTGTGTGTGTGTGTGTGTCTCACGGCCTCTCCTTGCCCCCGGTGACGATGAGTCCGTCCCTCAGCGTGGTGTACATGGTGAACACCGGTCCTGTGTGAGCCTTCGCCACCACGCGCAGCAGGAAGTGATCCCGCCACACGTACACGTCCCCGTTAATCGCTCCAGTGAACGTCAAGTTATTCTACAAACACAAAACAAATATATATTTGTAACACAATTCTTAGACAATTTGAGGACATTTTTATGATTGATTTCACTTCAATACAAGGCATTCTAAACTATTTTCTTAAGGCAAGGCAAGGCACCTTTATTTATATAGCACATTTCAACACAAGGCAATTCAAAGTGCTTTACAAACATGAAAGAAACATATAATGAATTGACATTAAAAAACACTCCTTTAAAAGCAACGACACATGAATGAAAGTGACAGTGCAGTGTGAGATACACACTTCTGAAATGTTGAGGTCAGACTCAATCATTGCTCACTGTTTAGCAGAAATAGTTTTCCATCACCTCCCTTTCTTTCTACTTTCTTGTCTAACTTGTCCTTTAGTTATTTTAAATGTGTCCTGCTAAATGAACCCTCCTTTGGAAAATTCTAATCTGACCCCATGGTACCTTCTAGTTTTCGCCGATTTTTATATATATTTTTGCACAGAGTAAGTTTACCTTGTCTTTCTAGGACTTAAGACATTTGTCACATAGATTTTGCACTTCTATAACTAACCTTGCATTCATATAATATCTGGTATATTTATTTTTTCATTTATTTATACACCTATTTATCGGCCATTTAAAAAAAAAAAATCACATGTAGTGACAATTCCACTGATATCAAGTTTGGATGATGGAAGGATGAATGTCCGGTGCCTTGCTCAGGGGCACCACGGCAGGGCAGGAGGTGAACTGGGACCTCTCCAAGTAGCAGTCGACTCTCCATATTTAGGTCTGGTCGGGGACTTGAACCGGCGACCCTACATTTTTCACACATTTCTTTGACACCTTTAAACTTTATTTTAAAAACATAATGACCAAATATTTGTAGGAACTTTTCACAGATTTCTTGGACATTGTTTTGGACATTTATGACAAATGTTCACTTATTTATCTGCAATCTTTAACACATTTTTGACATTTTCAAAAATAAAATGATGATTTGAACTAATGTTAAACCTTTTGCATTGAATTCGTGATTTATTTAGAATAAAGTGTAGTTCACCTTTTTCTCAGCAAGTTGCTTTTATGAATAGAGAATACTTCCTGGTTTACGATGCTCATAACATTTGATTTGGACAGTTGTGGTTTAATTAAACAACAACAGCAACAGGTCTTTATCTGACTCACAGCCCCGAATGCGACGGACAGCATGGTCTGCATGCGTGCGTCCTCCACCGTGCCCACTACGCCCTTCCTGTACATCAGAGCGCCGCCCGCCAGCGTCCAGAACTTCACGTGTTTGATTCCCACCGACACGAACTGCGAGTCTGAGTCCGGGCGAAACTCCACCACGAAGATCCGGTCGGGGTGTCCGGCCTTACTGCACACCTTGGATCCTGCAGAGAGACATATTGGTTAATGATACGTTAAGGAAAGGCACACAAACAGGTCTAGGTTCAAACTGGGAAGAAAGAACTTGAACTTATTTAATAATGAAGTCATCTCTTATAGCGACAGCAGAAACAAACAAAGTCGCTGGGAGGCTGAGGCCGGGCCTGTTTGATGTTGTGTGACACGCTAAAAAAGAGCACTTGCTGAGATCCAAACTCTGTTGAATTGTAATGTAGTAAAATACGCGGTGATCAAACGTAGACATTGTAATAATAATGATCAAAGCAATCATAATTCTTGCGTTCAACAGTCGGCCCTGTGTCACCCTCTCTTCCACACACACACCTCACGCACGTGAACAGGATTATAACGAGTGCCGCCCATATCCATGTGATCCAAGCCAACCAATCAATCGTGACCAAACAAATATCTTATATTAAAACCAAACGCATCGCTGTACATGTTTCATGGCTCCTACTTCTCTCATATTTTTTAATATATTTTGATACGGATTTTAGACATTTTTGCATATATTTCAGAGAGACACACGTGATTTAATTATACTTTAATAAAAAGACACAAGGAGGTGTAAGTTCAAACTATACATTTTATAATGACGTCATCTCTCATATTTTGGGGGATTTTAGAATTTTTTAACATATATTTCTGACTTTCTTTTTTTGTTTATGTCCTGAAAATATGTAAAATAATAGTTTGTGCAGGTCCAAACATTTGCTCAAGAATTGTTAAGAAAAGAAATTCTGAAAAACTCGATTTAAAAAATAAAGTCAGAAAATTGTAAAAAAAAAAATCACAAATATTTTGGATTTTTAAAAAAAAATGACACCTAAACGTATATTATATAAAGGTTTTAATTATACTTTCATTAAAAGACACACTGAGAGGTACATTTTCATATTGGGCAGAGATAACTTTAACTTATTTATAATATAAATATGTAAAATAATAAAAGTTTGTGCATGTTCAAAAATGTTCCAAGAAATGTTAAGAAAGATATGTTAGTAAAAATATGAGAAAAAAATGCGGGAGTTTCCGTTGAGTTATGGATCTGAGGAGTACTTCCTGTATGTGAGTATTTAACAAATGTATGGCCCTCTCTGACCTTCCTGCCAGCGCCACACGGTGATGGTGTGTTCAGGCTACACCTACCTTCCTGCCACCTCCACACGGTGATGGTGTGTTCAGGCTCCACCTACCTTCCTGCCACCTCCACACGGTGATGGTGTGTTCAGGCTCCACCTACCTTCCTGCCACCTCCACACGGTGATGGTGTGTTCAGGCTCCACCCCGACGGACAGCAGCAGCTTCCCCGTGGCGCTGAAGTTCACGTAGCCGACGCCTTTAGTGTGCGGACAGCGCAGGATGGACAGCGTCTGTTTGCTCATCGCGTCCCACACGTGGATCGAAGGGGTCGTACCTGTGTAGAAATCACAACAGGAAACACAGAGAATGTATTCATTTCATTATTTATGTATTTATTTAACTTTGGTTTAACGGCATTCTATAAGAGGGGTGCAGTGAAGAAAACGTATGCTACACAACAAAAACAAGACAAAAACAAAACAGTAGTCGTGACTTCCTGGGGTGTGCTTTTTTAATTTGCGGAGGAATAAACAAACAACATCGGGGAATTCTCTGTTCAGATAATGTCACATAAAAAAATGTTCGATTTGATAAACGTTTACATTTGAGCACCAAGCATCATTGATGTAAACCGAAAATGTATACCAAAGTTTAATGACAAATTGTGGATACATTTTTTGTTGTCTGGGGTCTTTGGGTTTTAAGGGGCTATGGTGGAGGGAGAGGCGGGGTGCGTTGGATTTGTTTACCTGGCACTTCACTGATGTCGCCTGAGGTGTTGTGAGAGCGACGGGACATAACATACACACATGAACAGAAAACAAAACAAAAAACAGATAAAAACCTGACGTGAGAGGTTAGTAAAGAGAGATAGAAACTATTATTTATTCTGCTAAAAGTAGATTATGTTTTTTAACCACGTTTGTTTATTTGAGGCAGTATTTAAAATATTTCTTCAGCCTTCTAAATTGCTATTTTTCTTACTACTAAAAAACGTGATGCATTTAACAAATGTTTTGCAAAATGGTTTATTTAATGTCATTTTTATTTCTGCTTGGTGCCAATCGACACAATGGACCGTCCAAGAGGGCGTTATCTATGTTGTTATGTTTTTTAGTCCTGCTTTTATATTAATGCATGAGAAATAATAATTAAATGATATAATATAATGGTATAACATTTCGAATCTTTTAATACTTCAAATTGACCTAATTTTTTACATACGTTTGTAGTGTTGTATTGGTACGTTATCTAAATATTTCTCCAGAACTAAATGTTTTTAATACAATAAATCTCACAAGTTAAGGAGACGAAAAGTAGAACCCTACTGTTCGGCAAATTGAGAAATTACATTCATACTGTATCTTCGCAAGAAACAATTTTAAGACACTCCCCTACACACTGATTATAGTTTGTACTTTTAAATTCAGAGTTAGTATTCATTCTCATAGTTGAAAACAAGTGAAGCAAGCAGGTTACACATGAAGCAGAGGAGAGAAAAACATGAAATGCACACACACACACACACACACACACACACACACACACACACACACACACACACACACACACACACACACACACACACACACACACACACACACACACACACACACACACACACACACACACACACACACACACACACACACACACACACACACACACACACACACACACACACACACACACACACACACACACACACAGTGTACCGATCTGTCCGCTGGCGATGACGTTCTTGTACTTGGGGTGCTGGTTGGCGGTCAGAGAGAGGATGTCGTCAGTGTGCTCCAGGTAGAAGCTCTGAGTTCCTGCAGCACAAGAAGACACTCAAACTTCACTCTGATGAAGAAACCCTCTATAATTGTCTCACAGGATGCACACAGTGAAAGCTGACCTCTGTATTTAACCCATCCTAGTACTAGGAGCAGTGGGAGGTTGCAGGTTTGATTCCCAGCAACCATTTCTGTTACCGGGCAACTTGAAAGGGGCCTATTGGCTCGCGCTCCAACACATTGTACGTGATAGGTTAAGGGAAGGGACCAGAGGTTGCGCTAGATTTTTTTGACGGACAGGATCGTAACATTTACGTCAAAATTCCAGTATTACCCGTCGGCCTTTACACAACTCTGACGAGGGGGGGGGGGGGGGGGGAGAGCACGTTCGTGAACTGTCAACGCCGTGTTATGCAAGCCCACTGCACCCCGCGGGAGCACGCACAGCGTAAAGCCAAAACTCAGACATTTCAATGATTTGTACGGCAAAGTACGGTTTGGAAACGGTATCATTTCCTTTTCGGCGGGCATGCATAACACGGCAAAACATCGGAGCCTCGCTGCGGGGAAACTTTTGCGCTCTTCCGAGTGTGTTCTAATCTGTCAAAGGGACGGACTGCTTTCAGATTTTTCCGTCATTGTTAAAAAAAAAAAGATTGATATACACCTGAACATCAGCAGGAGAGGACTCTTTAAAGTAGAGACACTACATACTGATATACACCTGAACATCAGCAGGAGAGGACTCTTTAAAGTAGAGACACTACATACTGATATATACCTGAACATCAGCAGGAGAGGACTCTTTAAAGTAGAGACACTACATACTGATATACACCTGAACATCAGCAGGAGAGGAATCTTTAAAGTAGAGACACTACATACTGATATACACCTGAACATCAGCAGGAGAGGACTCTTTAAAGTAGAGACACTACATACTGATATACACCTGAACATCAGCAGGAGAGGACTCTTTAAAGTAGAGACACTATATACTGATATACACCTGAACATCAGCAGGAGAGGACTCTTTAAAGTAGAGACACTACATACTGATATACACCTGAACATCAGCAGGAGAGGACTCTTTAAAGTAGAGGCACTACATACTGATATACACCTGAACATCAGCAGGAGAGGACTCTTTAAAGTAGAGACACTACATACTGATAAACACCTGAACATCAGCAGGAGAGGACTCTTTAAATTAGAGACACTACATACTGATAAACACCTGAACATCAGCAGGAGAGGACTCTTTAAAGTAGAGACACTACATACTGATATACACCTGAACATCAGCAGGAGAGGACTCTTTAAAGTAAAGACACTACATACTGATATACACCTGAACATCAGCAGGAGAGGACTCTTTAAAGTAGAGACACTACATACTGATATACACCTGAACATCAGCAGGAGAGGACTCTTTAAAGTAAAGACACTACATACTGATATACACCTGAACATCAGCAGGAGAGGACTCTTTAAAGTAAAGACACTACATACTGATATACACCTGAACATCAGCAGGAGAGGACTCTTTAAAGTAGAGACACTACATACTGATATACACCTGAACATCAGCAGGAGAGGACTCTTTAAAGTAGAGACACTACATACTGATATGAACCTGAAAGATGATCTTTAATGTTATTTAATTAAACTATCTGGTGTCACATGGGGTTAAAGGTTAAAGCGTTCACAGTGAGTGTGTTACCGGTGCTGAGGCTGTGCACGATGGCGGTGGCGGCCGTGTGATAAACGATGTCTGTGCCGTCGTTCAGGTAGTGAAGGTTATTACGACAATCGAATCCTCGAAAACCAAACACGTGCTCCAAAACCAGGGTCCTGCAACAGAGTTCAATCGCTATCAGCAAACATTGGAAAGAATAATACAATTAATAATGAATAAGAGAAAGAGGGAAGACAGACTGACCTCCACTAGTCTCTTCTTCTTAGACACGTTGTTCTTCTTCTGCAGTTTTTCTGGCTGCGGTGCCGCTCGACTCACTGGAGGCCTGGAGGACCAATCAGGGTGTTAAATCATTAATACATCCATTATTATTTAAACTTAGACAAAGACAGGTGTAGGAACAGACAGCTTGAGGTAATGCCAACACACACACCCACACACTTAAAGATAATATGACCACCTGTGTGCTAGCTACATGCTAACAAAATGCTACCTACATGCGAACAAAATGCTACCATGCTACAGGTGCTTGCTTTCATGATAACATGCAATCTGAGGGTTCATTTTATTATACGTAAGAAACGGCAAATATGTTTAATACAAAATCAAGATTATTAAAAATAAATAAACTCAGCTTTAAAATGTTATTTATGTGAATATTTAATACTTTTCTTCATTTGTTTTGGACTACTTTTGAAATGAATTCAGTACTTTTGTATTCATTTATTGAAATTGATCAGAATTTCTAAAGTGATGTGTTAAATATTAACATCAGTATCCGCTCATACTCACTTGACAATGCCCTGCCTCCAGGGGAAAGCAAGTGAAAACACAACACAGATATTAAGAGTTACTCCCAGAGAGAGCAACACTTAGGAAGTAAGGGTACCACAAGGGACAAAAACAAGACTTTAGGCTGCAAACACACAAGGTCT
>NC_136909.1:83383858-83387916 GCF_949606895.1 Notothenia rossii
TTGATTTATCAACTTTTAATACCTTTTAAGACCCCGCGGACACCCTGATCATGTAATATACTTTTTTTGCAGGATTATCAATCTCTTTCCATGCCCAGAATCATCACACTCTCCAGAAAGTGTGTGTGTCAATTATTAAAGTCTTATTAGTGACATTAGCTGTGAAAATAAAACATGTCAGTGGAAGTTTTGCTTATCTTTTCAAAAAACGGCACTGCAATCGATTTTCTCGATTAGATTAGTTTGGCCTGTTTAGTTTGAAAGTTATGCTAATTATTTTTGGAAAGGGTCAATGCGAGTCCTCAGCACGGAGCAGTAGTTAGACTAGTAGTTATATTCAGAGGTGGGAAGTAGTGGAGTACAAATACTTCGTTACAGTACATTTTTCTGGTATCAGTACTTTACTCCACTACTTATTTTTCTGACGATTGTTTACTTTGACTTCTTACATGTTGAACTCAAATACCTGTACTTTCTACTTCTTACATGTTGAAACCAAATACCTGTACTTTCTACTTCTCACATTTTCCAAACAGGCTGGTTCCTTTAGTCTGAATGTGTGTTTGGTGGCGTGATCATTGTTATTTAGAGTCATTGCGTGCCTATTGATTTGAACACGATCCGTGTATCCATCATTTCCTGGTCTTCTCTAAAGAAGAGGGACCAATGAAAACGTTGTCATGTTGCCGTTGGTCACCATGGAAACATTCATTAGCTAACAATGACATTATTGTTCTATTAATATAAAGGGAGGTCAGGTACTCTTTAAAACAGCTGCTAGTTATGGGTACTTTTTACTTCAGTACATTTCAAAGCCTCTTTACTTTGACTTGAGTAAAGAAGTTTAGTCAGTACTTCTACTTTCACCAGAGTATTTTTAAACACGAGTATCTGTACTTCTACTTTAGGAAAGGGTGTGTGTACTTTTGCCATCTCTGGTTATATTTGTGTAGATGTGTGTGTGTGTACCTGGGGTGAAGCGGATGTCTGAGATGGCGTCTCTGCGGTGGTTGAAGCTCAGCAGGTCCTCCAGCGTGTCTGCGTTCACCACCATCACCCCCCCGTCACTCAGACCCACCGCAAGGGCCTTCCCATCGGGGGAGAAGGAGCAGCAGCGACCGCCTGGAGGAATGTGGGAAAGTATTAAAACTGTATTAAATTCGCTTTCTTTACCTCTGTTCAGTTTATTTATCTTATATGTGGAAAATAATGTCAAATATCTAGGATTTGTAGTGAATGGATAGGAAAACAAATTGGTAGCCCATTTATAGCTGTCTTCTGTTTATTCATATTCATTTTAAATAGTAAAAACACATCAATTGTATTGTCTCTTGATATTTGTCCATGTTGATGTTACACATGGAGCTGCTGTGATGCAAGTCAAATTTCAGGCTTGATCTGACCATTAAAGTATTATCGTATCGTATCGTACCGTTTCGTAATAAAAATACTGATGAATGGAAAATAATGTCAGATATCTAGGATTTGTAGCGAATAGATCAAACACCTCTCCTCAGCTTGCGGACGGCCACCATGCGGTGATTGCTCGACGTCTCCCAGAGTCTGAGAGTCTTATCATCGCTGACGGTGGCGCAGACGTGGAGGAGGGGGTGAGGAGCCAGACCCCAAACCTCACCCTCCATGTGACCCTTCACACACACACACACACACACACACACACACACACACACACACACACACACACACACACACACACACACACACACACACACACACACACACACACACACACACACACACACACACACACACACACACACACACACACACACACACACGTTTAAAAACACACAATTTCACATACATTTGCATGCATCTGTGAATGTGTATTCGATAACATTTGTATGTGTGGTTATGTGTGTGTGTGTGTGTGTGTGTGTGTGTGTGTGTGTGTGTGTGTGTGTGTGTGTGTGTGTGTGTGTGTGTGTGTGTGTGTGCGTGTGCTGATAGATCTTCGGACAGCTCTCTTCACCATGGCAACAGGTGCTATACCAGACTGCCAGAAATGTAAAAATACCTCCTCCTAAGGTCCTTTCTCATTCAAACACACGCTCACTCGCACACACTTTCTACATACCACATGATCTTCCTCAGCAGATGGTGTTTGGCCTGTTGTCATGGGCACTTTGTTTTTCAGTTTAAATACACACACACACATACACACCTGCACGAGTAGGGTCATGGGTCCGGTTTTGTCAATCTCCACAACCTCTCCGTTTTTGGTTCCCACCAGGATGTGACCGTGACCCAGAGTGAGGGCTCTAATGGAGGGGTTGTCCTCCAGCAGCAGGCCTGCACACACACACACACACACACACACACACACACACACACACACACACACACACACACACACACACACACACACACACACACACACACACACACACACACACACACACACACACACACACACACACACACACACACACACACACACACACACACACACACACACACACACACACATACACACACACACACACACACACACACACACACACACACAGGTGTAAAATGATAGAAACACATTAATATTTCTACAAACAGTTGTGCGTGTCCCCATACGTCCACCTGATGGCACTGTTGGATACAAAATATGCTTTTTATGTTTTTTATTCATACATTATTCATACATTTTTCTTCTCTTTGATTAGATATGTTGCTTGTTTAAAGGTCCCATGTCATGCTTTTCTGGTTATTACCCGTCCCCTTGTGTGTTATGAAGGTTTTTATGCATGTAAACGGTCTGCAGAGTCAAAACCCTCAAAGTACACCCTGTAGCGAGTAAAACTCTAACACAGAAAAGACCTCCCCAAAACGCCTCGTTGGAGATACGTCATCATCCATTTGATTCTTCCGGGTACGAGATTACGTGAGCACGTACCCGGAACTAAATGGGCCAATCCGCGGAGCCGTTACGTTAAGCCCCCGCTGATTGGTCTAAATTGACCTATCCACGGACTTCCTCACACACACACTCAGTGCAGGCAGCTCTGCTGATCTCTCCTCCCTGGCTGCAGGCTGATAACAGACAGTTGGGATCGCAGCAAAATTCTCTCTGCAGACCCATTCTCACAGCGTTTATCAACCTTTTTCTTACTCAATATCAAGCCACACTTATTGTTTTTACTTCGGCTGTGACTTTGTGTGTGCTCAGGATGAGTTAGGCTGTGTTTGGGTGAGTTTGGCTGTGTTTCGGTGTCGCTAAACAAGGAAACCACACCTCCACGGAGCTCAGCGCGATTCACAACGTCCCGACCAATCAGAGCACACTGTGCTCACAGGGAGGGTGGGGGCTGGAGCTATTGGAGCTACAACGAGCCGTTAAAGGCAGAGAGTGAAATTCAGTGAATACACGTAGTTTACAGAGATGCTGTTTGAGGAGCCAATGTGAGTTTGGAAAATTGCACAATATAAATCTATTCTAGTAGACCTCAGCAATGGAATTATGATCAGTGGAAATGGCCATGACATGGACCTTTAAGGGTTATATATATATATATATATATATATATATATATATATATATAATATACTATAATTATTACATGAATACTACCTTGAATATCTGTTAGACGTTTTTAACTAAGTTTGTTCCGTGTGTACCTTTGGACCCCGGGGACAGCGAGGCTCTCTTGATGGCGTACGTCTTCAGGCATGCGCTCGAACATGTCGTCCCACAGCTCCACCACGCCGTCCTTACCCCCCGTCACAAAACCCTGGAATCATTATTACAAGTTATGTATTCGCTCTCAGTTATTATAGGAGTTTAAAAGGCAGTACAAGTAACATCTCTCAGACCTAAACTCCAATCCAAAGTAAGATCAACAGATTTCAATTCAAGTAAAAGTATTGTTATTACATTTAACTTGACGTAGAGAACGTTATGTAATGATCTTTGAATAATGTTGAATGAATAAAACTGCTCCTTCCTTCCTTCCCTTTCTCCTTCTTTATTTCCTTCCCTCCCATTTTCTTGTTTATTCCTCCTCTCTTCCTTCCTTCCTTTTTCCCTTTTCTTGGCTTCCTTCTTT
>NC_136909.1:83388116-83403116 GCF_949606895.1 Notothenia rossii
ATAGCTTTTTCCACATTTACATATTGAACATGATGGACCAGTACTCTACAAACTCTAATGAGCAATTAGTGACATTTGTGTATATAAAGTGTTACCACAACATGATTTAATAAAACTCATTTGAATTACGTTTCTGAGGATGAGGTTTCCAGAGCACAAGGGGAGTTAGCAGAGTGTGTGAGAGTGAGAGTGAACGAGTGAGTGTGTGTGTGTGTGTGTGTGTGTGTGTGTGTGTGTGTGTGTGTGTGTGTGTGTGTGCTACCTGACTCTCAGCACAGTGAAGGATCCGTCCTTCATGCCCAGAGCCAGCTGGTATCCGTCCACGCTGAAGGCCACGCTCCGCACCGCCTCCTCCATGTTGCAGCGAGCGATGAGGGCGTGATCCACCAGACTCCACAACCTGAGACACACACACACACACACACACACACACACACACACACACACACACACACACACACACACACACGTAGAAACATTTATAGAGATATGGAGCCACTGTGTCATATAACAGCTATTGAAAATAAATTAGACTTTTCAAAATGTTCATATGAAAATAGAAAACAATAAATCCAATAAAAAGAGGTGTGTCTTATTTGTCCAGTGAAATAATACAATCCTGCATTTATTTGAAGTCATAAGGTCACATGCAATGGACACTATTGAACAAAATCTAAGTTTTATTTAAAGAAAAAGCTAAATATTCAATAAAATACCTAATAAATATATAAAAAACTGCATTGATTTGGAACATGGGCTTCAAAAACTTCAGTTTCTTCTTTAAAATATTCACATAAATTGAAAAAAGTCCAATAAAAAGAGGTCTTATTTGGCTAATGCAATTAAAACAACGCTGCATTGATTATAAGCTAAAGGTCAAATGACATGAGACCCATTGAAAAAACTGAATTGATCTTCTATTAAAATAATTTAGTTAAATCAATTCATGATGCACAAGTTATCCAAAAGGTCGCACCCCACAAGACACATTTGTCACAATGTTTTTCCCAGCAATATTTTCACTAATATGGGCAAGGTACAAGTGGCCGAGATGGGTTTTCTCCGAAGGGTGGCTGGTGTCTCCCTTAGGGATAAGGTGAGAAGTTCGGTCATCCGGGAGGGACTCGGAGTTGAACCGCTCCTCCTTCACGTCGAAAGGAGCCAGTTGAGGTGGTTCGGGCACCTAGTTAGGATGCCACCTGGGCGCCTCCCTAGGGAGGTGTTCCAGGCACGTCCAGCTGGAAAGAGACCGAGGGGTAGACCTAGGACCAGGTGGAGGGATTATATCTCTTCGCTGGCCTGGGAGCGCCTTGGGATCCCCCAGTCAGAGCTGGTTGATGTGGCCAGGGAAAGGAACGTTTGGGGCTCTCTGCTGGAACTGCTACCTCCGCGACCCGACCACGGATAAGCGGGAGAAGATGGATGGATGGATGGATGGGCAAGGTATTAAAAACATCATTAAAACAGTCCCTACTTTGTGAAGGGCTTGGAAACTTGCCAACAGTCTGTGAAACTAAGGAAGATCGCAGTGAATTCCTGTTGAGAATCCAACCTGAACCTAACTTCCCCTCGTTGGCAGATCTCTTCTCACTGACCTGACGGAGCGGTCGTCGCTGCCGGTGACGGCCAGAGGTTTTTTGGGGTGAACGTCCAGCGCCCAGAGCTCTCCCTCGCTGTGACCCTGCATGATCAGCAGGGGCTTGTCCCGATCCCGCACCATCACCTGCACACACACACACACACACACACACACACACACACACACACACACACACACACACACACACACACACACACACACACACACACACACACACACACACACACACACACACACACACACACACACACACACACACACACACACACACACACACACACACACACACAGTAAATAAAATAGAATAGAAATAGTGCAGAATAGTCTATATACAGAGCAGAAATAGTGCAGACATGAGAACAAGGTAGACATGTTTACTGATACTAATCAATCATGAAATTCCCCAAGACGATTCCTTTCATTCAGACAATAATATTTTGTATTAGAAGTTTTCTTGAATTCGTTTCTTTACTTTTAGCTTCTCATTTCTTGTAATAGTGCTCCAGAAGTCACGTGACCCTTAATGCAACAAACCATGTCATGTGACTCGATGACTGTAAATCAATGCAGCATTGTGTCATTACATAGGACACAGCTTTGTAGACTAATTATTATACGTACAGGACAATATTTAAGATATTTTGAACTTAAACTTTGAATACTCAACTTTAACTGCGTGTTTAAAACTGAAAATGGGGCAATTTACATGCATTGCTTACTGTATGCACATATATATTTTAGACTCCTCTATCACCTCAAAGATCTCGCTGTCCTGCGTTCCTGCCAGGATCCGGTCGGCCCGCCAGCAGACGCTGCGAATAGATAAAGCTGGAAGAGGAAGAGAGAAGAGAGAGAAGATTCATTCAGCTGGGAAAAAACTGTCAGAATATCTGGAGAAACAACTCTGTTTGGTGCTCAGTGTTGAGACGGATGTTGAGGAGGTTATTAAGTTAAAGAAGAAGAGAACAGGCTGAACATGTGAAGCTACTGTAGTTCTCTCTTGTTTAGAGAATATTAAATCTAGCCGGAAGTCAAGAAACTTCTAAAAACAGGAAACCAGAGCGATGATTATTGTTTTTGATTTGCTTAGCTCTCATTAACTCACTTTCCTCACTGTGTTTTATTGCTGAGCTGCAGGAGAAGGACAGCAACACAAAGAGAACGTTTCCTAGCACTTTGGAATTTAATTAAATAAAAGTTATTTATCTTACACGCACACACGAACACACACACACACACACACGCACGGTTTGAGGATTTTGTGTGCAAAATATTAGATATAAATTAAGTTTGGACATATATTTTCTCCATTTAACTATAAATACTGTAAAAAAGGAATACTTTTTTAACTTGTCAAGACAGGAGGATGTCACGCACGCACATTCCCCCCCCCCCCCACACACACACACACACACACGCACACACACACACACACACACACACACACACACACACACACACACACACACACACACACACACACACACACACACACACACACACACACACACACACACACACACACACACACACACACACACACACACACACACACACACACACACACACACTTTGTTCCCTCTCCTGTTCCCCAGGATCTAAAATGAGATTAGCAGAGCCTGGTGTTCGTCCGTCAGAGCCTTCCTGTCGCTGAGAGCTGGACTCAGCATCGGAGGTTTCCTGTAACTCTGTTAGAAACTCCTCTCTGCGGAGTCAGGAGCCAAAACAACCTGAAACCAGATCGGTTTATGGAGCAAATTGCAGGCTTTACGGTGTCGGAAGGACCTCTAATATGTTATCTGAGAGGTGTTGATAGCAGCCAGAGAGGAAAGGCTTCTGCAGAATGTGAGAAAATACAGATTATCACCTGCTTTCATTTCACGTTGACACCTCCTCGTCCTCCTCACTCTCTGCTCCTGAGACTTTGGGTTATTGGTGTTTGTTCTGTTGCTCACTGAGGTTTTGTTTATTCTCATATTGCCCGAACATCTGTCAGCAGTGCTGGAGCGCAGCCATGATGACAAATTAAATCATGCTTTTCTTGTCTGGCTTGAATACAAACAGGTCTTTTTTTTTTTAAAGGTATAAGGTTTGAATATATAAAAACGACTGAACCTATTTTTGTGTTTTCTATGTATGTTATGTTTTGTTGAGTTGTGTACACATTATCCCAAATGTTTCAGAGAGATGTGTCATTGTAATCAACATAATGGAGTGTTTCATCAGATGCTGTATTAGAGACATTGTAGGGGGAAACAAATAGTACTAAACTCATTTTAAATAAATAAAGAAATGGTTTAAAATTCCTGGAAAAAAAATGTTTGTAGATTAAAGTGGATTATTTAGGGACACAAAGACATTAAAATACTCATACATGTATGCTTTTGGGGGTTTTCCTTCACTGTAGTGTGTTATACAATAATCTTGGTGCATGCAAATGGTCTGCAAAGGCTAAAATCCCTGTGTTCTCTCCCGAGGGAGTTTGTCTCCCAACTGAGCTCTGGTTTCAGACAGAGGGTGAAAATAGGTGCTGCAGCACAGCAGTATGAGAAAAATAACAAGCTTTTTGAACATTAAAGCATGGAGACATGTCCCAGTAGAGACACTACATACTGATATACACCTGAATATCAGCAGGAGAGGACTCTTTAAAGTAGAGACACTACATACTGATATACACCTGAATATCAGCAGGAGAGGACTCTTTAAAGTAGAGACACTACATACTGATATACACCTGAACATCAGCAGGAGAGGACTCTTTAAAGTAGAGACACTACATACTGATATACACCTGAACATCAGCAGGAGAGGACTCTTTAAAGTAGAGACACTACATACTGATATACACCTGAACATCAGCAGGAGAGGACTCTTTAAAGTAAAGACACTACATACTGATATACACCTGAACATCAGCAGGAGAGGACTCTTTAAAGTAGAGACACTACATACTGATATACACCTGAACATCAGCAGGAGAGGACTCTTTAAAGTAGAGACATTACATACTGATATACACCTGAACATCAGCAGGAGAGGACTCTTTAAAATAGAGACACAACATACTGATATACATCTGAACATCAGCAGGAGAGGACTCTTTAAAGTAGAGACACTACATACTGATATACACCTGAACATCAGCAGGAGAGGACTCTTTAAAGTAGAGACACTACATACTGATATACACCTGAACATCAGCAGGAGAGGACTCTTTAAAGTAGAGACACTACATACTGATATACACCTGAACATCAGCAGGAGATGACTCTTTAAAGTAGAGACACTACATACTGATATACACCTGAACATCAGCAGGAGAGGACTCTTTAAAGTAGAGACACTACATACTGATATACACCTGAACATCAGCAGGAGAGGACTCTTTAAAGTAGAGACACTACATACTGATATACACCTGAACATCAGCAGGAGAGGACTCTTTAAAGTAGAGACACTACATACTGATATACACCTGAACATCAGCAGGAGAGGACTCTTTAAAGTAGAGACATTACATACTGATATACACCTGAACATCAGCAGGAGAGGACTCTTTAAAGTAGAGACACTACATACTGATATACACCTGAACATCAGCAGGAGAGGACTCTTTAAATTAGAGACACTACATACTGATATACACCTGAACATCAGCAGGAGAGGACTCTTTAAAGTAGAGACACTACATACTGATATACACCTGAACATCAGCAGGAGAAGACCCCTTTCATGGTTAAAGCCTGCAGCTTTTCCTGAGTGAATAACCTCCGGAGGATGGCATTCAGGAGTTTCAACATTCACCATCTCTGGGCTTTTTCAAGAAATTCATAAACTTTTACACCCCCAGCTCTCCTGAAAACTTCCTCTCAGAAACTTTCAGAAGAGAAACTGAAAATCAGGTCAGACCTGTCAATCTTCCCCCACAAATATCTTCAGAGGGAAAAGATGAAATAGAGGTGAAGGATTCGAGTTATCTCCTCCTCTGCATCTTTTTCTAAAGCGCCTCAACCTTCAACTAACAAAGGAGTCTGAGACTGAATGAGCAGGATGACGTGCAGAGTTTGCCTTTGGCAACAGAGATGTGGTGATATTTCACCTCTGTGGGTTTAAATAGGGTTTGAAGCAGGTTTACACAAAAAGAAAGAAAGGCCAGAGCTCTCATTAAGAGAAGAGCTTGACATGTCTCACACAGACACACAACACAAGTAGTGAGAGATATCTTCCAGCTGTTAAACGTTTAAAAAAGAAATCGGGGTTGGTGCTTAAAAAGTCTCTGATGTCTGAAATTAAGACTTCAATGAATCCAAAATGCTCTTAATTGGTTGTACAATTTCTTACTGTTGTTTTGCTGCAAAAAATCAGGTGCGTCTGCAGTTTTTTGTTATTTGCTTGTGGTAAGACAGAACCAATTCAAAATAATAAACTGGTATTTTCAGTACTAAAAATGCAGTAAATGTTAAAACATCCTTCAGAAACTGTATAATAAACACATATTCATGTTGAGGAGAAGCAAACAGCTAGTTGCATTTAAAGATTTCTAACTGTGCTTAGGTAACATTTTGCATACTTTTCAGTCGCATTGCTAACTATTTTAAGCTTACTTTTTGGTAACATTACAAACCATGCTAACGTTACTTTTCAGTAGCATTGCTAACCATGTTAACGTTACTTTTCAGTAGCATTGCTAACTATGCTCTCGCCACTTTTTGCGTACTTTTCAGTAGCATTGCTAACCATGCTAACGTTACTTTTCAGTAGCATTGCGAACAATGTTCAACTTTTGAGGCTCGATGATTGGCATCAGCCAATCAAATCCCGTTTATGCAAATCCCGCCAGTGCAAGCGCAGCCAATCAAACCGCGTGCAAGCTGGGAGAGCCAGACCGCAGTTCATTTCCTCATATTCCAAACGAGATATTACGGTAGCAAATCACCCGATTCTTTACGACCAGAACTATTTACCGGGATACAAACCGGAGGAACCAGGCATGGAGGGAGGTGGCAGAGACAGTGGGTGAAACGGATAGTTTTTTCACCTGTTTGGAGAGTTTATATCCAGTTTACTTCGTTTTAACATTGCTATTGCTTTGTATGTCGGGGGCGGGAGATTCATGTGATTGGTTGCTCGCAAAAAATCGCCAAGCTTCAGACACGCCCAGCTTCAGGATTTTTTCATGCCTGTAGTGTAGACGGGCCGTAGTCTCCTGAAGCCAGACACATATACAAGGGCTCTATATTGTCCATTCAACCTAAATTAATATAATATTTTAGCTTTTTTTATAGTTTTTTTTATTGCCGAGTACCTTTGTACCCCTGCTCGGCCTCTCGAAGGTCGATCTTGGTGATGGGTTTGAAGTCTGGGTCCCAAAGTCTGATGCAGCCGTCTCTGCCTCCTGTGGCGAAACCTTCCTCACAGGAATACATGCTGAAGATACCGGCCTGAACACACACACACAAACACACACACCAATGAATATTTCTGCAAACTGAATATTTTGTGGCTGATTTCTTTAAACTTTAATTAGTAGATAGGGATATATAGGTCTGTTTTGTCAGGGCTGTCAACATTTGAGTTCAGCTTGGAGTGAGATCTTTTTTTGGTGAACCGAAAAAAGAATCGTTCATGTGTACAGTGTTAAAAAATTTATTGAACATGTACAAACGGTTTCCCATTAATGTACAATGGAATACGTATACACAGTGTCCCCGCGTTTCTTGCAATGAAGGCTCGATAATCAGCTCACAGCATAAATGGCATATAGGTGTAAGCAGAGGTAAAGTGCTATTTTATAAGATGGGGGGGGGGGGGGTCCTCACCTCCGGGGGGTCCGGGGGCCTGCTCCCCCGGGAAGATTTTTTTTTTAAATATTGAAGTTAAATGCATCAACCTGGTACATTTTGAGAGCAAAAATAATTTAAGGATACTTCTCTCAACACCCATATGAAACAGAACTGGAAACAGATTTTCTTTTTCTTTATGGATATTTTACAAATCACTCCCCTTTTAAACTGTATTCTTGTTTTACTGTCATTTACTGTCATGTCTATTTCATAACTGTTTTTCATTTATTCTCATAAATGGTGACCAAAACGTTTAAGACCCACTGAGATAACTAGACTAAAGTTAACTATCTAAACAGAGAGTCCCTTATCTCACTGAGCTGTAGTTATCTCTCTCAGCCTGACAGGAGAGAGCTCTCTCATTGTTTGAGAAACAGCTTCTATCCGTTAGCGCAGCTAGCTAACCAGATGCTAACAACAACAATGCAAATAGTGAGTTTGGTAGAAATATACTGTATAATAGTATTATGCCATATTTATTGAAGATTTTACATTATAAATATTCCCCAAAATTATTCAAAAGCATATTCTTCAAAACTCTCTGCTGCAGTATGACACACAGGAGACTATTGATGTGTGTTGTGAGTTTGGTAGTAATAAGCTGTATAATAGTGATTGAATATTATTGTATTAATTTATTTCGGAGTTGCACTTTGCAGACGGTCCCTGAGCACTCGTTTCTTCTCCGGCTGCGGATAGAGACCAATGTAATGTGTCCAGCTCGGAGGACGGCGCATATTGGCTTTTCTTGATCAAAATGTGATTGTAGTTCGTTGTCAACCTTACCACGGTACTTAGGAGATGTCATTTGTGTCTGAATAACGTTTTGTTAATGAGTTATTGATCCGTGAAATCAGAATCTCCCAATATCGTTACAACTTTACTGAACTAAGCCAGAAGACCGTGTCATTTCGTAGACCGCTCGGTTTGCTGTTCCTTCAATTCATTTTTATATACATTTATTTTGGACGAAAACTTAGCGTGAGGAAAGGCAAGTGTGGCGCGAGTGCGTGAGATATGGGTTAATTGCGTGACTCTCACGCTCAATGCGTGAGTGTTGGCAGCCCTGGTTTTGTGTTATATTTCTTTCCTTTGGCAGCAGATTCTTATCAAATGATTGGAAAACTTAAGTGGAAAGTTTCTTAACAGGCATATACAGTGTTTTAACAAAAATAAACATACACTATACACCACACTTAATGGCAAAATGTGGTAAAAACACAGTTGTTGAGGCAGATCCAGGCATAACAAACTGAGCTCAATTATTTTACTGCACTTCATATAGGGTTGAGCCAACAGGAATAGATATTCTGCTGGTGAACTGACAAGAGGAACGTGTTTTTGACTGAAGCTTTATTTATTTTAATGGATTTAAAAACGTACCCCGTGTGCAGCCTGGACCGTTCGGATGAGGTTGAGCAGCTTCCAGACGTAAATGTCTCCGTTGAGCGCCCCGGAGTACGTGAGGTCATCTTTAGCCGATGCCAGGCACAGGATGGTCTGCAGGTCACCCGTCTTCCCAAAAATCCCTCGCTTTGGAGTGAGAGCATTTCCACAAAGAGACCAGAACTACGGAGACAGAGGGGGGACATATTCAGACAGATAACAAGAGACATAGGGTACAACACTTTTTAAAAAAATGTATTGTTTATGTTCGCACCACCAGACACCAAAGCAAATTACTTGTATGTGTAAACGTACCTGGCAATAAACTTGATTCTGATCCTGATTCGGTAAATGTAACTAATAGATTTCACGGGATCAAACGTCCCCAGTTCATTACCTTAAATAAGGCTTTGTGTAATGCTATTATGCTATTTCTACAGTCCCAAATATTTAAAGCTGCTGAAAAACATCTACATGTGTGTTTTAAATACTATCTTTCCACCTGGAGCTGTATTTACGTGTGTGTGTATTTGTATTAGTTTATGTGTGTGTTTTAATTTAAGTGTGTGTGTTGTGTTACCTTGATGTGTTTGACTCCACAGCTCACCAGACGGCTCTGTTGACACGGATCCCAACTGACGTCAAAAATCTGGAGGACAGAGAAGATGTTATTACACACACACACACACTGACGCATGCACATACACTGACGCATGCACACACACAGATGTACACACACACACACACACACACACACACACACACACACACACACACACACACACACACACACACACACACATACGATGTATACATAACTTCAGGGGACATTACATTGACTTACATGCATTTCTCCATACGTGACTGTGTAAACAGATTTAGGTCCCCACAAGTATAGTAATGCTAGGCCACACACACACGCACACACACGCACACGCACACGCACACGCACGCACACACACACACACACCCTGTCTGAGTGTCCGGTGGCTGTAGCGAGGATCTTTCCTCTTTTCCACTCCCAGATACACAAAGTGTTTTTGGCATCGAGGCCAATCGAGGCTAAACGCTGCAAAAAAAGAGATAAGAATAATAATATTAAACCAGTTGCATTGAACTACTTAAACTATATCATTACAATATGAATCATGTGTTACTTTGCATGTGTGAATATAGTGGGATGCAGGGGAAATAGAGATACTTTTAAAATAAAAGTCTCCTTGTTGATGAAATGCAAAAAATTGAGAAGTCTCTTGAAATTGTATATACTATATATTTGAACTTTAAATGTTGGAGATTTTAATACTTTATCATTCTATTTTTAGGCAATAACATAGGTCTCTATGGTATATATAAAAATATATAAAAAACATGTCTATGAAGTGTTTTGCTCAAAATACAAAACAGATCACCCATTCTAGCCATGCCTCATATCCCTCTATTTCACTTCCTGTTTCAAAAGTGCTGATTTGTTGTATAAAGCTTTAACAAAACATTGATACAAATTTAAAGGAGGGGGCTGAGCTCATGCGGGACCCGGCAGCTACTGTCTAAACTAAATACTGCCGTGATGAAACGCCATATCATGGATTATCAGGGATGATTTCTGAAACAGTATGGAGCTCAAAGGCTTTCTCTCTTGCCGGTTATACCACAAGGTGAGTTCCTTTTTATTTCCTGCTTCTTCACACACATGCTCTCCAGTACAGGTTAGCCATATTACGTCCAAAACAGTCACGCATTGTTTCTGATAGCAATGTTTCTGATAGGCCCGTTGGTCCACATTTCAGATATTACATCATATCGGATGCACATCTGGATCAGCTCCGTTGAACCCCCGTTTTTAGAGATTTGTGTAAGGAGGAAAAGGTTTTTATTTTCTGACGCTGCGTGAGTTCCCCGACACACCGGGGACACATATTTATGTATAAAAGACATAAAAAAGTGAATTTTGCATGATAGGTCCCCTTTAAAGACATATGAACCATCTGGATTACATATATATAAACATTAATTAAAAAATGTAGTCATATATTGAGCAATGAACCCGGTGTTGGTTTATTTTTCAGGGCTTTTATTTGTTTACTCAAAGCATTGTGTTTAAAAGATAAAGTTAAAGTTATTATTTATTGATTTGAAGTCAAATTCGGACCAAAACAGATATTTTAGCAGCTCCAAATGACATTTGATTTTGAAGGGCAGCAGCAGTGCAGAAGGCATTATTAAAAGTGTTTCAGGATCTTCATAATAAATCAGCTGCACCGAAGCCTGAGCACTTGATTTATTATTCAGATGGATTTATGATTATTTTATTGATTCTATGTTTAATCTGATTTACTCACAGCTGCCGGCCAGAAGCAAAAACTGCCGACACATCAGAGCGGATCTTTTACAGTCCCTTCACAACTCAGCCTTGTTCTGTTTTGGTCTTGTATATGTCCTCAGAGCTAAAGAAAGCAAAACGTCATGCATTTTATTTATTTATATAGAAGCCTGAGGTTGGATTGTTGTCTTCCTCAGCAAAATCCACTTTAAACATTTTGCTTAATGCACAAGCATCCTTTTTTATAGCCTGCCCTTACCATGCTAACTTTGTACTAACATTATATATTTTGGGATAATAAATTGACTTCACAGACATGTATTTGAGCTTTCCTCAGTGTCTATGTTGTGTGTGAACTTTGTGTACATCAGGTGTGTTGTGTCTTGCCCTTTTACAGCCACCAATTGTCCAAGTTACAGAACCAAAGTGATAAATTACAATAATTATCATCTTAATTTGTCCTTTCCCTCCTTTGTCCTGCTCTCAACGTGTGTGTGTGTGTGTGTGTGTGTGTGTGTGTGTGTGTGTGTGTGTGTGTGTGTGTGTGTGTGTGTGTGTGTGTGGTGCACTATTATTCTATGACCTTTAAGTTGATGTATGAGTGTCCTTTTATGACAAAAACCATCTGTTGGCCCCTCACACGCAGAGATAGGTGTGCTGGGTGAATCACATCATGCATCATTAATCTGGCTCACTGTGTGTGTGTGTGTGTGTGTGTGTGTGTGTGTGTGTGTGTGTGTGTGTGTGTGTGTCACCTGTCCGTCAGCACTGAATGCGAGGCAGGCGATGCCGTGTGTGTGTCCGTCGCGCAGCAGAGAGACGGTGGTCACGGTGAAGGAGTCCCACACACACACGTAGGGTTCCTTGCCCACCTGACCCGTGGCCACCAGGGCGCGCTCAGGGTGCAACGCCAGGCTGGGTGGGGGGAGATAGACTTAGATAAATAAACATATTCAACATTTTACCATCTGATCATGGATCGATTACTGGGCTGAAGGGCCAGAGGCTCCGTTTGCAAACATTTCTTCTTGGGAAGGCATACAAATACATAAAACTACCTGAGCTATGACCAAAACAAAACTAAAAAATGAACACAAAGAGAAACAATTGGACCCCCAAGAGCCACAAAACATCCACAAAGAGATGTGAAAGGAGTAAAAGGAGTCACAAATAAACCGAAAATGTGAAAAAAGAAAGCACAAAATGACCACGATGTGCAAAATGAGCAAAAACAGAGACAGATAATATGGCCAAAGAGAGACACACAACTACTAAAAAAGTAACAAATCAACTAATTAGAGACAGAATATACCTGGAAATGATACAAAATGACTAGAAGGGGAAAAAACAACACCAAATATGCACACAATTATCTACAAACAGACACAAAGACATGCAAAATGACTACAAATAGTCTCAAAAGAACCAAAAATAGTAACACAAGGACTAGAGACTCTAAA
Organism: Notothenia rossii; assembly: GCF_949606895.1. NCBI lineage: Eukaryota > Metazoa > Chordata > Actinopteri > Perciformes > Nototheniidae > Notothenia > Notothenia rossii. The sequence goes on from NC_136909.1 coordinate 83,400,732, forward strand.
CAGACAAAAAGGGTCTAAATACAACCACAAACATGTTTTATTTTTCTGTCTGTTAACTTCAAATATGACACAAAAATAGAAAATAATTTGATGTGTCCTTAGATCCACTTTTAGTTCAGACAAAACACTTTTTATAAACCTGTCTCTGTCTCCCTCGCTATCTCTCGGTAGCGAGGGAGACAGAGACGGGTTTATAAAAAGTGTTTTGTGTTTTACAAAGAGATCGCTATAAAGACACTCGCTGCTTAATGGCATCATTATAAACACACACACACACACACACACACACACACACACACACACACACACACACACACACACACACACACACACACACACACACACACACACACACACACACACACACACACACACACACACACACACACACACACACACTCACACACAAACAGTCTCCTCTATACTACGTTGATGGAGTAATGATCCCTGATGTTTGATGTGTGTGTGTGTGTGTGTGTGTGTGTGTGTGTGTGTGTGTGTGTGTGTGTGTGTATGTGTGTGTGTGTGTGTGTGTGTGTGTGTGTGTGTGTGTGTGTGTGTGTGTGTGTGTGTCAGAAGTGACCTTGGCGTCTCCCTCTTCACTTCACTGAGCAGCAGATTTGAAACCAACAGACCTTTTGTTTATTTATTCTAATATAAGCCATCACAGGTTTCTAAAATACCCTCACAATTACTTAACACTTCAATACATTATAGCAATATTGTTATTATTATAATGATTATTATCATTTGTTACTGTTATTAATAACATTATTAATTATGGATTAATTATAATCATTTTAATAAATATTTTGTTTACACATTTTCATATGTAGTTTTCTATTCATAAACACAATTGTACTTTGGCAACAATGGCAAATAGTTTGCCAATATAGTGAATATGTGTGTGTGTGTGTGTGTGTGTGTGTGTGTGTGCTGTGTGTGTGTGTGTGTGTGTGTGTGTGTGTGTGTGTGTGTGTGTGTGTGTGTGTGTGTGTGTGTGTGTGTGTGTGTGTGTGTGGTGGGGAAAGGTCACTGTTGCTTTGCAGATGCGTGTTAAACATAGAACAGAAATAGAAACAGGTGTGTCAGCCATAAAGCCCCATTGATGCTGTCTGCTCTGCACATACACACACACCCACCCACACCCACCCACACACGCCCCTCATCCACAACCAGCCAGCCAATGGGCCTTCCTGCTGCCTTGGTTGCCATGACAACTCCATCGTCAAGGGCAGTAGAGGCTGAGACAACTGAAGAGTCAAGGTCAAACATCACAAAACACACACACATACACACACCTGCCATCATATCTCTGTTTCCTGATACATGACAACTTCCTTTAAAAAAATATAGTCATCATTATTTATCAGAAGCTTTTCTTTTGTTTCTACACATTTAAGACATAGGGCTTTTATTTTGAAAGTATCAACATGCTTATGTGTGTGTTTCAGATTTTTTTTCTTCTCATACTGCCTGTGCTTGAGCACCTCTTTTCACCAAGCCCCCAGGAAGTGCGCCGGACTCTGAGGAAAATATTCGTTGTGGCCAAATGGCGGTACTACACTTCCGTATCAGTCGCTGGGCCCGGAAATACTTTTTCCCATTGACTAACATTGGGAAAGAGACTTCTGTAAATCGTTGGATAATTTGTTTTCAACTAAATAAACTACCCAGTATGAACACTTGTATAGCCCTTATTAAAAACATTCGGTCCTAAAGTTGTAAAATGTGCTAATTTCTTTGCTAATAACGTTATTCTGAGTTATTTTCCTCTGCATTATGAACGCGGATCTAACCCACGGGACCGCGCCGCCCGGCATGTTCATGTGACGTGTTCAGTACTACATGAGTTTTACCTTTACCCATGGATGCACAATAAGAACAGATTATATGATTACTTTCGTGACGTTTCGCTCTCTCAAAAGTTGGGCCATTTTGTCTTCATGCGCCAATGAGCAACTCTCATTGGAATGAACGAGGCCCCGCCTCCCACGCTGTATCCAGTTCTTATTATACATCCATGCTTTTCACCCGTCTGTCTGAAACCAGAGCCCAGTCTGCTCTGATTGGTTAGCTGGCTGGCTCTGTTGTGATTGGTCAACCACTTAGAGATGTCCCGCTCCTTAGCCTATCACGTACAATGTGTTGGAGCGCTAGCCAATAGAATTTTTTTAAAGCGAGTGTTACACAATGATGTCAATGTGTTCAGGAAGTAAACAAAGGAGTTCAATGGAGGGGCATTTGCAGACCATTTACATGCACACAAACCTTTAGAACACACTATAGGAAAGGTGAATATTATACCAAAAATAAATTGGAATTATGTAAGTGAATTTGGATTGCCTACTAAACTTATTTCTTGACTTATGCCAGTATGACACC
>NC_136909.1:83405616-83434933 GCF_949606895.1 Notothenia rossii
CGGACTATTTTGTTACCCCCTCCCTCCTACAGCACTGTGTTACAGGCACATTCATAAACACCAGACACGCAGCTATGAATACATTCAGTGTAGGTGAGTCTATTTATAGTAGGTGGTGGAATCAGGGCAGCTTCTATAAATAGCCCAGAGGAACCTCTGTAAGTGTGTGTGTGTGTGTGTGTGTGTGTGTGTGTGTGTGTGTGTGTGTGTGTGTGTGTGTGTGTGTGTGTGTGTGTGTGTGTGTGTGTGTGTGTGTGTGTGTGTGTGTGTGTGTGTGTGTGTGTTTGTATAATACAACAGCTTGTTTTCCCCAGTCTTCTTGTAGAGATAACTGAGTACACTGGAGAGTCTCTTATGATAATATTTTCATATCTGACAACAGCCTGACTTTCCTGCTCCTCTCCTGCAGTGACTTAGAGTTTTAGAAAACATGTCTTGTTTATTATTTTATAAAATGTTATATCATCATCCCACCTTTTATTCTTTATTAATATCAGTAAATCTACCATGTCAGTTCTCAAGTCTTACACTCTTAAAATGAATATAAATTAAGTCAAATCATGTCAAATCAAGTCAGAGTAGTTCAAGATTATTCCAAGTCACGTCTCGACTGCTTTGAAGGGTTGCAGGTGTATATCAGTATGTAGTGTCTCTACTTTAAAGAGTCCTCTCCTGCTGATGTTCAGGTGTATATCAGTATGTAGTGTCTCTACTTTAAAGAGTCCTCTCCTGCTGATGTTCAGGTGTATATCAGAATGTAGTGTCTCTACTTTAAAGAGTCCTCTCCTGCTGATGTTCAGGTGTATATCAGTATGTAGTGTCTCTACTTTAAAGAGTCCTCTCCTGCTGATGTTCAGGTGTATATCAGTATGTAGTGTCTCTACTTTAAAGAGTCCTCTCCTGCTGATGTTCAGGTGTATATCAGTATGTAGTGTCTCTACTTTAAAGAGTCCTCTCCTGCTGATGTTCAGGTGTATATCAGTATGTAGTGTCTCTACTTTAAAGAGTCCTCTCCTGCTGATGTTCAGATGTATATCAGTTTGTAGTATCTCTACTTTAAAGAGTCCTCTCCTGCTGATGTTCAGGTGTATATCAGTATGTAGTGTCTCTACTTTAAAGAGTCCTCTCCTGCTGATGTTCAGGTGTATATCAGTATGTAGTGTCTCTACTTTAAAGAGTCCTCTCCTGCTGATGTTCAGATGTATATCAGTATGTAGTGTCTCTACTTTAAAGAGTCCTCTCCTGCTGATGTTCAGATGTATATCAGTTTGTAGTGTCTCTACTTTAAAGAGTCCTCTCCTGCTGATGTTCAGGTGTATATCAGTATGTAGTGTCTCTACTTTAAAGAGTCCTCTCCTGCTGATGTTCAGGTGTATATCAGTATGTAGTGTCTCTACTTTAAAGAGTCCTCTCCTGCTGATGTTCAGGTGTATATCAGTATGTAGTGTCTCTACTTTAAAGAGTCCTCTCCTGCTGATGTTCAGGTGTATATCAGTATGTAGTATCTCTACTTTAAAGAGTCCTCTCCTGCTGATGTTCAGGTGTATATCAGTATGTAGTGTCTCTACTTTAAAGAGTCCTCTCCTGCTGATGTTCAGGTGTATATCAGTATGTAGTGTCTCTACTTGAAAGAGTCCTCTCCTGCTGATGTTCAGGTGTATATCAGTATGTAGTATCTCTACTTTAAAGAGTCCTCTCCTGCTGATGTTCAGGTGTATATCAGTATGTAGTGTCTCTACTTTAAAGAGTCCTCTCCTGCTGATGTTCAGGTGTATATCAGTATGTAGTGTCTCTACTTTAAAGAGTCCTCTCCTGCTGATGTTCAGGTGTATATCAGTATGTAGTGTCTCTACTTTAAAGAGTCCTCTCCTGCTGATGTTCAGGTGTATATCAGTATGTAGTATCTCTACTTTAAAGAGTCCTCTCCTGCTGATGTTCAGGTGTATATCAGTATGTAGTGTCTCTACTTTAAAGAGTCCTCTCCTGCTGATGTTCAGGTGTATATTAGTATTTAGTGTCTCTACTTTAAAGAGTCCTCTCCTGCTGATGTTCAGGTGTATATCAGTATGTAGTATCTCTACTTTAAAGAGTCCTCTCCTGCTGATGTTCAGGTGTATATCAGTATGTAGTGTCTCTACTTTAAAGAGTCCTCTCCTGCTGATGTTCAGGTGTATATCAGCATGTAGTGTCTCTACTTTAAAGAGTCCTCTCCTGCTGATGTTCAGGTGTATATCAGTATGTAGTGTCTCTACTTTAAAGAGTCCTCTCCTGCTGATGTTCAGGTGTATATCAGTATGTAGTGTCTCTACTGGGACATGTCTCCATGCTTTAATGTTCAAAAAGCTCTTTATTTTTCTCATACTGCCTGTGCTGCAGCACCTCTTTTCACCCTCTGTCTGAAACCAGAGCCCATTCTGCTCTGATTGGTTAGCTGGCTGGCTCTGTTGTGATTGGTCAACCAGTTTAGAGATGTTCCTCCCCTATCAAGTACAATGTGTTGGAGCGCTAGCCAATAGAAGTTCGTGTTATATAGTGATGTCACCATGTTACAGAAGTAAAGGACTTCAAAGGAGGCGAGGGGTGCCAACCTTAATCACGTAGGAACAATCCAAGTAAAGTATAAATATAAATGCTACGTAATTTGCAGCTCGTTTTTGTGATATACAGTACACAAGAAATTCTGCTCAAAGCAAACCCGTTCAAGATTTAAATTATTATATTTTCTGGCAGCGAGGAAGAAACATACGATCCTAACTGTGGAAATGTTTCACATCTGCACAATAAGTTGCTGCTGGGTATCAGCTGCCACCAGAGAGACAGGAGAATCAAAAGTCTAATAACTGCCTCTGAGCGAAGAATCTTCTTTTAAGGGAGTGAGAAGGAGTTCAGCCTCCCCCTCTCTCTCCTTACAATAAGTAGCTTAAATTCAGTTTCCAGACCTTTCAGATTTGCACTGTAGAGTGACATAACACCTAAGGGGCTTGTGTGTGTGTGTGTGTGTGTGTGTGTGTGTGTGTGTGTGTGTGTGTGTGTGTGTGTGTGTGTGTGTGTGTGTGTGTGTGTGTGTGTGTGTGTGTGTGTGTGTGTGTGTTAGAGTAAATCTGTGTGTAGGGAAAGTGTGTGCTTCAGTGTGTTTGATTGCCAGCAGATCGTGGGAACATTGGTGGCTGCGGGGCAGATTGGCGGTGGGTTGCTGAACAGATAATTTCTTAGTCATCATCTTAATGAAGACCACTGAGCTGTGAATCCCAAGAGCCACCAGGCCCCTGCTGCACGCTGCTGATGGATGAAAACCTCAAGAAGAGGAGGCTCCGAGGAGTGATTTCCTTTGCTTTTCTCCAAGGTCTTTATTAGATATTGAACACTTGAATGTCAAAGCGATTACATGACTTAATTTCAAACCCAACACACTTCTACTTTACTGTAGCTATGAATCGGTTATGTGCACAAAAAACTACCAACATCTCCATTTCACTGCTGTAGATGAAGTATGTAGTTTAATCTAGGGCGGTGGTGGTGAAGTTCATATATAGGGTCCATAGCGAAGTCCATAGCTTGGCAACTGGAAGGTCACCAGTTCAAGTCCCGGAAAGACCAAGTGCTACCGAGGTGTCCCTGAGCAAGGCACCGTTCCCTACACTGCTCCCCGGGCGCCGTACATAATGGCAGCCCACTGCTCCTAACACTAGGATGGGTAAAATGCAGAGAATTGTCAGGAAGTGGCTCAGTCACTAGGGCTTGGACTTGGAGCTGTAGGGTCGCCGGTTCAATCGGTTATGTGTGTTTTGTGCACATAACCGATTCACAGCTAGTTACTTTAGCCGGGCCGGCTAAAATGATTGGTCGTGCTTTTTACATCACTACGTCTTTTTTTATGGATTTTTTGTCAAAGCACTTCAGATATTCATTGCTATCGGGATGTTAAGAGCATTCCATGGAATATAACAACAAGTGTATCTCGAGCCGGTTACTCAAACTTACCTACCCCACCTTTAATAATAATACAAATAGCCAATACAATTCAATTCCTAACATTTGAAAAGTCAAAATGTTGAGAAATTAAGTTGAACTGTTTGGGAATATTTCACCTTCATCCTCAAACTATAACATGATTTTAAGATCCTTATGACTACTCCTCATATAAACAGATATTAAACACATTGCATATTGACTTATCATTATTAACACAAGTTTTTGCTTAGCATGGAGGATCCCAGTGGCTCACTTCACTACATTTGAGCATCCTGACATTTGCACGTACTGCTTAAAGCTTTCATCTTCATTTCCAACTCAACCTAACAACACTACCACCCCACTCTTTGCAAATTTAACTTCACACAACCCCCTTCAGCCTGAAAGCACCGCCTGCAGACAATGAACGCACCACTGACCGTCCTGCGTCCTGCACACATGGCTGCTAGCTTAGCCGCTAACTGTGCTAAAAAGTAAACATATTTAGCTCTGTTCTTCATTATCTTTAGCCAGTTAGCGTAGCCTTTTCCCCAGATGGGAGGCAAATGAGCTACACAACACACGCGCGCGCATACGCACACGCACGCACGCACACACACAAACACGGAGCGCTGGGTGTCCCTGATGGTTAGCCTCAGCTCTGTATTAGCGGCTCTCTGGTAGTTATGGATGATGATGGAGATGCGCCTGCAGGTCCTCTGACAGCCTGTGTGTGTGTGTGTGTGTGTGTGTGTGTGTGTGTGTGTGTGTGTGTGTGTGTGTGTGTGTGTGTGAGAGGATGCATGAAGTCCAACACGCCTCCAACCAGCAGTAACATCTACTTCAGGTTGATCTCACAGCAGGCTGGGAGTGAGGGTCATAATGAATGACTTTTATTAGAAACTGTTACATTGTTAAAGCATTACTTTTACTAGAATAATGGATCTGGATGCTCCTGCCAACAATGAAAACCACAGCCAGTAATTTAGAGACAAATCTAATAAGGGATTCGACAAAATAAATAAGAAACAAACTACATATGAGCTTTAAAGACTAAATCCAGATGAACTTCCTTTCTGGCCAGCAGCCACTTAGCTTTTAGACGACTGGTTAGTTTCACCCAGTGAAGCAGAAATACCATCAAAACTACACAGCAAACATAATGTGTGTGTGTGTGTGTGTGTGTGTGTGTGTGTGTGTGTGTGTGTGTGTGTGTGTGTGTGTGTGTGTGTGTGTGTGTGTGTGTGTGTGTGTGTGTGTGCGCACGTCAGGTTGTGCCTGCAGGCGACAACATGAAGTGGGACAGGAAAGGAAAGAAAGGAGAAACAGAGGACGACAAAACGAGAGACGCAGCAACCCAGATCCTCCTTCACAGTTCATCCCCATTCACTGCCTTAAAAGTGAGACAGTGACGTTAACTGAACTGCGTGTGTGTGTGTGTGTGTGTGTGTGTGTGTGTGTGTGTGTGTGTGTGTGTGTGTGTGTGTGTGTGTGTGTGTGTGTGTGTGTGTGTGTGTGTGTGTGTGTGTGTGTGTGTGTGTGTGTGTGTGATAAGATAACAGAATTAACAACGTGTCGAAAAGAGAAAAAAAAGGCTAACAATTTCTCAAAAAGAGCATTTCGACAGCGCAGAAAGTCCGTTTTCATAAGTGAAACATAATCTGCTTCGTTATTTGGATCCGCTCCAAAATTAAATGTGTTCTTCATTGACTTTTGATACACCTTCACCAAGTCTAATGAAATTCAGACTAGTAGTTTTCCCATTATTCTGCTCACACACAGACAGACTTCAGTCGAGTTTAATGGGTAGCCGATAGTTTAATACTTGTGGATAATATGATTTTAGATAGTGGGTAATACCAAGACCTGCATATGAATGAGTTTCCTTGACAATCCCCTGTGCGTATTATGACCCTATCTCTTTCCAACTGCTTTCTTTTCTGCACTGTTAAATGCAGAATGTAGGGCAGCAAAACTGATGAGGAAAAAAAATCTAATATTTAGCCCGTTTTTATGAATGGATCTGCATTTACAACTGTGCTAACACAATGACATTAAATAAAGTATATTTAGTATTTTTTGCTGGAGTAATTGTTTTTACGAACCAATCTAAATGCTATTTTTGTATTTTTAAAACACTTTCTAACCTTGGTAAGAAACAATCCATTGGAGTTATACATTGATCTGTTGTGAGTTTGCTGCAAGAAAGAACATTTGAATTTAAGTGTCTGATATTTGACAAATGCAGACCGCTATGTTCTTAATCCTTCAAAACTGGAAGCTTTGATGCAGGAAAGGTTAATTTTGTGTGTATGTGTGTGTGTGTGTGTGTGTGTGTGTGTGTGTGTGTGTGTGTGTGTGTGTGTGTGTGTGTGTGTGTGTGTGTGTGTGTGTGTGTGTGTGTGTGTGCCTTGTGTCACTAATCGGTAATCTGAATGTCAACACAGACACCAGCCGAACATTTCTCTCTGATTTAGCCTCAACTTACAAAATGAAAATCAGAAACCTAGCACTCCGAAGTGAGTCCAATCGAGCCGATCTGCACTGTATATGTTCTTTCTCTCTCTCTCCCTCTCTCCCTGCAGCAGTGTTCAGCCTCAGATAATAAACTCTGGTATTCAGCAGCAGCCGGAGATAATAATCGGCGTTATTCAGCAGCGGCCCGATGCTCGGCTGCAGAGGAGCATAAAGGCCGATCGCCCCCCGGGAGGCCGCGGCCATGAAAGAGCCAAAGAAAGAGAAAAGAGTCTCTCCCTTTCAGAGAAACTCAACATGGATTTAATGCATCAACACTGAGCCGGCCGTCACTGCAGAAATCCATCCGAGAGAGAGAGAGAGAGAGAGAGAGAGAGAGAGAGAGAGAGAGAGAGAGAGAGTGGTCACTGCTCCAACATAAAGAGCTGCATACAGGAAAAAATAACTATTTCTGACCATAGAAATCCACATTTCAGAGGGTCATGTCATTTATTATGTTTTTTATCATTTCATATTCCAGCTATTCCTCAAAAAACATGTTTTGGATATCATGCCATTCACATTTTACATTTTAAGAAATTGCAGTTTTTGTATTTTACTACCCCAAGCTTCCATAAGTGGGTCAAAAATGACCCGCATGCATTTCCTATGGGATCTTGTGGGAACCTTTGATTCTTATCACCTGTTGCCGTCAGGAATACATTCACTGTAGACCACACAGACAACATCACAAGTTACACCTCTCAGGAAGATTATTTTACACAGCAAGATCTGATACCTGTCAGTATAATAATAATAATAATAATACATTATATTTGTATAGGCCTTTATTTTCAAGGGCTCAAAATCGCTTTACAGTATAAGGGAAGGTTAGGGTGGGGGGTATAGGACTAACAAACTTGAACATGGGGGGGTGGGCTATGAGTAGACAAGAGGAGAAGAGATGAGTTTTGAAAAGGGACTGGAATACTGTGAGGGTCTCAGAATAGCGGAGATCTTTGCATCAATATGTTCAAAACGTTTTTTTTTTTAAATGTAAAGAAAATTTCTAAAATTATAAATAGTGAAAAATTAAATATAAAATATTTCTAGTGTGAACCAAAATATAATACTAAATATTATACAAGTGATTTTTCTTAACCAAAATGACACAAATGGCATAAAAACACATATTATTCTAATACGGGTCCTTTTTGACCCACTTATGGCAGAGTGTATGGTCCAGTCACTCGTGCATCTAAGGGTTAATAAACCAAAAAACTGATCTGAGATAGTAAGTTGATGTTTGACAATTTTGCAAAATTCAAGATTTGTGCGAAAAAGTCTGTCTTTACAGGCTTTTTATGTGTTTTTGGATTGTTGACAAATGATATAGTCATTGTATTTAAAGGCTGTTATCGTAGTATTAAAGGAGTCCATGAACTGAACCACATTGAAATGAAGGTATTTTGATTATATCACATATTAAACTCTCTGCGCCCTCTGACCGCTTCACTTCTTGTTAATTGCTAAATTTGCTGATCTGTTTTCTGCTTTCCCCTCTCCTGCCGCTGTCAGTCTAGATCACGGCGTTGGCTAAGTGACTAAAATGCAAATGTAATTACTTCCACAGATTTTTCCACGCCAGTCAGTGGGAGGAGAAGCAGCCGCAGTGCAGCAACACAAACTACAACCTAGACGCTAATAAACAAAGTTGGAAATATTTAAAACTAGCACTCCTCGTTCCCTTTGAATTAAAGCTGTTTCTTCACACTTCAGTTAGAAAGGAAAGACGAGGATGTTTCAACAGGCCCTACAGTATTATGCTTTTTGAGTTTTTTGCTGTAGAGCGTTATATAGGTTTGTGAGCACTGAGCATGTAAATGGTCTCTAAAGGCTAAAATCCCAAAGTATCTCTCCCACACACTCCTCACCTCTTTTTACTCCTTTGTTTCCTTCCGTAACATAATGACATCACTATGTAACAATTGCGCTTCTATTGGCTAGCGCTCCAACACATAGTCAACTAAGGGGCGGGACATTTGTAAGCGGTTGACCAATCACAACAGAGCTGGACAGCTAACCAATCACATGTTCTGATTACAACAAGCTGTTTTTTCCAGATAACAAATAAAAACAGTTTTTTGTAAAGATGTCGACCTTAAAGTCCAAATCATATTCTTCGATAGCAGTTCAGTTTGGAAAAGTCTTTCTTTGACTTCTTCTGTCAAAAAGATGAGATAGGTTGGGCTCTTATTGGGCGTGGTTCCTACTAAAAATATATTACTATGGTCATGGGGTTGCTTGGGTGAAAAACCACAGAATATATTTTGTGTTTATATAACAGCATTTCAGTTTTCTAAGCCAAAATATTACCATAATGGTCAAAACAAAACCACATGCAGAACATCAAACTGCAGAATCAGCTGTGAGACTGCAGGCAGATATGAGATGTGATCATTTGGCACAAAACAAAAAACTAACACTCCTATGTTACAAACACAGTCACACACAGTCAAAGTCACAAACACACACACACGCACACACACACACACACACACACACACACACACACACACACACACACACACACACACACACACACACACACACACACACACACACACACACACACACACACACACACACACACACACACACACACACACACACACAGCAGCTGACTGTCCAAACACTGCTGCTGCTCCTATGAGTCATTGGCTATTTAGTGTAGATGAATACACTAGGTGTGTGTGTGTGTGTGTGTGTGTGTGTGTGTGTGTGTTTGTGTGTGTGTGTGTGTGTGTGTGTGTGTGTGTGTGTGTGTGTGTGTGTGTTGGATGAATGAGTGACCTCGCTGAAGCATCTCCTCCTCCACTCGCTCTTATATGATCTTATAAACAGAGAAAATACCTTCTGTTGCTTTTCCTGAATATTATTTCAAAGAGTAAAAAAAAGCAATAACTTGAGGAGATATTTTGAGAAAAAGTTCACATAAAGTCAAACATTTTTGCATGAACAAAAGTATTATTGGAGAGAAAAATATTTAAAGAAAAAGAAGAAGTCATATATGAGGAAAAAGAGCTATGTATTTTCTTTCTGCATGATGGATCTAATTTAGCCAATTCAAAAAGTTTATCATATCCATTTCACATAATTGAATGTACACATGGTGTGATGTCATTGTGTTTACGACCCCTTTATATCATGGACTGCTGCAAAACCAAAGCAAGGAGGTAGAAGTGTCTAAAAAGCTCCATAAAACTGAACAGGTGACTCTCTGTGGGTTCAACACTATGACAGATACCTTTATATAACTCTCCATTATATAATTACCAGATCATCCCAGAGTTAAGGTTGAGGCTGTTTGTGAACTCACCTGACTCTTCGAACAAATGTTTAATCCAGGATAAAATGTGGATGCTTGACATATTGCTTCTCTTTGTTTGCAATGTTTTCTTTGCCTTTGTTGGTCTTATTTTACAGAAAACTTCACATCGATCATTACATCCCTGTGGTGAGCTGTGGCAAGTAATGTTTAATTACATTTGTTGTTCTCTGGACTTTACAGTGTTGTTTTTCTCCTGCTCTGTTTATTAAGTTCCGACGAGGACAACAACATTTATCTCCTGGAAACAAATCTGGGTCCACTAATAGGGTCTCTGTGGTGCAGGTCTCCTTGTTTATTAGATCCAGACGCCTCAGCAGTTATTACATTATATCTTATCATACACAGTGGAGTGCACTGTGGAGTAGCATCGGTTTAAAAAAAACTAAAACTTTATATTATCCTCTGTGTGCATGCTGCCTTCAAGTCATGTGGGGAATATCAAAACTAAGAGTATAAATAGAAGCCGAGCCTGTGCTGCAGCACCTCTTTTCACCCTCTGTCTGAAACCAGAGCCCAGTCTGCTCTGATTGGTTAGCTGGCCGGCTGTGTTGTGATTGGTCCACTGCTTAGAGATGTCCCGCCCCGTAGCCTATCATGTAGAATGTGTTGGAGTGCTAGCCAAAAGCAGCGCGAGTGTTACCTAGTGATGCCACCATGTTCTGTAAGTAAACAAAGGAGTCCAATGGAGGCTTTTCAGGGAGGGGGGTGAGTGTGTGGGAGAGAAACTCACAGGGATTTGAGCCTTTGCTGACCATTTACATGCACAAAAACCTATAAAACACACTACAGGGAAATACTGTATTCTAATAAACTGACTATAACAGATGCAGGTGTGGCAGCAGTCTCACCTGATGATGTCGTCGTTGTGTCCCAGGTAGAACTTCTGGCTGTGCTCTCTGGTGTTGTACACCACGCCCACCCCGCCCACGAAGTACACCAGCTCCTTCCCGGCGGTGTAGTACAGGTTATTTCGGCACTGATGGCCCCGGTACCCGTAGACCCAATCGAGCCGGAGCCGGCAGCCCGGGGCGCTCCGGTCCGACATCCTGGATCATCTGCTTCAGTCGTGCTTCAGTCGTGCTTCAGTCGTGCTTCAGTCCTGCTTCAGTCCTGCTTCAGTCCTGGATCCTCTGCTTCAGTCGTGCTTCAGTCCTGCTTCAGTCCTGCTTCAATCCTGGATCATCTGCTTCAGTCCTGGATCATCTGCTTCAGTCCTGCTTCAGTCCTGCTTCAGTCCTGCTTCAGTCCTGCTTCAGTCCTGGATCATCTGCTTCAGTCCTGGATAATCTGCTTCAGTCCTGCTTCAGTCCTGGATCATCTGCTTCAGTCCTGGATCATCTGCTTCAGTCCTGCTTCAGTCCTGCTTCAGTCCTGGATCATTTGCTTCAGTCCTGCTTCAGTCCTGCTTCAGTCCTGCTTCAGTCCTGCTTCAGTCCTGCTTCAGTCCTGCTTCAGTCCTGGATCATCTGCTTCAGTCCTGCTTCAGTCCTGCTTCAGTCCTGCTTCAGTCCTGGATCATCTGCTTCAGTCCTGCTTCAGTCCTGCTTCAAGAGCCTGCATAACACAAACAGAAGATTAACTATCAATAAAGATCTATTATCCTTCATCCTGTATTATCAATAACATTTATTATCAATTCAAAGGGAGAAGAAGTACTCAAATCTTTGACTGCAGTAAAAGCAGTCATGTTGCATTCAGCAGTTGACTAAGTCAAAGCGGTATTGCAACATGGGAAACATACTTTGTTAAAGTCATGCATTCAAAGGTTTAATTAGTTAAAAGTAGTAATATGACATAATTAAAAGATACGCTGTCAAGCAAGCATGCATTCAAAAAATCTGAATCTTAAAGGGAACGTACAGTACAATCTTACCCCTTACAAATTAAGTGGAATAGAAGTATAACGTAGTGTAAAAATAAGTGCAATTAATTGAAAATTGTAGTTTAGTACTGCCACTGAGTAGATGTAGTCAAGGTTACTGTAGCCATTGGTTTTTAAGGTTAGTGTAAAACAGGTTAATTTTTTCTATTCTTCATATTTATTTCCTTTGTTGCCATCATTTTGTCATGTGCCCAATAATTACATTTCAACTCAATTATATTCTGTCTGAAGCAATCAGAATAAGACATTTTAAATTGAACATCTTAAGGTTACTTTGTGTCCGTGATGATACAGTAATCAATTCAGAGTTACATTTTACATTTTAATACAATTTCACTACATAAACACTTGATTCTTGTGTGTATCTGTAATATTTTAAAGATATTTCAGTACTTACTGGTCATTTCCCATCTCTGGTCTGTAGTATATCCATAGTTTTGCATCCAGCAGCTGAATAAGATATCTCAAAATAACAGGCTCTCCATCTTCTTCCTCATCTTCCTCCTCAGGGCTGCAGCTCAGTTATAGTCCTGCAGAGACTTCCTGCTGAACCTAAAACATTTTTTATCACCTCCTGTTGTCTGAGTGCAATTTGCTTTAATATTCCTAAAGGGACTAATTATGTTTTTATTGCACCCTAGATGTTAAACAGTGGGTTTATTACAACTCCATCATGCCTTATGTTATTTAACAGCTATAATTAAGAAATGAAAGGAACTCTTTTTGTAGGGTAACTATAGTTTTTCTCATTTATAATTTCTGCCACAGTCTGCAGACTTTGCATCATCTGTAGACATCATATTTACTGCTCAAAAAGGAAATAGAAAATGCAGAAAAAAAGCGAATATTCCGTGAAAAACTATAAAAAAAACAGCACAATTGATGGATGATTGAAATTATAATCCCTCCCCACACTAATCCTGGACCTCAGCCCCAGCCAGGGTTACTACAGCCCGGGTGTGTTTTATTGTGGAGGAAAAACCCATTCACAAATCTGCAAGTGAGTAAAAAAAAAATCCTCCAGAGTCAGGAGCAAAAGGGTGGGTAATCTGATCCAGAATCGGAAATAAAAAAAGGGATTATTTCCTCAGTGAAGTGTTCGGGCAGTTCCGGAGACAGCCGATGGGAAAGAGGGGGTTGAGAGATAGCGACAAAAGCGAGAGTTTAATCCCCGCGGATGATCCAACTTCAGCGGGCAGAGGAGGGGAGAGAACCCGGGATCCGAGCGCTGCATTCCGGCCGGAGGATGGGAGAGGATGGTCCTGATTCCCGGCAGGAGGAGAGCATCCTCCCACTGCAGCTGGAGCTCTTTGCAGACAGACAGACAGACAGACAGACAGGTGGACAGACAGGTGGACAGACAGGCTGCAGGTAGACAGGAACCCGGATTTAACCCGCCGAATAAAGACCCTCCCTGACCGCCGAGTCCCTCCACTGTGATGTTTTATCGCTCGTTTTCGGACAGACAAGCAGGAGCATCAATTTAACACACAGCTGATTGTCAGATCGCGTTTCCGGTGCAAACACTTCAAAATAAAAGCCTCTTGAATGAGAAGGGTGTAGTGCTGCACGATGAAGTACATAGGCTACTGTCTACGTTTTCTCATTGTTGTTTCATGTAACTAAGTATACTTGCTTAGGTGCTGTGCTTAAGGTTAGTTATGAACTACTTTTACTTTGCTCTATAGTATTTATTATATTCTATAATAAAAAAAAAAAATCATAATTCTGCACAATGACTAGACCTACCTTTGATCATTTAAATATATTTTGCTTCAAACTTTAATTCACTGTTTTTAAGTAAAAGCGTTAAAGTGGACCTATCATGCTATATTAGAAACATATATTGTAGGGCCATACCTATACAAAACATTTCTGTGAAGTTTTTTGCTTTAAATACCAAACAGATCACCCATTGTAGCCATGCCTCACACTCAGGGCCGTCCCTGGCCAACATGAGGCCCCACGCAAAGTTATATGATGAGGCCCTCTGTTGTGCGAGCGTCAGGGGGGGGGGGGGGGGGGGCACACTAATTGCGCCGCATAAGCGCATAGGTGCGCCGCATTTTTCGGCTCAGTTGAGGCAACATCCTGTTCTAAACCACATCAAGGATTATTTCTGAAACAGTATGGAGCTCAAATGCTTTTTCTCTTGCGGGTTTATCACAAGGTGAGTTCCTTTTTTAATTTCATGCTTTTTAAACACCTGTGCTCTCCAGTACAGGTTAGCTCTGAGTGTTAGCGAGCCTTGCTAATGTAAACAAAGACGAGATTACGTCCCAAAACACGTCAGGCATTGTTTCTGATAGCAACTCTCTGTGGGTCCGCTGCCGATTTAACGTCATATCGGCAGCAAATCTGTATCCGCACGTTGTACCCCCTTTTTAAAAGATGTGGGTACGGAGGGAAAGAGAAAGGGTTTTATTTTCTGACGCTGCGTGAGTTTCCCGACACACCGGGGGCACATAGTTATGTATAAAAGACATCACAAAGTGCATTTTGCATGATAGGCCCCCTTTAACACTAATAATTTGCTGCTATATTTACGTTCTTACTTTATAATACTTCTCCCTATTTATCGTTTATTCCAGTTCAACACACTAGAAAAATGCATTTAATTTGAGCTCATAATTTATTAAATTTTATTTTGATGGTCTTATTTGTGCACTTCCGGTCGGATTGTATTGATTTGTCTCGCTCTTAATGCAGCTCGGGCTCATTAACCATGACGCACAGAGAGAAAACACCCCGCTCCGCTGGAGAGGACGCATGGCCGCAAAGCATTGTGGGACTTTGTGTTTTTCCCATTCACTATTATATGTGTTTTTATCATTGAGAAAATCAGCGAGGAAGGAAAAACTACAAATACCGGCAGCAGAGGTGGAGGAGCTGTCTGTGGTGCTGAACTGGGAAACTGGGAGAGAGACAGTTTCAATATGAGTTAGGTAAACAACTTATGTTTAATGTAAATGTCAATTAGTTTATTAAAGTTAGGATTATAGTATAATTGCTAAAAGCCATAACTTTACATATATCCACTACTAAAAAATAAAACCTAAAATACCTATCACTGCTTCTTCTGTTCTTTTATCAGAGAGCGATTTGGTATTAATGGTTTTATTTTGGGATCAATTTGTTTTCCTGGTTTTTATATAAATAAAGATTACAAATATTATATTATCATAATATTGTTCCCACAGTTGAAACTATAAACAAAACAGACGTCTGAGGTTTTTTCATTTACATCTTTGGTTGTGTTTGCTTTTAATGGTTGCACGATATTGAAAATCTAATAATATGCCTGTTGGGGAAACTTCTGAAGCAATTGGAGTCAGGACTCAAAGAGAGACAGGAGGAGAGCTGGAGCTTTGATGGCAAACACTGACTCTTTATTTGGAGCTTCGGCCGGCGAATTTCCAAGACATGTCACGGGCCACGATCTGACCACACGGTTGAGATGCCACAATCAATTCTGAAGAACTCTACCCCAGACCCGTGTATTTAGCTAGTTCAGAGAGAATAATCAACATTGTGCATAACAAGATAGAAGCATAACACCTCTATCAGCTGACGCCAACAGGCAGGAACAGGGAGACAAAACACTGAGAGCAAAGCAGCCAAGGTTACAGGTGTGCTCAGTCAGGACAGTATGAACTGATCAACTGGGTCAAAGTTATGGGCCTTGGAAAATACTTCCCCAACAAAGCCTTTCTCTGAAACTCTGCTGACTGAAGTGTAAATGGATCCCTGCAGAGGATCAGGTGATGGACCACCTGGGGGATGATTTTGCATCTTTTGTTGTTATGTTTACTTCAGGTATAATAATCACACCCAACAGAGCTGTAAACAAACCTGTAAGACTCTCAGTGGGAGGATTTAATAACAGGAAGTCCTGACTGCACAGAAACTAAACTTCATACACTAACTGAGTGGTGTTCGGGGTGTTCCCGTTTGATTAATTGTTTGAAAGGGATATTTACTATGAAAAACATTCATCTTTCATGTAAAAAAAATGCAGATTTTAGCTTCTTAAATTAATCTAGAATGTATAATCTTTATCACTTCCACTCATACACAAACTATCTGTGATCTACTGCTCTTGTTGCACCATCTTGTGGCCAAAACACAGAAGTACACCTGAAATATAACTAAGAAATACAAACTGTAAAACACTATTAACATCAAGTGACTTCATCTGACTACATTTTTAAATCTGCACATGGAAATGATTTATGATGTTGTTCACACTTTGTCTCTTTGCAGTTATAATCATGGAAGTAAAAGCATTTTAATTAAAAACTCTTTGCATGAAGTTTGTAATCCTGGCAAATCCCTGCTGAGTAATTTGTTGTTTAGTTAAAGTGACGTCTGTTCTAAATAAATCACAGACACTCACTTTGATTATCTGATGTCTGCATTTAGTTTGTACTGCACCAAATATTTCTACTTCAGTCCTCCTTTTTCTAAGTAACTCTGGGAACATGTATTTTTCCTTTTTAACCCATAACATCCCGGACCCATTTCTACTTTTGGGGAAATTAATTTAGACTAAATAGACCACATTTCTGACAAATAACGATGTATTCATCTTATTTGTTTCATATCAATTTGATCAAGAAATGTTTCCGCAACAGGTTAAATGTAATAAAGGACATGTTATGTAAGCATTTTCATTCTGAAATGGCTTGAATTTTACCTTTAGCAACAACAAAAAGCTTTTGAAATGTAGTTCTGTGTGTTAGCCTGGCACATGGACATGTTGCTATGATATTATCAATAACGGCCTCCAAAATACACGCACACACACACCTCTGTATTAGCGGCTCTCAGGTAGTCAGGTGATGATGATGCGCCTGCAGGTCCCCTGACAGCCTGTGTGTGTGTGTGTGTGTGTGTGTGTGTGTGTGTGTGAGAGAGAGGGTGCATGACGTCCAACACGCCTCCAACCAGCAGTAACATTTACAACTTCAGATTTATCTCACAGCAGGCTGGGAGTGAGGGTCATAATGCATGACTTTTATTCGAAACTGTGTATTTTTACATTTACATTATATATACACACACACACACACGAGAAAAAACAACACTTGGTTTCTTTTTAAAAGCATTTTAATGGCTTTTTGCACATATGTAACAGACGGGGAGAAGTCTATGGGTGCAGATCCAACTAGCAGTGACCCCTGGTCCACAATACACAGACTAAATCTCACCTAAAAAAAACCCGCCCACGCCCCATCCCCCCACCCACCCACCCACTGTGGCATTATTGATTGTGCAATATGAAGAAATATCTATGATTACAGTGACAGAGGAATGCACACTATATTGATCATACTGCCAGAGAATGAAGCAAAAATTAAAAATAAAACGAGACAAATCACCGCGCGAAACGTTTTTACTTTCGGGTGTTTCACCAACCACCAGCATGGTGGGGAAAACAAACGCACCCACCTTTCATCACACTCTGGGGTTCTTTCCTTCTGTTTTGCTCCTACTTTTTCTGTTTGTATGGAAGTTAATTAAAGACACGATTACAAGTGAGCACAAAACAAATTCAAGATTTAATCAAGATGTTGGATTTAGATTCATTTGAAATCACCTTTTCTGATAGCAGATTTAGCAACAAGTGGATTATTCCCTCAGGAAAATACGTCCACTTTAAACTGTCGTAGATTTGGCTAACTTAGATTTACATTCAAGCATCAAACCATTGATTAGAGGCATACATCCTCTCAAAGCGTTCACTTTCGAGGATTTAAACTTCATATTATGGCTCAAAAAACTCATTTGTGTTTTTGCACGCATGTAAACAAACTACAGCATGCAAATTGAAAGATAACATGCGACAGGAAGGCTGAAGTGTCAAAATTCTGTCCTTAAAAATAGTTTTCATGCTAACAAACCTACATGCTTTCGATCCTCAAGTGCAATTTTTTGCTGTTAATTTTGTCATTAAATAACTTCCATATAAAAGCCACCAGTTTTCACTTCCTTGGCAGCAAAGTCTGAAATAAAAATATTAAAAAGGGAGTGCTGAAGCCAACAAGCAAGCGACCATTATTCTGCAACATTACTCACTTGCAGTAAATGCTTTTTATAAAAGAACCAACTTGTCCACTTAACAGCAATGCTTAAAGTAATCTCTGTTTTTATATAATAATACATCTACGTCTCCTTACTAAATAATCCTTAGCTTACAGTAAGTGTGGAACAGAAAACACATACTGTACTGGAGGAAACAAAAACATGGAGGAAATAAATGACACAAATGTAGAAAATAAAACTTAATTAAAGTCAAACAATCTTACTGGTCTTTGTTATTTATTCTCCTTCATTCAGATTGGTTTAGTGTACATTAAGATCTTTTAGGTAAAGAAAGTTATACTAAGCTTATTACGGTTGGTAGGTCTTATTAGTAGTAAATATAGGTGGAATTAAAACACAGGTTTATTTTTTTAACAGTTTGTTATACACAAGTTATACATACAGTTCAAAGCACCGCAGGGTAACGCTCTAAATTACAGCCATTTCTTTTTCTGTCTGCAGGAAATAGACAGCACCAGAGCACAACGATGATAATTCGCTTTTCACAGGTTTATTGCACACATTTAACCAAAGGAAAAGCTCAATTACTCAGTGCACAAAATTCAATTTAGTGCACCTTTTGTTTTATACTTCAAATAGCGTTTAACTGTCAGCATGTGTTGGATATCTTTACATAATTTTGGACATTTCAGTTGAAAAAAAGAGGTGTAATTTCAGAGGTTTACCCCGCTGTGGTCTCAGCTTTCCCCACGACAGAGGGATACACGTCATCTTGCAAAGACAAGGCCTCGCAAAAACTGAGGATGGAGCCTAAAACAGGAACTACCTACAACTTCCCAAAAGAAAAAACAAAGACGAGCTTGGAGCGTAAACACAACCCACACAAGGCAGTAGTCGACGAAAAGCCGGGAGTGATGAGAAAGCGGAGAGGAGATAGGAAACACAAATAATAGCATTAAGAATAATAAAACAGGAATATTCTGGGAACTCCTCTCAAGTGTTGTTGTTCAGCGGCAAACTCTGGTTTGTATCTTTATGACAGCAGCGTTTGCAGACTCCTTTTTGATTTTTAAATTAGGTTTCCTTCAATCCAATCTTTATGCATTTCCTTTTTTTTTTTTTAATCCTGCTCCATATCTTACAAAAAGTGAACCGAGGATACAGGTGTGTGTGTGTTGTAGCTGTCGCTCTGAGCCGGACCGACGGTTGTTAGGCACAGAGTGGAGAGTTTTGGCTCGGAGCTTGCATGCTGGAGTCACACTTTCAGAGAGGAAGAGGAGGAGGAGGAGGAAGAGGAGGAGAGGCTGTTTGGGATTTTAGTTGACGTAGCAACTGCTGTTACTGTAACTGCTGTAGGAAGTGTTTACATCCATGAGTTACATTTTAATAAAGCATGTTTTCTTCGTCATCATTTGATGTTATTACATTCACATACCTTACATTATATTTCAATTTAATTACATTTTTGGTTAGTTATATATCTAGTTGCCAAAATCCAAATTTGTACAGATTTACAGGGAAATCTTCAACAAATATTTTACATATCGAAAATGAAGAGCAAACCCAAACTGTATATATATCTTATATATATCATATATCTAGTAAGTGTTCGAATGAACGAGTAAGCATGTTTTTCCTTATTATTTGATATTACATTAACATACATTACACCCTTGCAATTATTATAATAGTTTTAATCAGTTGCTACGACCTAATCTCTAATATCTTCCACGAATATTTGATTGAAGGATAATGAGAAGGAACCCCAAACAGCACCAGAGGAAGGAAGAGGAGGAAAGGGAAGGAAGTAGGAAGTAGGACTTAGGAAGTAGGAGCATCTATTTCTTCTTGCTGAACAGACTGAAGCGCTTCTCCTTGTCTTTCTCTCGTTTCCCCGGGCTGGACTCTGCGGTGGTGGCGGCGGTCACCGTGGCGACGGAGGCGGGCAGCGTCTGAGCGCGTGCGGGGGGTGCGGGCGTGCTGGTGCTGCTGGGCGTGACCTCCGAACTCTCAACCGTCATGGCCGACGCGATGGCAGATATCCACGTGCTCATCTCCTCCTGGGGGAGAGAGAGGGGGGCGGTTAGGTGTGTGGATATTGTATCTGTTAATTAAATCCTGTATAGTATTTGTTATCAGTTATCACAAATCAAATTTAATTACAATATTTTATAAACTAAAAGACAAAAAAAATTACTCGTATTTTTCCATACGACTAAATTACAACTACCAAATAACATAAACAAATATTCAAGTTAAAAATAAGAAAAATAATGTGAGTAACAATTAGGGTTTTACAGTAATGATGAGACTAATTTAGCCCATTTAACAATCATTATTATTGGAGAAGGAAGACATGGTTATCACCTTAAAAATAAAAATAATAACCATGAAAATACAAAACAATGTAAAACGTACCTCGTCTTTGGCTTGGAAGAGATACTCATTCCCATCAGTAATCCTGTGGAAGGTAGAAAACACATTAAAGGGGGCCTATCATGCAAAATGTCTTTTATACATAAATATGTCCCCGGTGTGTCGGGGAGCTCACGCAGCGTCAGAAAATAAAACCCATTCTCTTTTCCTCCGTACCCAAATCTCTAAAAACGGGGGTACAACGAGGGGATACAGATTTGCTGCCGATATGACGTCAAATCGGCGACGGACCCACAGACAGTTGCTATCAGAAACAATGCCTGACGTGTTTTGGACGTAATCTCGTCTTTGTTTACATTAGCATCGCTAACACTCAGAGCTAACCTGTACTGGAGAGCACATGTGTTTAAAAAGCAGGAAATAAAAAAAGGAACTCACCTTGTGATAAACCCACAAGAGAAAAAGCATTTGAGCTCCATACTGTTTCAGAAATAATCCTTGATGTGGTTTAGAACAGGATGGTGTTTTATCACAGCAGAATTTAACTTTATCTCCGGTAGAATTCTGATCAGGCATTAACTCTTTTCAAGCTAAGGACCCAAAATCTGCATTTCTCTAACAGCTGGAATAGAGGGGTATGAGGGATTTCTAAAATGCATGATCCGTTTGTATTTTGAGCAAAACACATCATAGACATGTTTTTATATAATTGTATATATCTGAGACCCATAATATATGCCTCAAAGTAGCATGATAGGTGCACTTTAAATACAAAATCAGGTGTTAATATTCACTGTTAAACCTACAGAAAGGTTGTTGTTCTGTTAAAGGTAAAAGATAAACTAAATGATTCATCCTTTGAGTCAGACTTGCAGATCCTATTTCTCTGCATTACAGATCAGTTATCCAGATTCTCACTTGAGTTTGAAGACGTGTTTCTTCTTCTTGTAGTCGAGCGCCACCTCGCAGGCGGCCTCCTTCAGAGTGACGGGGATCTCGCTGTGGTACGGGATGCCCTGAGCCGCGCTCTTCTGGTCCTTATAGAAGCCCATCTCCTGCTGGTTTATCACACAGTACACGTTGTGCCACGACCTGCAGACAAACACACATTATATTAATACAGAAACGTAAAGCCAGCTTTCAATTAGTGCACAGAAAGTAGGGAGGGAGGGGCAAACAAAACTACAAGACCTAGGAATTGACAATAGGCGCTTTCACACCGGAGTACTTTTCCCGTTTAGATAGTTCCTGGGATTTTGCGTTCACACCAAAAAGAGAACTTAGTTCATGAGAACTTTTCCCCCATTTTTAATGCCTGCTAGAGAGCAGGTACTTTCCTGGGGAGAAAAAAAGTTCCATTTTCGATTGGCTGGGCGAATTGCAAACCACGCCCGGGTAAAACTCGGAAAAGTTTTGTGAAGCCGCCATTGTATTTGTGGCATTAGCATTAGCCCCGCTAAAAATAAATATTTGTATTTTACAGAAAATAAACAAAATCTTTATTCATAGATTTGAACAGGGACACATTATTCAACAATTCAGTAAATGTGCAAGAGTTAGCCAAGAAGCAATTTTTCATCTGTAGTCCCTTGACAGATTTTTTAAGTCAAATATGAACAAACTAAGTCAAATGTTTGTTAATCCTTTTTTAACAAGAGGCAAATATTGCACTCTTACTGATAATTCCTGCAATATACTTGAAGTTACATCTATTGCCGTTTTGAATGTTTATTTTCTCAAGTGCATTGTATGTTGCATCGCTGTTCCTATTGTGCATATGACAATAAAGCCCTTTAGTCTTCAGGATTTGAGGCGATCCTACCTGCTTGAAGCCTTCTTGTTGTGTCCCTCCCACTCGTGTTTGCGGTGCAGGAATGCTTCCAGTTGGGAGGGGGGGGCGTCCAGCTGGGTCTTCGCCGGCAGCGTTGCCGCCTGGCTGATCTTGCCCTTGCGAGCGCCCCCGGGAGACCCCGTAGGGCTGGGCTCTGACACTCCATTCACCACCTCTCCACCTTCAGCGGTCCCATCCTGGAAACAGAACATAAGAGCCAATCAGAGGAGGACTGAGCAGGAATGGATGTCAGTAACATACGCTATTATATATATATATATTTTTTTTTTATCTTTCTCTCTCGGACACAGAAGCTGTAAATCAGGATTATCAGAGCTGCAGCATGCAGAGCGGAGCAGATCAAAAGCTGGGTAGGGACTTCTCTAAACTGAGCTAAAACCTGAGTGAAGATGCATTCCTGTCCGGTGTTTGTCTGCTACTTTTATGACTTATAATAATAATAATTGAGTCAACACATTCCTCCTGAATCTGCCAATTCTAAAGTACAGTATCTCTACAGTATTTTTTCATAGATGTCAAGAAAATGCTGTCTTCAGCCTCTCAAAAATATGTTTTATTAAAATGTGATGTCGTGCTTTTCTCCATGTTAGAACATAAGTAAATCAATTGGGTTTTTGCACCGATACCTTGGACTTCGAGAAACTGTGATTATCATTGTTCCGTATTTATTGTCCTTTTTTGGACCAAACTATTTACAATTATTAAGAAAATAATCTGTGATATTGTAATTCATGGTTAGTTACAGCTCTAATAGTGTTTGGATTAAACGAGAGTACGTCAAAATCACGTTCAAAGTCTTTCTGGATTATCTAGAGTTAAGCCTGAAGTTACGAAACCAGTGCAAGCTAATCTTAGACTCTTAACTCAACTAAATTACTCGTCAGCCTCTTAATTATTAAAGCATTTTAAGCGTTTATTTTCCAGCATGTAATAAAGTGAGTTCAGCGCTGGACTCCAGTTCTGATTAGGAAACACCTGCTTTGAACATTAGGAGCACAGAGAGGTAACACACACATGCACTGATCACAGACTTTAGGACATGCACAGTAAATCACAACACCACTTATAACACACACACACACACACACACACACACACACACACACACACACACACACACACACACACACACACACACACACACACACACACACACACACACACACACACACACACACACACACACACACACACACACACACACACACACACACACACACACACACACACACACACACACACACACACACACACACACACACACACACACACACACACACACACACACACACACACACACACACACACACACACACACACACACACACACACAACACGGTGGACAGTGTGAAGAAAGTCGAGTAGAGGGAGAAGCTAGCAGATGGTAAACACACAACAAAAACACACAAACAATTATCCACAAAAATTGCTTGGAATTCATTACTTGGCGTCAATATTTGTGAGGGGATAATGCGATTGGCCTAGTATTCAGACAGATTTTATTTGTTTCCACACCACACCCACTCCAACCGGATGCTTATTACCCGTTCACTGGGCTCTTCAGGGCTGGACCAATGGTGGACGCTCTTTATGAGACCAGTTCAGGGGCTGGACCAATCCTGGGAGCTTTAACCGATGGAAGGCAAGAGCTGGACCAATCCTGGGAGCTTTTTGTCAAAACCTAAGTTTATCGGAGTTCAAATGATCGAGTGGACCCGAAAAAAGATTTTTGTTGTTGCTTGTGAAACTTTATACCACCCTGGAAACTCTTATCGAAAGACGACGAAGAACATTAATTAAGGTGAGTGCGTACAAATGCTAACACCAACTCAGAAATACAAACGAGCATATCTTAACCAAATATTGGAGTCTATGATAAGAGCTAGAATCAAAACATTTATTTTAGAGGATCATCGACACTTATTTTAAGTGAAGTCATGCTACTGAAGATCCTGGGAGCTTTTATCAAGAGCTCGGTGAAAAAAAAAACGTTTATTGGAGTTCAAATTATCCTGAGAACATTTACTTGATTGGACAAATTAGGAAGAGCTTTCCCTTACAGATAATCAAAGAGTGGGAGATTTTTGTTTTTGCTTGTGAAACGTTATACCATCATGGTCCTCTTATTGAAGAACATGTAAGCAAGCTTTCTTGAATGCGAATTAAGGCGAGTACGTACGAATGTTATCACTAACGCAGAAATACAAATGAGCATATCTTAACCAAATATTGGAATCTATGATAAGAGCTAGAATCAAAATGTTTAATGGCGCATTTCCACTGCAGGGCCTCGCACGGCTTAGTACGGTATAGTTAAGCCTCGTTAGGCCAGGCTCACTTTATGCTGCGTTTCCATTACAGTTTAGTAGCTGGGGCGGTAACTATAGTAACGCAGTGTAGGCGGAGCCGTGACGTCCTCTCCAATGCGAACCACAAAACCAACATTAGCCGTTAGCTGTTAGCGCTCAGAGCTCACAGCTCCTCATATCTGTTCAGAAACTAGACACAAGTTAAACAAGTACAAACCACAGACTGTCTGTGTCATGGAGAATACAGTCGCTGGTTTATTTATGTCTGTAGGCCGTTGTTGTGAGTGTGGACGGTCGGAGCATATACTGCGTTAGCTTAGCCAAGCTCCTTCAGAAAACACGCATTTTAAAAGGTTCTTCGCCTGCCGTCTGTCTGCAGACTTCAAAAAGCATTAATTCATGGTTTTTACTAACCGGTATCAGTATGTTGTTACTTCGGCATCATTTAGAAACGTGTATTACAATTAAATCACGGTAAAATATGTTCATTGTGTTGTAGTTGTAGCCCCCTTGCCAGTGATTCTCTCACTAGTTTAGCATACTCAGCCCGGTTGTTGGCCCGGAAAGAACCTGGATTTTATGTGGCCAGAAAAACTGTGAAAAAGTACCCGCTAGCTGGAACTACGCCTAGTGGAAACGCAACCAAAAACGGGCCGGGTTTGGCACTGCACGCTTAATTCGTGCTGTAGTGGAAATGCACCATTAGAGGATCATCTGCACTGATTTTACTGGACAAAACTATCGTATATCAGGGTCAATGAAGTAACGCTACGGAAGATCCTGGGAGATGTTATCAAGAGCTCAGCGAAAAAGTTACACCAATCACATGAGCGTTTATTGGAGTTCAAATGATCCCGAGAGAATCTACTTGATTGGACTAATTATAAGAGCTTTCCCTGACAGCTAATCAAAGTGAAGGGAGATTTTTTTTATTTGCTTACAAAATGTTATACCATCCCGGAAACTCTTATTGAAAGACAATGAAAACATGTCGAGCTTTCTTGAAGGCGAATTAAGGCGAGTACGTACACATTTTACATTTTTTAACACATAACGCAGAAATTCAAGACTAAGGAGTATATCTTAACCAAATATTGGAATCTATGATAAGAGCTAGAATAAAAATTGTATTTTACAACACTTATTTTACTGGACTAAACTATCATATACATCTATATATATATATGTGTTTTCAGCACTTCTTAACACGTGCCTTGTGCGGTCATTTATTATTTTATGATTCCTATGATGTTTGAATGTTCTGTCAAGCACTTTGTGACTGTCTGTGAAAAGCGCTTTATAAATAAATGTTACTTACTTTTACTTATATCAGGGTCAATGAAGTAATACTACTGAAGATAGCTTTGACAAATATCCCTTTCATTATGGATTTAATAGTTTATAGACAAACCACCCGACAAAGCCGAGCAGTGTAGACTTTGTGCGGATTGTTTCAGAATCGGGGTGAATTCTTGCAACTGTTTTTGTCTGATTTGAAGTTTTTTTGCACCGGGACATGCATTGCAGAAAATGTATTTGGTTTGAGATCACCTTAATAACTTAAAACCTCTCAATGTCTGCCCAGCTTCATTCCTGATTGGACTGTTTTTTTAGTATGTAATCGACTTCTTATATTTACAAGTATATGTTTATAGAATATGTATTTAAGCACGTGGAATCTGTTCAATAGAAAACTAGAAATACTTTCATTGTTGGTGGTAAAATAATGAACAAGAAAACAGCAGGAACTTCGTGTAGCTAGCTTCCTGTTTGATTATTAAATTCAACTATTGTTTGATATTCCTGATTGTGAACTACGTCAAAGAAAGCAGCGTTCTATACAAACCAAAATAATAATAACAAATGCATTAAAATAAAGCCCCAGGATGAACACTGGTGAAGAACATGAGACAACAATGACAGAAAACTGAAACTGAATGATGGTGACAGCATGCAAACAAAAGAAACACCTACTGTATGTGAAGGAAAGTGAACACATGGATAACACATGGACAGGTAAAACAGAACGGGTCTGAGCGATCTGATTGGTTCAGACAGGGTTTATTGGGGAACATGGGTGTTAGTCAGGGAACCAATGAAAGGGCTGGATGGACATGCAACAGTTAACAATTGAAAAACATATAAGACACAATAATGGTGATACAAAACAGAGTCACAGTGACGCAGGGTTTTAACTGAGTAACTACTATGTGGAGGATGAAGTAGGAACACACACACACATGTATAATGTACACACAGTGCATGTAAATGCTTATAAGTTCATGTAGGAGCAGTTTCCCATGAAGATGTTGAATGATTTTGAAGATGGTCAGTGTGAAGAATGATAAAAAGGTATGGAAAAATGTCAGAATGTACTTTTTAGGGAATGACTTTCTGCAAATTATTTTGAATGACTTCTCATAATTCAGACTTCTAGATATGGACCTGCTCTAAGGACAGTGAAACACCATATAAACGATATTATGTATACAACTTGAAATTAACATTTGCATAACTGTTTGGCCTGTTTGTTTACTTAAAGGGGACCTATCATGCAAAATGCACTTTTTGATGTCTTTTATACATCAATGTGTCCCCGGTGTGTCGGGGAACTCACGCAGCGTCAGAAAATAAAAGAAAACCCTCTCTTTTCCTCCGTACCCAAATCTCTAAAAACGGGGCTACAACGGAGCTGATCCAGATTTGTGTCCGATATGACGTAATATCTGAAATGTGGACCCACGGCCCTATCAGAAACGTTGCTATCAGAAACAAAGCCCGACTGCTTTGGACGTAATATGGTCGGTGTTTACATTAGCATCGTTAACACTCAGAGCTAACCTGTACTGGAGAGCATGTGTGTGAAGAAGCAGGAAGTAAAAAGGAACTCACCTTGTGGTATAACCGGCAAGAGAGAAAGCCTTTGAGCTCCATACCGTTTCAGAGAGAATCCTTGATAATCCATGATATGGTGTTTCATCACGGCAGTATTTAGTTTAGACAGTAGCTGCCGGGTCCCGCATGAGCTCAGACCCCTACTTTTTTATTTGTTATCAATTCTTATTTTTTTTTTTAAAGCTTTATACCCAAATCATCACTTTAGAAACAGGAAGTGAAATAGAGGGATATGAGGCATGGCTAGAGTGGGTGATCTGTTTGGTATTTTGAGCAAAACACTTCATAGACATGTTTTGTATATATTTGTATATCTCTGAGACCTATGCTATTGCCTAAGAATAGCATGATAGGTGACCTTTAAGAGTAGTGAATTACTTTAAATGTAAAAAAGGCGTATGAGAGTGGAGATGTGGGGGTGAACGAAGAAGAGAAACGTGAATGAGTTATATTTCTCCTGTTATATTAGATACATGTGTTACTAATTTTCTTTTGTGGTGGATTTAAAGTTTGTAAAAGCAAAGTTATTGTACTCAAAATAAAGAGTCTCTCTACTTTTGATTATTACCTAGACCAGGGGTGTCAAACTCAAAGCCCGGGGGCCAAATCCGGCCTGTGACTTCATTTTATGAGGCCCCACAAGAGCTTGCAAAGAATATAATATGTTTGTTATACGGTTACATGCCGATTTACAGAAGCACGTTGCCCATAAACTACATGTCCCACAATGCATCTCGAATTTGACTTTTTTCTCAGAATTTGACTTTTTTTCTTCAAAATATGCCTCTTTTCTTTTGTATTTGCATTTTTCTCAGAATTTCACTTTTATTCAAAATGTTGCTTTTTTTCAAAATGTCACTTTTTGGCTTTTCTTTTTCAATCATTTTGTGACATTCTCACTGAAGAGACTTGTAATTATTGACCCTAGACTTCTTCTTTCAGACGCAGTTAATTATGAATTTATTACCCTATCCGAAAATAATCCAATGCAGAGGCAATAATGTAATATAATACATTATTTCATATATATTAAATATTTATACATGTATTTTTATATAGTGTTGAAGTTACAACTGGCCCTTTGAGTTCAACCATGATGTTAATGTGGCACGCGATTACATTTAGTTGGACACCCCTGACCAAGACGCAAAACAGTTTTGTTAAAGCTTTCCACAATAAAGCTTTAACATTTTCCCTCCTAAATTCTCCATAAATGGTAACTATGAGATCCGTTAATAATATGAATTGTTAACATAGAGTGTGTGTTGTGTGTGTGATGGAAAACATGATGATACACACACAACGCCCTATTGAAAAATGTATATGATGTTTGTGGGTTGTTGGATGTAGACACACGTGGGGCCGGTACTGTGGACACAGTGAGTGTTAATTTACAAAAGTACTTTTTAAACTTACTTTAAACTAAATAGCCGCATACAAAGCTTTTTTTAGTAGCTTTTAGACTAAATGTGTGTCTGTCTCGTCCAAAATATAAATTTCTAAAAAGATTTCCCCTTTAAAACAATTTAAATTATCATTTTAAAATGCTCATAAATCTGTGATTGATTCCATTTTCAACAATCCACAGATAATCAATGCATTGTTAATGATCAAAATAAAAGCATAGCAGCTTAAAATCCTTTATTTTAAGACAATAAGAGTAAGACATAATGTATCTGGATATATTAAGGAGGATAAACTAATGTATTATGATTGTGTTTGTTGATTTGTCATCATTCATTAATGCATGCGAGTCATTTCAGTTTGATTCCCTTATTCGTCTCTATCCAGATGACGCCTTCATTTTCATTTGATATCAAAGATACTTATATTAATCCTACGAATGCCCGTTAAACTTGAACTGATAAACATACATATTATTAAATGACTGTTTTAAATATTTTTTAAACCGTGTTTAAGAGGGAGGGCTTTGTGTTTTTTATCGGGGACGTCTCAGGTGTTCATGTTCCAGAGGGTGAGTTTATAAATGACGACGTAAAATAGCAGCAACATTAACAGCTGAGGGGAGAGGATGGTGGGGGGGTCGAGCTGAGAGAGAAAGAGGGAGAAGAATGAGGGGAGGGAAGGATAGAAGTGTGTGTGTGTGTGTGTGTGTGTGTGTGTGTGTGTGTGTGTGTGTGTGTGTGTGTGTGTTCTGTGGT
>NC_136909.1:83435133-83442633 GCF_949606895.1 Notothenia rossii
TTCCGACTGATTTCCATAGAGCGGGTCACATATACTGTCAAATACTTAACACTTTAAAGGTCATGTAACAGAGGCAGCGTCTAGCACAGGTGCTACAGCCCGGGGAGATAAATAAATAGCATAAAGCAAATTATAAACAATGCGCTGACGGCAGAGACTCAACAAGGCAACAGGACAATAATGCTCTCATATCTATATGTATATTAATATCTCTGGCTGTGTTAGAGTATCAGTGAGCAGGGCTGCTTATGAGAGATGGATTTGTTCTGACTGATATTCAGTTTTTTAGTAGATCAGATATTCACTCTCAATATCAGCTGGTGACATGTGGAGACTTGTAATGATTATTATTATTATTTCTAAACCTTAGGAAGATACTGAACTAATTTTTTTTTTTTACAGTTTTCTTTTACCTTGACATACACTTTTAATACAATTTGTAGCTAAATGGAGCCCCAAAGTGCGAGTCTGAGTGTATAACTACTACTGGATTTAACCTCAATAAAAAAAAAAACTGGAGAATTAAACATCATTTTAAAGCCAAAGGCAGCAACACCAGTAAACTCAGAGAGGCGCTGCTGCAGATGTCTCCAGAATGAATGCCTACATTTTGACGGCCTTGCTGATTGCATTCAGAAAAATAATCAGTAGATTTGAGTCTTCTTACCCCTCTCTCAGTTTTGTTATTATCCAAAGAACCATGTGACACTGAGACATGGTTAAAGCCGATGGACTCGTGTCTTGCAGGGGACTAAAAGCGATACTTTGCAGGCTAAAAAGCAACTACTGTTAAGCAAATGTGAACAAATACATTTGACTTAACTCTTTAAAAAGCTAGACGCTGAAGCCCTACATTTTCACTGACTGACAGACCTAATCTGTATTTGCAAACTACTAGTAGTGTTTGTTTTACCCTCCTCTGAGGCCCAGACGGGTGGAGTTTACTGCTTATTGGCAGAGTTGGCAATCATAAATAGTTGATGATATCTTCTCTGCAAACATCCACCCACACACTGACCTTAGGAGGACAAAAACAAACCCTACGAGTATTTCCAAATCACCAGGTCAGCTGTACTGCATGAAAGCGACTAAAATGTCACTAAAACTTCAACATTTTAGTCGAAATATTAGAGTAAGGCCTAATACTGCAGCCAAAATGAACACTGATGCAAAGCCGATGTTTTTCTGGGTAAACAGAGTCTCACCTCTCCCTTTCTCCTCTGGGGGGGGGACAGAGAGGATGGAAACGGACATACAGGGAATGGTCAAAACACAACGCCATCAAAAACACTCAGTGTGGGTCTTCAGCAACACTCTGCACCTCAACGTGGAACTTTTGTTATTCTTTACAAACATCTACTTCTGTTTGCAGATTCTTTCTAAGGTGTAAATGTACCATGATGTATGAAGACACAGGTAGAAGACACTTTTCTGTACAAAGAATAACAATAAAACAAAAAGACAAAGAACGTGGTGCTCACTTCTTAAAAACAGTCGACTCAGCAAAAAGACAAAATCCTGATGAAATGGAAAATGTGCGATAACTTGCACTGTCGCCTTATTTACACCACAAAAAATTACAAAATTCCCATATACTTAAAACCGGATTTTGTATACTTTCTTATTTGACTCGGAGGAAGACAAAAACTAATCTTAACTTTAATCTGAGTTAACAAAAAACAGGTCTGACCGTTAAAAAACCTGTTTAAAGTATTCACAATGTTGACAGTGATATAACTGTCACTGTCACATTGCAAATTAATGACGATGGTTATAAACCAGATAAGATTTGGAGAGACATTTTAACTCAAATTTCTATTGAAAGAAAGTGCATTTCCTTAAGGGCATTAATAAGGATATTATAAGCACTACTGTGTACAAAAACATCAATGAGGAAACTCTATAGTGCTCCCTGTATTTTGACCATGCCCTGTAGGATTTAACAAGCGTCTAAGATCTGAAACCTGTTGTCGGGTTATGAATAAAATAACAGATTTTCATGAACAATACTCCATGTTCTTGCATCTTTAAACAGCCTCACACACGCATATCATTAAACCTATTTTAGGATTCTTTAATCTGGGAATCTGAGCCCATTTCTTTGCTAAGAAAATGAATATTTCAGGGCGGAGGAAGGGCAAAATTAGTGCAGCAGCGTTGCAGCATGCGTGAGTAACAGAGAGCCTTTTCAAACATCAGTGCAGATCACTTTCAATTCAACCAGTAAGAGAAGGACTATCAGAAACATACTGAAATATATATAGATTTATAAAAACATCTCCTGCAGCAGGAACCGTCAGACTCAGAGCTACTGATTGAATCCAAAGTGTATTGTCTGTCTCTGTGCTCACCTCTCCTTCTCTCTTCTGGATGTCGTCGGCTTTGTCTCCGGCGTAAGCCGACTGCAGACGGACGGCGTCCTCCTGCAGCTGCCGCACCTGGAGACACAGAGGAAGAGGAGGACAGACGCTCAGTAAGTGAAGAACGCACAAAGCTTTTAAACATCAGTATAAGAAGCTTATATGGGCGCTTGGAATTAATAATAATAATAATGATAATAATACATGACACTTATATAGTGCTTTTCTAAAAACTCAAAGACGAATAAAACATGAAAAAAAACAAAGAAAAAAACAAAAAATTAAACCTAAGACCAGTGTCTGCACAGTTTTTCCACTATATGGATCAGGAGGAAGTGAGTGTGAGAGGAAACTGGTAAACTATTTTAAAAAGACAGAAATGTAACAATCCAACGTCAGAAAAAAGTGATTCACAAAATCTTACTCTCTGCGTCTGCCATTTTTATAATATTATTTTAAGACACTTAGTTTAAATCAATTAATTCAATGCTGTAAGAACCCTGAAAGGACATCTTTATTTTCAAGCTACTATCAAAAGCCAGCTGAATGTGCCGTTTCCAGGCTTTTAAACTGTGTATAAAATAGCTTTTTATTAGTTCCATATTTGCTCATATTTTACAACCCACTTCCTCTGACTGTATTTACGTCTGCAACATTATACACCAAAGCCTATTCCTGATATGTCTAAACCTACTTGTAATTAAACCTGTTTGTTATTCTTGCATACATATTTTTATTAATGCTGTCAAAATTATCGCGTTAACGGCTGTAATTAATTTTTTGAAATTAATTGCGTTAAAATATTTATCGCATTTAACGCATGAGCAGAATGGCCCGCCCCATACATCCCACCAGTGCCAGCGCTGGGGTATGGCTGGGGTAGGCTACACCCATACCAAGAAATGGCTTAGCCCCACCATGACAAATGATGTTAAAGTAAGCAAAATAAAGTCCGCCAACTCGCGCCGAGTAAATTGCACAGACAGCAGTTAGTAAGATTGATTTCAGTAGCCACTTGTCTGGAAATACCGAAGACTAGAAACGGTTTTGAAAACTTTTGTCCCGTAGTGATCGTCTTCTCAATAGAACATCTTTGATAATGTCTTCTGGCCAATCAGAATCAAGATAACGGCGTGGTGTTGTTGCAGGAAGTCCCGACGGAGAATACTTTTGCTGTAGTACATCTCTATATACATCGATACAACATTACGTGTTGATACACAAGTTATTGAGCCGTTTCCGCTCTACATCCTGAACTCCTCCCTTCGATGCAATGCACTTCCGTTTTGGCGGACTGGGTTTGTTTTGCTAGCTAGCTCCGTTGTGCCGACAAAGCACTGATATCGCAGAGACAAAGAGGATATAACAATTACAACATGAAGAAAAGTGGTTCGGGAACTACGTGTGCGGTAGTTGGTTGCAATCACTCGAGAAAGCACCTGAACGAGTGGTTAGATAGAGAGTGCTACGACCACAAACCAGCACCCAGCCATGTTGTTCATTAAATACAGATAAACACAACAAATACTGCATGCATTGTATTTTTTAATATTATATATGAATATTTTCATAGTGATGTAATTGTGTGGGCTGCTTTTATATTTTAATTTGTAATACCTGTTAGGATTAAACATGTGATCTTTCTTGTTGAAGCCATTTCTTTAGTTTCCTCTCAACAATTAATTAATTCAGTGTTATTTATGTACAGTATGAGCTTAATATGAATGATGAACTGTGTTAAAAGAAATTGTAGCACTCTAAGGAACATATGAAATGCAATAATGCAATAACAGTGCAATAATGAAATTAAATTACATCAAACTTTATTTTCATTCAAACAGTACAGGCACATATGATATATTGCACAGCATAAAGAGATCATGTAAATTGTGCATTATGTAAACAACAGACAACTGTTGGCTCCTGTGGGCGTGACCTAAATAAGGCAGTTTATTTTGGTTTTATGCTGGGCCACGTCGTCATGTTATCCTCCCAGTTTTGCACTGAATTCGGGTGGGGGAGAGTAACGCCATCTCCAGTCAAAGAAGTAGAATCGTGTTCCCAAGCTAGCATCACTGTTAGCATCGAAATCGCTGTGTTTACACCAGTGCCCGTCTGACTGTTTACATCGGTTTACACCGACAGACGCTGTGCAAAAGACTTCCGGCGGAAATGAAGTGCATTTGTGTAGTGTCATGGCGCTACCCGTGTTTTGGCGCGTAAACTTGTCTATAAGACCCCACAGTTTGATGATTGATAGGTGTGTGGGCTGTCTTTCATTTTGACACACAGAACAATGTTATAATAAACATACTGTATGTTAAATGGATATATCCTCCTTCTTTCATTTATCTTTCCATTCCCACAACAATATAAAGAAATGGCATATTTTGGACATAGTTCTAATGGTGATTAATCATTAATTAATTTTTAAGCTGTGATTAATCTGATTAAAATTGTAATCGTTTGACAGCCCTAATTTTTATATATATTTGTTTTTGTACTTGGGATTGTGGGAAACGGTATTTCGATCTCTCCGCCTGCACAAACTGAAAGATTGACTATAAAGTTGACTTTGACTTGCATCAGTCCCACATCTCCAGTACCTGTGTCCCCAGCGCCTGGATGTCGTGTTCGAAGGTGGTGTGCATCCTCTGCAGCGTCTCCACCGTGTTCTGGTCGCGGCCCAGCTCCTCGGGCAGCTTCTTGTGTTTGTCCAGGATGCGGTGGAGGATCTCCTTGGCGTCGTGGTAGAACTTGTGCAGCTCGAAGGAGGCGGCGAGGATCTGCGTACGTGTATCGATGAGCTCCAGCAGGTCGGCCCACGCCTCGTTCAGCCCGTCCTTCCACTCGGCGATGGTGGCGGCGTCTCCGTGGCCCGTGTTGATCAGATCGTCCGCCTGCTGGTTCACAGTGTCCACGCGCTCCTGCCCGATGTTCCCCGTGTCGCGGGCGAACTCCCTGAAGCGCTCCTGCAGCATCTGAGGAGGACCAAAGGGTAAAGGTTCTTACCATCCTGTCATACAAACACATTCTGTTGGATTTGAGCAAGAATAATTGTTTTAAGTATATTCAACAATACAGATATCAATACTTTAGAGCAGTGCTTCTCAAAGTGTGGTCCGTGAGCGCCCCCTAGTGGTCCGTGAGTGTATTGGTAACATTTCACATTTTAAATACATAAGCTAATTTAAGTTTTCCGCACTCTCGCGGGAATATCTCCGCAATGGAGCGAGCTTAAGTTTCACTTTCGATTGCATGATATAGCCCAGCGCAACACCTTCGTCACACATGTTGCCACTTGTTTGTACCATTTTCAGGCGATTTGTAATCTGTTCTAGAAAAACGATGTGTTTTGGGATATTTGTGGAGTTAGGTGGTCCGCGAGTGTTTTTTTTATTGATTAAGTGGTCCTTGGTATGAAAAAGTTTGAGAAACACTGCTTTAGAGTTACAAAAAAACAACTTAAATCAGGAAAGCGAGCATTAATTGTCAAATAAATGTAGTGCATTCAAAATTACACTAATGGCTTCCAAATAAAAGCATTAAATAAAAGTATAGGAGAGAAACTCCCTCTGGAGGGAACACATGGATTTGTGTCTTTGCAGATCATTGACATTCACTAAAACCTATAAAAAAAACACTACGGGAAAAGGAACACAGAAAAAGCATAATAGAGCCTTTCAAAATAAACAATTGATAACACAAGCAAGTACCTAATCTCAGAATTGTATTTAAGTAAGGCATGAATAAGACCATACAAGGTACTGCTAGTAACCCCCAAATGAAGGCCTATGAAGACAGGTGAAGGTACTGACGGTGACGTGCTCGTAGTCCTGGCCCAGCTCGTGGGACCCGGCCACCACCTCCCTCTCAGCGATCCACTGCTCCAGGTCGTCCACCTCTCGGTTCAGCTGGAAGAGACGCAGGCGCTCGTCCAGTTTCCCCCGGCGCTCCTCCGACAGATCCTTCAGCCCGGCGTACAGCTTATCCACCTGAGACTGACGCATGCCGATACGCTCACTGCAGCAGAGACACCCATATTAGAGTCACGTTGGATCACTGTTACAGGATGTGTATTTTGTAAATTGTGTAATTTATTTTCTTTGTTTGATTGCAGACATGGCACTTTCAGCACAATATACAAAGTACAGGAACATTTGTCTGATAAAGGAAAGACAAATACCAATCCCCACCCCCACCCCATTATGTCATGGTCACAGAAAAAATAATAATAATACAAATAAATAAAAGAATAAATACAATAAAATAAATAACTCCCATCACAAAGTCACAGGAATATAAAAAATTCACATTGAGTAGAATAATACATTGTAATACTTTTGTATGCATGCTTCTTAGCTAACATCAAGCTGTCTTTGGCTCTTTTCTGCCGTAACAACTGCACATTTCCCCTCTGCGGGACGAACAAAGGTATTCGGATTCTGAACAAAACCACATTCTGTAAATCCATGAAACAAGGGTCAAAGCTTTCTGCTTGAGGTAAAGAGTGATCCCTGACCTGTCGGGGTGCTCTGCAGCCACCAGGCCGCGGCTGGTGCCCGACAGCTGGTGCACGGTCTCAGCGTAATCCTCCACCGCCTGCTCCAGGATCTGATGCTTCTTCAGCATGGCCACCGAACTCTGCTCGTCCTGAGGGACACACACAGATACATCTTATAATGTGTCGTCAAGTTTAGTTAGACTGAGAAAGAAAGAATCCCAGGTGAGAGTGTAAGGACAGAGGGTGTCGTATTCATATTCTGTACAAGCTGTAAAGCTCCCTGAGACAAATGTAAAATGTTTTATATTGGGCTATATAAATACACTTTAAATAATAAAAACTTTGATTTTGACAAAAATGAGGAAACAAAATAAAGCTGAAAAGAACATTGCCTGAAAAATGTCAAAAGGGAACGTGAAAAAAGTCCTTAAAGTTATTAAATAATTTAAAAAGAGTGAGCTTGAACATGCTTATATCAACGCCCCCTTAAACATATTAATTAAAGGACAGACTTAACCTAACATCTACACAGATTTAACCCTAGCTGTAACAATTGACCTAATTTACAGCCTGTCATTTGTCAACTGCAGTTACATCTCTCAGTGCTACTGTAGACACTGTAACACTAAACCTAAA
>NC_136909.1:83447633-83467633 GCF_949606895.1 Notothenia rossii
AATCACAGACTCTCCAAGAAGTTAAAGCAGGTTTTGTTTTTATTTTTAGTTATCTGATATATAGAGTAGAGTCTGATGTTTTTTCAAATATTTACACATCTTTTTTTGATTTTTAATGAAAGGAGTTCGTTTAAATTAAAAGCAATTGTTGTCCTAAATATGAACTCTTTTTGTATATAACCCTCATGCTTAAAACACTTGGTTGGACTGTTTTTAATTCAACTTCAAAGTGTTTGTGTTTTACCTCCTGGCAGTCCTGCAGGAACCTCTGCAGGTCTCTGTTGTCCTTCAGCCTCGCCAGCAGCTCACTGGCAGCCGCTCGGTTCTTCTTGTGTCTGCACAACAAAAATCAATATATGTTAAGAATAAGTGTGAGTTAGGGAGGCACAAAATACAGCTTCAGCTCCTCGAATATGGAGATGCCCTGACTTTCTCTCTTTAGATCTTGTTAAGTGAATATCTTTGGACAATTAAAAAAAGCACATTGACTTTGAGAACTGGGCAGCAAAGTGTTCACTTGTCCAGTAGCGTGGCGTGGGGAAAAAATTAGGGGAAGCCAATAATACGTCCTTTCTTTTAGGGGGGGGGGGGGGGGGGGGGGGGGGGGGTGGTCAATGTAATAACGTAACCCGATGAGTGATTACAGCGCCCGGTATCATTTTACACACATTTGTATCATACAGATGCAGGACTTACACACGCCTGTTATCTGACCGACAGGTCCGCACACACTCTCCTCGATGTACACAGCTCCAGTTTGGGCATTGGCCTGTCATCAGATTGTATTTGTTGTTGCTGCTGCAGCAGAAGTTTAGTACAATTATTTTTGATTAAATACTCCAAATCTCCACCCTCCATAATTGCACTTGCTTCAGTTGCTTGCTACTTTCTAACGGCGGTGAGAGTGGTGCAGTGACGCTATCTATCTTCTATCGATTAGATTTATGATTCGAAAATTATAAAAGTAAGGTAGACATGTGGATATTATCCGACTGAACAAAACGTGCATTGCAACAGGTTCGTTTTCCACTGACCTTTTTTCGAGCTATTTTCCAAAATCCTATGGAGAAATCCCATTGCTATTTTGTCGAGGGAAACCGAGCGCAGCTTACTTCCGCTTTTTGGGACGCGTCACTGCACCACTAAGTTGATGCGATTTGATTGGATTGTGAGGCATGGCCCTGACCAATCACAGGTTGGCAGGGGCATGATGTGAGCGTCATCTGATTGGTCAATCCCTCCATTTTTTTTCACAAAGGGAAGCAAATTTCGGCTGGCCTCCTCTCGCAACAGAGAGTGCAATCTACTGTTTCACCATAACTTCTAGAGGGGCGCTGTTTCACTCTTTGTAAAATACTCAATGAGAATGGGGGAGAGACGGGCTGGCAGCAACACACAACAAAGAATTTCCGAAACTAAACGAAGTGATTTTATTTATTTATTAAAATTATAACTACAATCCGAAAAAACAGGGGAAGCCTGGCTTCCCTTGGCCTCCAGGAGAAAACGCCACTGCACTTGTTTCTGATCTTTTATAGACCATCTGCAGATAGATAAACTCCCAGTATGTTTCTCACCTGTCGTCGATGGAGTCCACTTTCTCCTGGATGCGCTCGGCGTTGATGTTGCCGTCGGCAACCAGGCGGCGCCCGGTGTCGAGCACGCCGCTGATCTTCTCCTCGTTGGCGTCCAGCGTGGTCATGAAGTCCTCCTGCTTCTTGATGGCCGCCTCGGCGCCCTCCAGCGTGGTGGGCATCTCCGTGTGGGCCAGCACGTACTCCTGAAACAGAGAACACTTTATTCACAATGTGCACAACGATTACAGAGAAGCACTAGTTGTTGTTATGTTTTCCAATATAATCATATAAATATTAAATTGAATACTACATATTATGAACTGCCTAAACATGGTGCTGTAATGACCATGTTCTACCACCTGGTGGCAGTGTCTAACTGATGGAGGGAAAGATGAGTAACATGAAATCATCTGAATGTATGTACTGTGCCCTACAGCCCTTCACAGCAGAAGAAAAAGGGTCATCTTGTTTTTAAATTATTTCAAATGTTTGTTTTGATACTTGCAAGGGAAACACTCTAATTATGTTGACTTATTTTGTGTTTGGCCATCCTGTTCAATATCACCTTCAACTTAAGTCATTCTGCACCTGCATGATATCTTGATTAAGAGGATGTTAGTGTTAAATAAAGGAACAATGTTACTCTAGGGTTGTTAATGTACTTTCAAATGCACAGGGGACACATGATGTCATTCTGCAGTCTGTGGCTCACACTGAAGTAAACTCTTCAGGTGTGATGGATCATCAGATGTGAGCTTTAGGTGTACCTGGTTGTTGAGGAAGGCCTCGGCCTGCTTGGTGTCCCTGAGGAACAGCTGGTAGGCGTGGCTCTGGGACAGCAGGTTCTGCCGGTTCTCCCACATCTTGTGCAGCTCGTTCCAGCCGGTGTCGAGCGCCTGCAGCCTCTGCCGCAGGAACATGTGCTGCGCGTCCGTCTGGCCCTGCGTCACCATCTCGCCCATGTCCCGCATCTTCTGGTAGTCCTCCTCGTAGTTGCGGATCTCGTTCTTGATGTTTTCGTGCTGAGTCAGCAGCTTCTCGGCC
Organism: Notothenia rossii; assembly: GCF_949606895.1. Lineage (NCBI taxonomy): Eukaryota > Metazoa > Chordata > Actinopteri > Perciformes > Nototheniidae > Notothenia > Notothenia rossii. The sequence goes on from NC_136909.1 coordinate 83,450,255, forward strand.
TCGGTCAGCGTGTTGGGCATGTCCTCGGAGGCGATGGCCGTCTGAGTGCGGGACAGCCAGGACTGGAAGTCGTCCACGTCGCGCAGGAACTGCTGCAGCTTGCTGGCCTCGCCCAGGGACTCCTCGCGGTTCTTCATGGTGTCCTGGGATCAGGAAGCCAAGGAGAGGGGTTTGTTTGATCGTGCATAGCAACACAATATGTCTATTTGACAAATAGTCTCCAGACTTTCAGTCCGGTTTTATTTTCCATTTTGAGACGTTTCTATTTTGTGTTTCTTTATGTTCTAATTTTTTATTTCCACATGTTGTGCAATACCTTGTTGTAACATCAATCATTTGACACGCTTTGTAATACAGATAGGAGAAGAGAAACTCATTGCTGTGGTGTCAGTGTGAGAGGCCGTACCTTCATCTCGCCCCAGACGCTGGAGATGCCGTCCAGGCGGCCCTTGATGGCCTCAGACTGCTCCGGGTGTTCGGAGGCCAGTCGCCCCGCCTCCTTCCCCAGGTCCCCCAGTTTGTCCTCGATGGCGGCGAGGTCCCTCTCCATCCCCGTCAGCTTCCTCTGCAGCGCCATGACGCCCGCCAGGTCGTTCCCCAGCTCCTGGGTCGACTCGATCAACTGCAGCAGGAAGGGGAGGGGGGGTTATTTATCAGTTTAACTGCGGTTAATAAGTCCCTGTTGGGCATCAACCAGTGAGCCTTAAACATATTGTGTAGTGTGTGTAACATAAAATTGTTAATTTAATGCGGTTTGTTGCGGTCTTACTTCTATGAAAAGGATAATTATGTTCTTTGTTTAGGAAGCACAGTTCTATAACAATAATATCACTAAACTCCAGCTTGCACTGACACAATACATATATATTTTTCTACACATTCAAACATACCTATTTTTATTTAAACCGATATATTCCTGCACTTTAACTTGATCTGCATATTGAAGTATGAATGCTTGTTATTTGTTTGTTGTCTTCTCCTGAATGCTGTACGTGTCTTGTTTTTAATTTTTGACGGCACCTCCTCATCTCATTGTACCTGTATAATGACAATAAAGGATTCTATTCTACTCTCATAATGCTAAAGTATAACAGAGTATTTTCTATAAAATGACCTGTGTGTTATCTCCCAGCTGCAGTTCAGGTAGAATCTGTGCAGTCTGTGGGGTGTAAAGTGTTTGTGTGCTGATGGTACCTTGGTCTTCTCCTTGATCCAGGACTTGGTCTCGTTGCACTCCAGGTGATAGTTCTGGACGCCCAGAGCCGAGCTCAGGCTGTCCTTCTTCAGATCCACCAGGTCCCTGAACGCGCTCCACCTGCAGGGACAGAGACACCGTCAGAAATATGAGCTTAAACTGTTAAGTGTTTGTGGGAAATAGAAAACGACGATGGTCTCCAGTGTTGAAGTTTTGGTAAATTGAGACACCGTCAGAAATATGAACTTAAACTGAAGCTGGATCAGTTAACACCTTATTTAGTTTACTTTGACCCCAAACCCATCACAGTCCCCCTGCTTCCACTCCTACTGCTATTTACTTAATTGTTTTACTTAATTATTTGCCCCTTTTATTTGTGTGTTTGTTTGTTCAACATGTAAAGCACCCTTGGGTCTCTTGAAAGGCGCTATACAACATGAATCTATTATTACTACAAGATAGCAGCCCTTGAATTACAGTTCATCTATCAGTATAACCCCATGAACATAAACGTTTGATTCAAGTTTATTATTACATTTCGACGCAGCCCTTTTAAATTCAACATTATCTACTGGTAAAATCTGATTGAATGATTTGATCTTCTCAGTGTATGCCCTGGTTTAATCCCGGTTTAGTTACCTGGTGTTGAGTTTGTCCTGCTTGGCTTTGATCTCCCTCTCACTGGGGTGTACGCTGTGGATCAGTTGCCGGGCAACCTGGTTCACCACGGCAACTCGAGACGCCTGGTTGTTCATCTCCGGCTCCAAACTCTCAAACCTGCAGAGAAACAAACGCATTTAAATTATTATAATTCATTTATCTTATAAAAACAGAAAGCTGGTGGTCGTGATCTTTCCCAGACGTGTTATTTATGCTAAATAAATTATCTAAATACATCTGTGCCCTTCTAACTTTTATCAGAATCATTATTAAAGATTATTCCTGTTGCGAACATGTATTATTATGTATTTATTACAACAAGGACCATGCATACAAATACATTAATCTGAGAGAAGAGATGAATTACGCCAGATTTGAGCTAATAGCTCATTTCCATCTGCAGTCCTTAGGCAGGCACATAACAATCAACAAACACTAACAACATTGCATAATCTCCATCACACAAACAATTACAAAACATGATTTGAGTAAGTCAATAAAATAATACATAGTACAGTTAAAATGTAATATGATGTGCCCCCCTCACCGGTGCTGCACCACCTCCAGGTCCTCCAGCTTCTCGGGGATGTCCATGCTGTTGAGCCACTGCTCCTTCTCGTCGATCCACACCTCGCAGGCGCTGGCCTCGCTCAGCATCCGGTAGAGAGCGAGCGCGTCCTGCAGCGCCTGCTTCCTGAGCCGCGTCAGTTCCACCACCTCCTTGTAGCGCTCCTCGATGCCCGCCAGACGGCTCTGCACCTAAACCATACAATATCACTTTGATGGTCAGATCAATCATCAGCATCACAGCAGCTCCATGTGTAACATCAACATGGACAAATATCAGATACATCAAATATCAGTAAATAAAAGACGAAGAATTCAAGTTTGTTTTCATCAGCCTGAAACCAGCACCAGCTCCCGGTGGAAAATAGGATTTTTTAGAATTTGATTTCACACTTTTGATCTTCTTTTTCAGTGTGTCTTATAGCCCAGTGTTTTTCAGGGGTCACGCAAAGTTTGAGGGAAAGGGGAATTATTTTTCTTTTTTTAAAGTTACATATTTTTTTTAATTTTTTTTTATGTTATTAATAACTGCATACCTATCAATCTATGTGTCCTTTGATGCCAATCTTTTCATATTTTGTATTTATTAATATTTCATTTTTTTGTTTTTAAATCACATGACCGCCCTTCAAGCCAATCAGAATCGAGCTGCCGCTACTGAGAGTGAAACTGAGTATCTGCTCAGCTTTTGGAGCAAGTGAGAGCTCGTTAATATTTCGCTCTGCAGCTGGATGAGATGTGGCAAATATTGTTGTTTATATAAATATAAATATGTTTATTGTTAATATTACTGTTGAATATTATTAAGGCATAAATAGCTTTCAAAAATGCTAAAAATGTTTATAACAGAAGACACAATGAATGTATGAATGACAAACAAAAGATAAATACAAAAAATGTTTAGAAGAATAACTGATTATTAATTATTAATACAAATATATATTAAGAAAATGTATTAAACTGTATGATTAATTTGTCATATTCTCCATCATAATGTACTCATCATTTAAATTTTTTTTTGCAACAGGGGGGTCCCCGCCAGAGGATAATGCTATATGGGGGTCCTTGGCATGGCAAAGTTTGGGAACCCCTGTTACAGCCTATAAGACTTAGTTATTTCTAGGTATCTAGCAGCCAGCAAGACGACAACATTTATGGCTGTTAACCTAAAAAATCAAAAAAGGAAATCACATTTTCACCTGGAGCTGCTGCTGGTTTCAGGCTAATGAAAACTCACTTGAGTTCTTCTCCCTTTAAACAGCTAAATCCTTAAAATATTGGATCTCAGATTTGCTTCTACATCCCTAATAAATGCTTATCTCTTTCTCCTCTCTTATTTCAGCTGTCCGAAGACCCTCACCTCCTCGGAGTCGGCCTTCTCCGGCGGCAGCGTGCGCGACTGCTCGTGCAGCGCCTCGATGACGGGCCGGTAGCTCCCGATCTCCTCCGCCACGTCCTTGTGTTTCTTCACCAGGGCCTGGGCGGAGAACTCGTCGTGGCCCACGTCCACGGAGGAGACGATCCGCAGCACGTCCAGCATCCACGTGTCGATGTCGTCCGCGTCCGCCTGCACAAAGGACATTAGGACCGTTAAATAATCACAAACACTATCGATATAAATAAGTTCTTTATACCTTTCCTGAATATTTAGTCTAGGTGTCGATCTTGTTCCTGCAGGCTAGAATAATAAGGGTCTCGTTGTTTTAATACCTTTTTTTAAGTTATTTTCAATATATTTATACCCATGTCTGACAAGAAATATATTTCTAAGTAAACAGAAGTAAATAGTGTCTTCCTATTGGCTGTAAGATAACAATGAAGAACTAAATCTTAACAAGTGGAACACAAACATTAAAAGGTTTAATAAAATCCCAAACACTTTTAATATAAGAAAAACTTATTTTAACCTTATTTATTTTAGGTAATTTTAGTTTAGGGTATTTCAATTATACACATTTCATACAGTCATTTATAGTTACCGTATATGTTTGGATTAATCTCTGTTAAAAAAAAAAAACATTATCGGATATTGCTTATCAAGGTTTTTTTTGACGGGTAAACGGGTGACTTATAAACCCAGAAGTTTGCTTAAAATTACATTTCATTACTTGTTAGACGCTTTAATCCAAAGCGATTTACATACTCAATACTGTGGGCAATCCCCACAGGAGCAATTTGGGGTGAAGTGTCTCAGGGACACAACGACATGCTGACTGCAGTGGGGTTTGAACACACTATTCCACTGCGCCACACGCAGCCCCGTTTAATATCCTATTACCAATAACAAATATTTAGACTAGGTGTCAATCTTTATCCTGCAGACTAGACAAATAACGGTCTACCATACAATAAATAGTTTTGAGTTCTTTTGACCATAAAACTATACAGATGTTTTTTATTACCCATTTTTATACAGATGTCGGACAAGCAAAATATTTAGCTTTTTAAGTAAACAGATGTAAATAGTGTCTTCTTACTGGCTGTTGGATTACAATGAACGTAATCTCATAAAGTGGAACATAAACAGACAAGTTTTTTCAAAATACATTTTCTCAGAGGAACTACGGAATAAGTTTCACCTGGAACTGGTGCTGGTTGCAGGCTTCCTGCAGACGAGCCTTACGGACGGCAGAGAGACGCTCCAGAGCCGCCCACTGCTCCTGTAGAGAGAGAGAGAGGGGGGGGGGGGAATAAGATAAGATAAGATGGTTCTGTATTAATCCCCGTGGGGAACATCAGTAGTTTAAAAGCAACAGGGTAAGGATGAAAAACAGGACAGCACAGATTCATACAATCAAAGATACAAATACAAAATAACTATAAAATAGGAAATGAATTCAAATGAACATATATCCATATTTGGACATATTTACATGTGTGTGTGAAAACTGTGTATTTTATGTCCAGTAATTATGTCACATTGTTGAAATGATGGAATATTAAACATTAGACTCTGGATGTTTGAGGAGGAACTTATATGAACAAAATGATTTATTGTGTAGGTCTAGTGCAGGGGTGTCAAACTCAAGGCCCGGGGGCCAAATCCGGCCCGCAACTTCATTTTATTTGGCCCCACAAGAGCTTGCAAAGAATATAATATATTTGTTATACGGTTACATGGCGATTTACAGAAGCACGTTGCGCATACATGGAGGACAATGCATCTCAAATGTGACTTTTTTCTCAGATTTGACTTTTTTTTTTCTAAATATGCCTTTTTTGAGAACTTTTTTTTCAAAATGTCACCTTTTTTTTTAAATGTTGCTTTTCTTTTAAAAGACTTTTGTGACATTCTCACTGAAGAGACTTGCAATTATTTGCCCTAGACATCTGCTTTCAGCCGTAGCTAATTATGAAGTTATTACCCTATCAGATAATAATCCAATGCAGAAGCAATAATGTAATATAATGCATTATTTTATATATTAAATATTTATATATGTATTTTTATATAGTCTTAAAGTTACAACCGGCCCTTTGAGTTCAACCATAATGCTGATGTGGCCCGTTATGAAATTGTGTTTGACCCCCCTGGTCTAGTGCAAACAAATCAAACCAAATAATGTACATTTGTGCAAGACTGTCCCTGGCAGCGTAATCCAGCACCACACTTTTTACGCTGCTATGGATAGTCTAGCACTAATGCACATTTTCAAAGATATTGAAGTTACTGTTATTTTTATATCTATTGATTGTTGTGCTTTTATTCAGGTCTTAATGTGTGCATATGTATAAATGTGTATGTTGATTGTGTATATATATATATTTGTTTTTGTGTTCTGGATTGTGGGAAACTGTATTTCGATCTCTCTGTCTGTTCACACAAACTGAAAGATTGACATTAAAGTTGGCTTTGACTTGACTATGTTCAGCCAGAAAAAAATATTTATATTTTTTAGGTAAACAGCAATAAATGTTGTTGTTTTGCTGGCTTGTAGATACCTAGAAATAACTGAATCCTGTATAGGCTATAAGAAACACTGAAACAGAAGATAAAAAGTGTCAAATCAAATTTTCTAAAATCATATTTTCACCTGGAACTAGTGCTGGTTGCAGGCTAAGGAAAACACCTGAATTCTCGACACTTTTACTACTTACACTTTTTTACTTTGCTAAATCCTTCAAATAATGGACCTCAGATTTTTAAAATATAAAATCCTCGAGCCTCTCTGTGTACCTGGATGTCTTGGATGCGCTCTTTGATCTTGTCCGCTCCGAAGTGGTCGTTGGCCACCAGCTCCTCGCCCCCCCGGATGGTCTGCTGCAGGTGGGCCGCGCGCCCGCTCATCTCGTCCTCGAAGGCTTTGTGCTGACTCAGCAGACGCCGCGCTCCCGTCAGATCCTTCCCATAATCCTCGGAGGAGAGGATCTGCTCCTTCTCCTTGATCCATCCCTCCTGCAGGACGCACGCAGTCAGGAGAGCAGTCAGGAGCAAATCACTTTTAAATCGACTATTCCGTCTAATCCACAAATCCATATATCCACGAGTAGCAATAAGCTGACTAAAGTTTGGTCGAGTCTTTACTCAAACAAACGGTATCAACACATTTTCAAAGGTCAAAAAACGATATTGCTCCAATTACCAGCAGCTGCAGTCGGCTACAGTATGACGTACATTTTACGAAAGCTGGTTTAAATAAATTATATAATAATACTAATATCAAAGGATTAGAATGTTCAAATATATCTATATACTAAGGATGGGAATGATTAATCGACTATTCGAATATGAGTTTTGAATATTTTTATTGTATTGTAATTATCATTTTATTTCTTTTGGGAGGGGTGCTGGAGAAGTTGATTGCATATTATCAAATGGATTAATTAAATGTATACGACAGTGCCATTTTAAATATAAGAAAAATATCAAATAAAACTTGGTTTGGTTTCTATATTTATTTGAAAATGTATAATTAAAACTTTTTGTGTATTTTTTTTTTTTTTAAACTTTTTTTTTAACTTTTTTATAAACAAACAACCAGACAGACAGCACAATAGCAGTTGGCAAACAAATTAGGATGACAAAAATGTGATTCGAGTCCGACAGGATAAAAAACAAAGACAAAACAAAAAATAAATGAAACAAAAAATGGACTGCTACAGGACAAAAATCAACAACAACAAAAAAAAATTGTATTTTCTTTTTTAACCGTTTTTTGGGGGTCGAATATTCGAATATTAATGTGATTTCAAATTCCCATCCCTACTATATATACGCATAATATATCAAATGATACATTTTAACATATGGATCCTACAACTATCAATACTTATATATTAAAAGTTACACTAACCTCTTCGGCCATCTCCCAGAAGAACTTCCAGAGGCGGCGCGACTCGTCGAGCCGGGCCCTCCGCTCCGACGCCAGCTGATTCAGCTCCTGGTAGCAGAAGTCCATGTGAGCCACTCGGTCCCTGATGATCTGAGGGTCGCACGGCTTATAGCCTGAGGGGGGAGGAAGAGGAGGAGGAGGAGGAGGAGGAGGAGGAAGAGGTGAAGGACAAGGAGGAGAAAGAACAAAGGTAGAGGAGGGACACGAGGAAAAGGGGAAAGAAAAAGGGAACAAGGCGAGGAAGAAGAATGGGACAAACAGAGAGGGCGATAAAGAGGATTTGGAGAAAGAAAAATAAGTAGGAAGAGGAGAAGGAGGAGGTGTAGGATTAGAATAACTTTAAAGTGAACGTATTTATATCTGAGCAAACAAGAACGGAGAGATTCATTAAGGAGAGAATAACATACGTCTCTCTGAATTCAATTCAATGTGCTTTCTTGATTGTCAGGTGAACAATATTTCCAAAGCGTCAAAGACAATACAATTCAAGAGTGAAATGATAAGAAAAAAAACAATACAATTCATTCATTAAACAATTTACAACAATATATTATTACAAAACCGCAAGTATCAAATCTAAAAAGAAACAAAACAAAGATCTCTCTCTCTCTCGTCACAAAAAAATAACAATTAAAGATGTTTGGAGTTTTATTTGAGTTCGTCATTTACATTTTTTGTCTAAGAGATGCTGATTTGAAACCGGTGTTACATAAAGTTACGGCATTTCCTGTTTCTACCGGAGAGAGGGGAGGCCGTCCCAAAGCTTGCTGCTGTATTTACTCCCTCCATCTGACAGGAGGGAGCCTCGTGTGTCACTCACATCACGGAGGGGGAGTGTGTATGGTGTGTCTGTGTGTCTGTGTGTCTGTGTGTCTGTGTGTCTGTGTGTCTGTGTGTCTGTGTGTCTGTGTGTCTGTGTGTCTGTGTGTCCGTCCGTCCCACCCACCCACCCACTCACTCACTCACTCACTCACTCACTCACTCACTCACTCACTCACTCACTCACTCACTCACTCACTCACTCACTCTGTGTGTCTCACTCACTCACTCTCTCTCACTCTCTCTCTCTCTCTCTCTGTGTCTCTCACCCTCCATGTCGTCGGCGAACTTCTGCGCGTTGCGGTTGACGGTCTTCACGCGGTCGGCCTGGATGGAGATGTCGGCCTCCACCAGAGCGTGTTTCTGCAGCAGGTCCTCCACCCCCAGGAGGTGCTTCCCGTAGTCCTGGGAGAGGAGCAGCATCTGCAGGGGGGGGGGGGGGGGTCAAAACAAGATACATTACAAGAGCACTTACTAGAAACTATGAAGATCGTGGAGTGCATGTTACAGACATTCACTGGATCAGATGTTCAGTAGAAAACTTCTAAATCCAACAGAAGATACAAATCATATTCTATTACATGTGTATAGAGTTTTTATTTCGTGTTTTATTATAAATGTTGTATCGTTGGAGGAGCTCAGGTCAGAAGAATGTCATTGCCATTTCTACGCTGTGGCTTTGTGCATATGACGATAAAACCTTTGAGTCTTGAATCGAGAAGGTGCTTTTTCCCCAAAACCAGTATAAAGCTCCAATCTAAATCATTCCTAATTGTGGAGGATGATGTGTATTCAGGGAGTATACTCAGAGTTTAATAGGTATTAATAATTGGTACTTTGAAAAGTCACGTGAAGGTTTGGATATCTGAAAACGAGTGAGCATATTAAGAGTAATATTATGAGATGCAACTTAAAGGTCTCCTATGATACTGTTTTTCATCAATATATTACAGGTCTCAGAAATATACAGAGCCTGTCTCTGATTGGCTGAAACACCAAACAGATCATTGCAGCATTACCCATAATCCCCTCTGTTTCAGCCCTGTTTCCAAAGTGCTGATTCTCTGTCTGTTACTTTAGATGAAAATAAAGAGCCCCTCCCCACGCCCCTCTGAGAGATATTTGGTTAAAAATAACTCAATGGTGCTCTAGGAGGAGATTCAGGTGGGGGAGGGGGTTACCTTGGTTGCTGATTGGCTAATGGTTACACGAGACAAAAAATCGTTATGACATCATAAAGTGGCCAAAATCTGATCAGCTCATTTTCAGACAGGTTTTTATAGAAATGGATCAGGACAAAAAGAGAGAGAATCTTTTTTAACTAACTCACCCCCCCCCTTCGCCACATTGTATAGATATTTCCCCCCCCCCCGTACCTTCATCTCGTCCATCCAGTCCATGATGTAGAGCATCTCCTGGAAGACCCTCTGTAGCCCGAGGTTCATCTCGAGCCGCAGCCGGCGGGCCTTCAGCAGCTCCAGCAGATACTCCCACAGCCGGATCACGTTGTCCTTCCTGGCCGTGATGCGTTTGATGTCGTGGTAATTCTCACTCTCCATCTCCCTCGCCACCGAGATCACCGCCTGTAGGGGAGGTGACAGATTGTATTTAGTTTTGAGTTCTTACACGACTAAATAAGAGAGAAACGGATGTTGAATTCTGACCTCAACCCGCTCCTCGTAGGCGGTGATGTCTGTTTCTATGGCTTCATGTTTCTTTGTGGCAGCTTCTACCGCCTGCAGGTCAAATCCAAAGTTATCCTGGAGGAGCATAGGGAAAAGGAGACAAGGTGAGGAGAGGAAACAGGGAAGGAGAAAACAAAAAGACAAGAGGGAAAGAAATGAAATGAGGGAAAAGGAGACAAGAAAATAAAAAGGCAAGACGACAAAATTGGGAAAGAGGAGAAGAGAGTGGAAAGGAGACAAGGATAAAGGACACAAGGAGATGAGAGAAAGAAAAGGAGACAATAAGAGGAAAGAGAAATGTAGACAAGCAGGAAAAAAGGAGATAAGGAGAGAAGGAAGGAAGGCAAACAAGGAGGAGAGAGTAAACAAAACAGGGAGAGGAGATGAATGAGGAAAGGAAACAAGTGAAGTCAAAAGGGAAAAGGTGAAGAGAAAGAGAAAGGAAACCAGGATATAAAGGAAGGTGAGAGTAACATGTTATAGTTATTGTGCCTTTACAGACATGTGTTTATCAGAGTGAGATAATGTGTGTGTTACCTGAGAGACGAGCCTCTGGTTCTCGCTCAGCCACGTCTCTCTCATGGCGGCTTTGCGGTCGAAGCGTCTGGCGAGCTGCTCCAGTTTCTCCTGGCGAATCAGCTCCGTCCGCAGGGCCAGCTCCCGCTCGTGCTCCGCCTTCTCCAGACGCTCCCACGCCTAAAACAAACGCACCCAACACCAGCAAACAATATTAAAACACTCAGATTCTCAAAGTCTAATGGGTTTCAATTTAAAATGCACACGAGTTCTCCATAAAGTGTCACATTTTTAGGTAGAATTATATCTTATTGAGACTAAAAATAGGTCATATCTCTTGTATACATGATGGATTTAATTGATTGAATGACCTTGTTGATGTCGGAGATAAGCTTCCCCTCTCGAGGAGTGTACACCTTCTGGTTGTTGGCTCTCATTTTACTCTGGATGGTGAACAGAAGAACCTCCAGGTTTCCTTTCTCTGTGAACCTGCGCAAACACAAACAAACAAATATTGTTATTTTACCAAAATATGTTCAAGTTTCAGACATGTGGTTCAACCGAATAACTAAATAATGAGAAAACCGGTTGCACTAAAATGACGTCTGATGCAACATAAACCCTAACAACACAATTATATTTTAATAAATATTTTTAGAGGCAAGATGTTAGTCATAAACTGTCATGTGTGATGTTTATGTTTCAGTAGATCAACAAATAAACAGCAAGTGTTGTGTGTATGTGTGTGTGTGTGTGTGTGTGTGTATGCCTGTGTGTGTGTGTGTGTGTGTGTGTGTGTGTGTGTGTGTGTGTGTGTGTGTGTGTGTGTGTGTGTGTGTGTGAGACTGACTTCGGGGGCTTCTCGGCGGTCCGGTAGGTGTTGAAGGCCTGCAGCTGCTGCTGGACGCCCACCAGAGAGTTGGCGAACTTCCTGTTGTTGAGGATGATGACGGTCTGCTCGCACCACTCCAGCAGGTCTGAGGCCAGAGACTCGTACTTCTCGACCATCTTCTCCGTCTCGATGGCGTTGTCCAGAACCTGCAGAGACCAGGAGGCACGTTGAAAAAAACTCAAGACACCATGCTCCTTTAATACAAGCTTTTTAAAAACAGATTGTTCCTTTCTTTCTCCTTTCAATACCAACATATTGTACTGTAAATAAATAGTTTGCAGACTTTGTTTGTATTGGTTAATAGAATGGTGTTTTATATTGTATTTCAATATTTTGTTATTTTTCATATTGTTTGGGAAATTCCAGTTTCTTTATTTGGAATAAAATAACAAAAACAAACTCATGGCATCCAAATGTAATGTAAAGAAACTACTTTGCACACATAATGTCAAAGCGGTGATAATTAAATTTCATATAACTTTTAGTTTTATGTTCAACCCATGGGCAATGCTTTGTTGATCTACTGCTGACCCACGACCTTCAGAGCCATCCGACAGAATCATTTCTAAGTTTCTATCTTATCTAAGAACATATCTGAGGGGGGGGGGGGGGTTACCTTTCCGATCCTCTTCCCCTCCACCTTCAGCGCCTTCATCTTGGAGAAGTAGTGATAGTAGGTCACCACGTACGTGATGATGGACTTCTCATCAGGGTGGTCCACGCTGATGTCTGCACACACAGAACAAAGGTCAGAGTGCATACTGTGTGTGTGTGTGTGTATGTGTGTGTGTGTGTGTGTGTGTGTGTGTGTGTGTGTATGTGTGTGTGTGTGTGTGTGTGTGTGTGTGTGTGAGTCTGAGTATGTGTGTGTGTGTGTGTGTGTGTGTGTGTGTGTGTGTGTGTGTGTGTGTGTGTGTGTGAGAGTCTGAGTATGTGTGTGTGTGTGTGTGTGTGTGTGTGTGTGTGTGTGTGTGTGTGTGTGTGTGTGTGTGTGTGTGTGTGTGTGAGTATAGGAGTGTGAGTCTGAGTATATGAGTATATGAGTGTGTGTATGTATGAGTGTGTGTGTATATGAGTGTGTGTGTATATGAGTGTGTGTGTGTATATGAGTGTGTGTGTGTGTGTGTGTGTGTGTGTGTGTGTGTATATGAGTGTGTGTGTGTGTGTGTGTGTGTGTGTGTGTGTGTGTGTGTGTGTGTGTGTGTGTGTGTGTGTGTGTGTGTGTGTGTGTGTGTGTGTGTGTGTGTGTGTGTGTGTGTGTGTGTGTGTGTGTGTGTGTGTGTTACCCTCTGCGTCCAGCAGCTTGTAGAGGCCCAGGTGTTGCTCGCCCAGGTTGAAAGCATTCTGCAGGTTGTGGTGAGCGTTTGATTTCTTCAGCTTGTCAAAGTCGATCAGGTCGGGTCTGAAGACAAGAAATACAAAAACAAACAATTAAAAAGATGCATAACAAAGCAAAAAAACTGAAAGGCCTGAAACCCAAGACTTTTCAATTATTATTTGTTTAAGTGGAATTGACTGATTGAACTCTTATTAACTAGATATTTTTAAATGTCTGTAGATTTCCATTTCTTTTTTTCTCGGATGAATTTATCTCAGTTTTGCTTTTCTAATTCAGATATCTATGATCTGGTATTGAAATCTTTAAAATGAGGAGATGTGTGACTAATATGCAGCTGGACTATTCTTCTGTGTTTATAAAGAAACCCTTAAATGATCAATTATCCCCGAAGAGGAGTGTCTTAGGACTCATAAAATACGACATTAGTTTCAGTAAATCAATCTTTAATTTCTGTTCTCTGCTGTGTGACTCCTCCTCTGTTATTTAGTTACGTGTGCATAAAGACGTGCTGTGGTTGGAGTCTGCTGAGCGATCAGCTGAGACTGACTTATAAAAGAGCAGACTGTCTGCAGAGGGCATGAGGAATGACGTGATGTTAAAGAAGGGTTTGTGGATGAATACATTCTTCTTTCACGTGAATAAAACTGCTTTCAAATAGTTCTCATGGCAGAATGAAAAGTAGGGCGGAACGATTTGAAAAAAAGATCCAATTAATGTATGATGTTCGCTTTTTTTTCTGACTGATATTGCAAAGGTTAATACGGTGTCTGATATTAATGGGAAATGTAATCTTTACATCATTATTCTTCATCGAAAAAATTAAGTAAGTATGAGAAATATTGGTGTCTTGCATACTAATGGCGCTTTTCCACTGCAGGGCCTCGCTCGGCTTAGTACGGTATAGTTAGGCCTCGATAGGCCAGGCTCACTTTATGCTGCGTTTCCATTACAGTTTAGGAACTGGGGCGGTAACTATAGTAACGCAGTGTAGGCGGAGCCGTGACGTCATCTTCAATGAGAACCACACAAAACCAACATCAGCCGTTAGCTGTTAGTCCTCAGAGCTCACAGCTCCTCATATCTGTTCAGAAACTTGACACAAGTTAAACAAGTACAAACCACAGGCTGTCTGTGTCATGGAGAATACAGTCGCTGGTTTATTTATGTCTGTAGGCCGTAGTTGTGAGTGTGGACGGTCGGAGCATATACTGCGTTAGCTTAGCCAAATCTCCATTAGAAAACACGCATTTTTAAAAGGTGTTTCGCCTGCCGTCTGTCTGCAGACTTGTCAAAGCATTAATTCATGGTTTTTACTAACCGGTATCAGTATGTTGTTACTTCGGCATCATTTTGAAACGTGTATTACAATTAAATCACGGTCAAATATGTTCATCTTGTGTTAGTTGTAGCCCCCTTGCAAGCGATTCTCTCACTAGTTTAGCATACTCAGCCCGGTTGTTGGCTCGGAAAGAACCTGGATGTTGGAGAGCCAGAAAACTGTTAAAAAGGACCAGCTAGCCGGAGCTAGCCCTAGTGGAAATGCAACCAAAAGCGGGCCGGGTTTGGCACCGCACGCTTAAACCGGAAATGGAAATGCACCATAAGTGAGCTTGGTGTGACTGCATTGACCGTAACCGTATTGTTCTTGTAAGGTAATGTTGTATTGTTTTGTAAGCGTACTGTTCAATGTATCATAGGTCCAATTTATAGTCACTTTATATATGAAAAGTTTTAGCTTGTATTGTCAAATGATACTTATACTGTCTGTTATGTGAGATTGCACCTTCGGGAACGCTTGGAATTCTGCTGTACTCTGTGTAGTGACAATAAAAGGAATCTAATCTATCTGTAAAGATATCTGAATGAGCTCTTACCTGTGTTTGTGGATGAGGGCGTTGAAGGCCATGCCGTCTCTCCAGCTGGTGCTGAAGTTGTGGATGTTGACGTTTGGATACCTGCACAGGAAGAGGAACACTTCATTAAATGGAACACTGTTTTGCTTTTTCACTTCACATCCCATCATTTAGAATAATTGATCTAATGGGAGCATCACTGTCAGATGGTAACAGCCTCCACGCTGCAGAGCACACAGGACGACAGCTACAAAGATTGAGTACAAATCTGTTCAATGTGTGACTTCTTGGAGATGAACAGAAGGCAACAGGGCTGATGGGAAATGTAGTCTCAATATTGATTTTCACAAACTGGTGTTTAGCTCTCACCCTGCGGTCTTCATCTGACACCAGAGCAGCAGAGCATCTTTAGCTGACTTCTTCTCCTTGTTGTCCTCCGTCTCCACGCTGATGTCCTGGATCTGAGACACACAGACACACACAGTGAGCACAACATAGAACATGTAAAGACTTTACATGAGAAAGACGTCCATCGTTTGTAAAAATAAGCAGCTTTTTTAAATCATACATTTGAAGAAACTTAAGGGAAGAGATGGATTTCAGTTTCTAATTGTCTGACTGAGACGCTAAGGTTGATAGAACTTTATTTATAGCATTTGAAGAAGGATTTCATGCATTTAACTTTCTGTTAATATTGAGTCCTTCTGAATACATCTTCCCTTTTTACACAATTGAATGCAAATTCTAGATGCAATTATATTTGTCTATCCATGGATAAAAGCTCACTTTATATATTAAAACATTTCATCAAAATAGTCAAAACGATACATCAAAATATTATGCATAAAACATTCATCATGTGCAGATCCCTGCTGCGGTTACACATTCTTTTAAATGTTGGTTGTCTTTGTGATATTAAAGGTTTGGTGCTGTGCAGAGATTAAGAGAGCATACAGTGATCCCTGCAGCATGACGTCTTCCCCTCATGCATACGTGTGTAATCCATTCAGAGGGGGGTCCTCCGCTGACATGATGCGTTCACGGTCTGTCCTCACTGTCGCTCTCTGGCCTGCACTGCATACTTGTGAGGATGCAAACACTTTCCAAACACGTCCTCACTTTCTAAAAAGGTCCAGACTGTCAAGAAATGTCCTAATTTTTCAAACATTTAAATTAAAATAACCTTATTTATTAAAAAGGTACACACTTTGGAAAAATGTCCTCACTATAGAAACCCTACTATATCTTACTTTTTGCAAATGTCAATTGTTCAATAAAGTATTTGCTTTATAGATTTACCTTTCAGATGATGTCATCAACATGAGCCAGCGTTTGACGCCTTCAAACTTAAGATTTGTTTTTCCAAAAACAATCCTTATTTTAAAACTATCTTAAGCTCTAATAAAAGGTTCCCTCAAAACACACACACACACACACACACACACACACACACACACACACACACACACACACACACACACACACACACACACACACACACACACACACACACACACACACACACACACACACACACACACACACACACACACACACACACACACACACACAGGTCCTGCTGTCAATCGACTCCATGTCATCCACTGCAGGAATTAAATCCACTAAAAAAGTTTTTTTTAATCCTTACGGCTTTTAAAAGCTAAATCCTTTCCACCCAACTGTTCTCTGTCCTGATGACGTCATCCTCATCAAGATACACACCCACACACAGTGCAATGAACAGTGTGACACTAAAGACACACAGTGAAACACAGTGTGATGACAGTCTAGGCAGGGCTGCCATGCCTTTGAAACAGATGAAGGCCTTCAAGGACTCAACAAAGCAAAAACGAAATAAAAATATTTAGCACTTTAATAAATGTTTTGCATATTCAAAGCTAAAGTAGTTGACGGTTTTCTTCTGATTGTTTGAACTGTGAAATATAATTTAGGATTATTCAATTCTTTAGCAATAATCGGTTACAGGATAAAATATTTTACTTAATTCCTATTATTTTTTGACAGCACCTGGAGACTTGATGACATCCTCCTCAACCCTTAATTCCCATGACCCTTCTTGTCATTTGGATGCTCTATGCGGTGGTGGTTGTGTGAAGTTACCTGGAAGCGCAGGATGATGGTCCAGATGAGGCCGAGCACCAGGCGGTGGTTACCGTCCACGATGTCGTGAGAGCCCATGTTCTCCAGGTGAACCCTCTGCTCCTTCAGGAACTGCAGGGCTTTGTCCACGTTCTCCAGGCAGTGGATACGCATCCTGCCTTTGGTGGGCTTGGGCTGAAACAAAAACACAAGAGGAAGATTTTGTATTATTAATAAAACATGTAAGTGCCTGGAGGCATCATTTCTTTTTGTGGTTAGTGAGACTCCTGATGCAGAAGCAGCTGCACGATTACACTTTTTATTGGGTTCACTGTTGAGTGCTTTTTATAACGTCACTTTAACTAAACAATATCAAAAAATCATAACTGAAATATAAACATCCCAAAACTGGGAATCAGT
>NC_136909.1:83472633-83562633 GCF_949606895.1 Notothenia rossii
TGAAGAGAGAAACATGGACGCCTGCACGGAGCCAGGAACACTAAACACGCTGCAGCTCGCAGGGGGAAACCCTTGACTCTAAAACCTTCTTCCTACAGGCACACACCAACGACAAATACTCAGAAGGTTTTCTTTCTCGTTAGTAGAGTCTTTTTGTAAGGGCCAGCGTCAGTGGGTGCATTACTCGTGTTTAGTCGAAAGAAAATATCTCACAGAGCTGGTCAAAATGGAAGGGAGGCTCGTTTTGGACGTGCCTGTCTATCCTTAACTTTATAGGATCGGACGGCTCTGAATAAAACCTAACCCAACTCTAATTGGCTTATTAAAGGGGCCCTATTATTCTCATTTTCTGGATCATTTTTGCACCTCTGCTTTGACTTGTTTCCATGCTTTAAATGTTCAAAAAGGTATTTTTCCTCATACTGAATACATTTCTCCTTGTCTGATTTATGAAAATAAATGTTTATATGCATGGAATTACATAATCTATCTAACATTCATTTTCATTTCAGGTGACTGTGGGCAAAATAAAGTGCTAATGCTAAGCTACAGACACAGACACACAGACACACAGCTAAGCAGAACTCAATGTTAATGTCTTCAATTACTTTCAAGGATACTGTTGAATCCACATCACACAGCCGATTGTTAGTGTGTGTGTTAGAGTGTGTGTGTGTGTGTGTGTGTGTGTGTGTGTGTGTGTGTGTGTGTGTGTGTGTGTGTGTGTGTGTGTGTGTGTGTGTGTGTGTGTGTGTGTGTGTGTGGAGAACTAAGGTATTGACGGGATGTCTTTCTGTAGGTCAATAACACAAACACACACACACCCAATTACCGCTGAGCATGACCTTAACCTGAGGAAACACACATGCCAGACCATTTGGTTGAAAAAACAAAAAAACACACAGGAATGTGCATCCTGAACATCATGCGAGGTGCTTCATTCTTCGTATCATCGTGTGAATGCATCACTCTCATAAATCACAGAAACACACAGAACAATTCTCAATGCATCATGGGAAGTCAAGGTCCAGATATGACAAGAATTCATAACAGAGTTCATAGAGGCTCACACACACGGACAGAGACACACACAAAACCGGGAACGTTTTATATTCTCAATTACTAGTTTCAAGTGTTTTTTCAATAAATTACGAAGTTCATTTGGTAAATGATGGTCCCATTTAGAGTAAAATAGATTATAAAGCAGTGTCTGATTGAAGACTAAAACACAAGATGGCGGTGGACACATTTTCGGGTTTGACTAATGCCAAAAAATATAAGAAAATGTAGGAACAGCAAACAAAAAATGACACTATATCAAACACACACATATCAGTCCACAGCTGTGTTCCCCTGGGTTGAAGTCTGAAAACACACACTATCTGTGTGGACTGTGTGTGTGTTATTCAGTTCAGGAATAAATCTTTAATTTGTTATTATCCAGAGCAGGTCTACACACATCTATCACATTCCTGTGTGTGTTTGTGTGTGGGGGATTTTGGGGGAAATGTCTGAACAGTTAGTTATGTTTTTGCAGTTTACTCCTTCTTCCAATAATGAATGCACACACACACACACACACACACACACACACACACACACACACACACACACACACACACACACACACACACACACACACACACACACACACACACACACACACACACACACACACACACACACACACACACACACACACACACACACACACACACACACACACACACACACACACACACACACACACACACACACACACACACACCAGAGTAAGGGTAATATTCGGCGGCCTCCCAGTTCCTCCTGTGGGAGATCAGGAATGCAAGAATCCAGGAATTGCAAAACTAGAAGTGTGTATTTTGATAAGGTTATATGATCGTCGGTGTGTGAGTGTCGTTGTGTGTGTTTGGCTAAAGTCATGCGATCCAGCGTGAATGGCCCAGAACTGGGTTACATTTGGAAACACTGCACAGACACGGGAGACTGAACTGAACAGAGCAGTGTGTGTGTGTGTGTGTGTGTGTTTGTGTGTGTGTGTGTGTGTGTGTGTGTGTGTGTGTCTCTCTGTCTGTTAGTGGAAACAGATGTTTGATATGTTCGGCCTGTCTTACACACACAGTCCTCCTCCTCTCTCACTGACACTTTTGAGTGTCAAAGAGTTATTCCGTGTACAACCAGAATTAAAGTCTCCATTGTGTTTATTATTTTTGACAGGAAAAAAAGCTCTACCTAAAAATATATAACCTGCATCACAGGTGCCCTTGACATTCAATCAGGAATGAATTTCAATATTTTTTAAAGGAAAATATCTTCTACTTTGATGGTTTCCCAATAAAGGACATGAGTTATGTTGATTCTTGTTTAGTTTAATAGATGTGAAGAAGGGAGATAATTAACACACGGAATTTCAGGTATGAACAAAACAGCATCCAACAAACTGAACTGTAGGGTTACCTGTACAATAATGTGTAAATGCTTAAATGAGCCTACATTCCCTTAAAAGAAGGCCTAGAATAAACAAAACTCAGGAAATAAAAGCTATGAGTTTCATCGTGGTTCCAAAACATCCTGCAGTCAGACAGCAGGACACCGGCAGATCCCTCAGCCAATCACAGGGCACCATACTGAGTCTGCAGGAGGCCCAGCCAATCACACTGACCTATGTTAAAGTCTGAAATCTGAGAGCAGAGTCTGAATGAATGCAAACTCACACACACACACACACTCACACACTCACAGTGCTGCAGTGTGTTCCCATGGGAGCAGAAAGTGAGGCAGAATGTGAACAGAGGACCATTGAGAGTGAACACTGCCTGATTATCAGCCGGCAGACATATGTCCCGCACACTCAGCTCCTTTCAGACAAAACTGTTTGGGTCCCGTCCAGATCCAGTCTCTTTAAACCCCAGACCAGGCAAGATTAGGGTTTAGGGTTGGGGTTCATCTGGAGTTAAAATAAGGCTAATCCAAATTCAAAGTCCTATGAGGAAGTTTGACCGACCGTACACTAGGGCTGCTCAATTATGGCAAAAATCATAATCTCGATTATTTGGGACATACTGATATACACCTGAACATCAGCAGGAGAGGACTATTTAAAGTAGAGACACTACATACTGATATACACCTGAACATCAGCAGGAGAGGACTCTTTAAAGTAGAGACACTACATACTGATATACACCTGAACATCAGCAGGAGAGGACTCTTTAAAGTAGAGACACTACACACTGATATACACCTGAACATCAGCAGGAGAGGACTCTTTAAAGTAGAGACACTACATACTGATATACACCTGAACATCAGCACGAGAGGACTCTTTAAAGTAGAGACACTACATACTGATATACACCTGAGCATCAGCAGGAGAGGACTCTTTAAAGTAGAGACACTACATACTGATATACACCTGAACATCAGAAGGAGAGGACTCTTTAAAGTAGAGACACTACATACTGATATACACCTGAACATCAGCAGGAGAGGACTCTTTAAAGTAGAGACACTACATACTGATATACACCTGAACATCAGCAGGAGAGGACTCTTTAAAGTAGAGACACTACATACTGATATACACCTGAACATCAGCAGGAGAGGACTCTTTAAAGTAGAGACACTACACACTGATATACACCTGAACATCAGCAGGAGAGGACTCTTTAAAGTAGAGACACTACATACTGATATACACCTGAACATCAGCACGAGAGGACTCTTTAAAGTAGAGACACTACATACTGATATACACCTGAGCATCAGCAGGAGAGGACTCTTTAAAGTAGAGACACTACATACTGATATACACCTGAACATCAGCAGGAGAGGACTCTTTAAAGTAGAGACACTACATACTGATATACACCTGAACATCAGAAGGAGAGGACTCTTTAAAGTAGAGACACTACATACTGATATACACCTGAACATCAGCAAAGGACTCTTTAAAGTAGAGACACTACATACTGATATACACCTGAACATCAGCATGAGAGGACTCTTTAAAGTAGAGACACTACATACTGATATACACCTGAACATCAGCAGGAGAGGACTCTTTAAAGTAGAGACACTACATACTGATATACACCTGAACATCAGCAGGAGAGGACTCTTTAAAGTAGAGACACTACATACTGATATACACCTGAACATCAGCAGGAGAGGACTCTTTAAAGTAGAGACACTACATACTGATATACACCTGAACATCAGCAGGAGAGGACTCTTTAAAGTAGAGACACTACATACTGATATACACCTGAACATCAGCAGGAGAGGACTCTTTAAAGTAGAGACACTACATACTGATATACACCTGAACATCAGCAGGAGAGGACTCTTTAAAGTAGAGACACTACATACTGATATACACCTGAACATCAGCAGGAGAGGACTCTTTAAAGTATGCCCAAAGTGTGAAAGTGTAAATGAAACTGAAAATTCATGAATCATGTCATAAGTGTCCTCTCTCTTGTTACGTCAATTACTCTGAACTTAACCCCTTTCAGGATAAACCTGCTTCAAAGCGTGGCAGAACAGTCAAACTGGCAATATGTGGTCAAACTAACACACACACACACGTCACCGCAGTAGATGTTTATGTCCTTGAAGATAAGATAGAAAAATAACATTCCCCACACACACACACACACACACACACACACACACACACACACACACACACACACACACACACACACACACACACACACACACACACACACACACACACACACACACACACACACACACACACACACACACACACACACACACACACACACACACACACACACACACACACACACACACACACACACACACACACACACACACACACACACACACACACACACACAGTTTACTTATTCCTGTATTTACTTGCACCATTATGTCATTTTAAATATGTTATTTATTTTATGTCTTAAGTATATTGCATGTTGCATGGTTTTAGGATCCTAAGAGTTAAGATTTGTATGTATTATTTGTATTTTAAATCGTCACACCTGTAAAAAAGCCTGTAAATTAAACGATTGGAGTTTCACGAGTAACAAAAGAAGCATTTAAGACGATTCAAGAGTTGTAGAAGTTGGTGTTAATGTAATGTTTGTGTCACATTTTACAGTTACATTAAGACTTTCTTCCCTCCATGCTGCTTTTTAAAACTCATCTCAACCAAACCGGCTCTGCAGCATCACTGTCAGTCAGCAGGAAATGAATGATGTCCGTATAAATAAACTTTTCTTCATTACAGTCACCGTGTTAACTTCAGCACAGTGACTGATCACTGCGGGAGGACTGGCATTCCTCAGCGCTGAGCAGAGACTGTGTGTGTGTGTGTGTGTGTGTGTGTGTGTGTGTGTGTGTGTGTGTGTGTGTGTGTGTGTGTGTGTGTGTGTGTGTGTGTGTGTGTGTGTGTGTGTGTCACTGTGTTGCTAATGAAACAACATCACAGTGTAACACACATCCATCTTTATCTCATAACTTTCCTTTTGTACAACACTTCATGTTATCAGCCGACAGAAACATCTTGATCCTGAGCTTCATGTCCGGATCGCTACAGATGCATTCCTGCTTTAATATTCACGTGGAAACAGTTTCGTTATTATTCAAAGACTACGTACACTAACCCTGCATGTAATGCTTTCTTATGAGATTTTTAGGGTACTCTTTTGTGCTCCGTTGACAGGGCAAATGCCACCTGGAGCAATAAAGGTTTCATTCATTCATAAAAACGTTCTTTATACTATTTTTCATTAACACAGAGTAAGTTATTATAGGAGCCTGAGTAATGGAACAAGAAAAGCAAACGCATCCCTTTTCAAAACTTACAATAAAATAGTCCCTACAATAAGATGATTATATTTATACAACTATATATATATATGACTTATATTTTACCTCCATAAACTTACATTACAACATGTATTTTAATAAGGAAAACACATAATTGTAGGACCCGAGACGCCGATATCTTTCCAAGACATACTGTAGTAAAGATCGGCTGTAACTTGCTCTTAACTTTAATTTAGCTAAGAGTAGGATTAGACGGTTGCCTGGATGCGGTCAGCTGTTTCAAAGTGTCACATGGCTATTAATATTTAATGTAATCTAGAGCAGTGGTTTTCAAAGTGGGGGCCGCGGCCCCCTGGGGGGCCGCCAGGGGGCGCTAGGGGGGCCTCAGAAAATTGGAGGGAAGATAAGAAAAAAAAAGGAAAGACAAAAAAAAAAAATTCTAATTATTTTTTAATAAATATTTTAAATCTGATTTTTTTAAAAAAATCATAATTATAAAATATAATTTATAATAATGGAACATATAATTTGCCATAGTCATCTTTCTGATTGCCTACCAGTCAAAACATCGTTCACGACGCCATGACGTCATGTTTAGACCTGGCGGTTTGCGCCATTTATCAAGCTGCTTTGCTCCTCAAGCGAGCAAGCTAGCTAGCTCAAAATGGACAGGTTTTTGACAAAGAACAGGTCAACGGAACCGACCAACAGCCCTGCTGTGGAGGACACTGCTGCAAAAAAACCTAAGAACTCCTGGCCAATTAAAATCAGAAGGTACGAGGCAGCGTACATTAAGTATGGCTTTACAGCCATACAGAAAAATGGCCATGATTGCCCGAAGTGTGTGCTCTGTCTGGAGACCCTCTCAAACGAGTGTTTAAAACCTTCGAAACTTCAGCGTCACTTGATGCAAAAACATCCGGCAGAGGCCGAAAAAACGGCAGACTTCTTCAGACGTAAAGAGGAGCATTTGGCCAGGCAATCTGCTGCATTCACACAGCAAGCTACCGTTCCCGAGCGGGCCCTGAAGGCATCATTTTTAGCTTCATACCACATTGCTCGTGCAAAAAAACCTCACACAATCGGAGAGGATTTGCTTTTACCAGCTACCAAAGACATTGTCCGAGAATTGCTTGGCGAGGATGCTGCTAAAAAAATTGACGCTGTCCCACTCTCGGACAACACCGTCAGCCGACGGATTGGTGACATGGCGCAGGACGTATCTGCTCAGCTTTTGGAGCAGGTGAGAGCCAGCGAGTACTTCGCTCTTCAACTAGATGAGAGCACAGACATATCGAATGAGGCCCAACTGCTTGTGTACATTCGATTTATTTCCCAGGAGAGATTTGTCGAGGAAATACTGTTTTGTAAAGCACTTGAAAGAAGAACCACTGGGAAAGATATTTTTCAAGTTTTGGACGATTACATCGAGTCTAACGGATTGAACTGGGCCCGCTGTGTGGGGGTGTGTTCGGACGGAGCCGCGGCAATGACCGGCAAGATCAGTGGAGTGACCGCTCTCATTAAGCAGAAAGCCCCGCATGTAGTCGCCACACACTGCATGCTCCACCGTGAGGCACTTGTCGCAAAAAGGATGGATAACGAGTTGAATCAGGTACTACAGGAGGTTGTACAAGTGGTGAATTTTATTAAAGCCCGCCCCTTGAAACACAGACTGTTTACCCTGCTTTGTAATGAGATGGGCGCCCGTTTTGAGGGGCTGCTGCTTCACTCAAACGTGCGCTGGCTGTCACGGGGCGCAGTTTTGAACCGTGTCTATGAGCTGCGGAGGGAGGTTGGAGAGTTCCTCTCTTCTGAAAAGCATCAGCTGGCAGAGCGGTTCACTGATGCAACCTGGATCCGCAAACTTGCATACATGTCAGACATTTTTCTGCATCTAAATGTACTGAACCAAAGCATGCAAGGACGTGACACGTACATACTGCAGGTGCAAGACAAAGTGCGTGCTTTTTCCAAAAAGATTATGCTGTGGTCAAACAAGCTCCAGGAGGGAGTCACAGAGATGTTCCCACTACTTCACCAGGAGCTGCTGTCATGTGATGATTTGGGCTCCATCTCTCCAATGATCCAGTCCCACCTGGAGCACCTCCAAGGATATTTTAAAGACTATTTCCCTGACCTTGAAAACACACATTTAAACTGGGTTAGGAACCCCTTTTCCCCCGGTGTCGGTTCTAGTTTGGACATAAAGTCACAGGAGGAGCTGATTGAGATGACAAACTCAGGGGATTTAAAACTAAACTTTGAGGCTCTTCCCCTGTCTAACTACTGGCTACATGTAAGAAAGGACTATCCCACCTTGGCTGACAGGGCACTGAAATGCCTTCTCCCTTTTGCAACAACTTACTTGTGTGAGTCTGGCTTTTCAACTTTAAAGGTACTCAAAACTAAACATAGAGCACGTCTACATGTGGACAATGACATGCGTATGGCACTGACAGACATTAAGCCCAGGCTTGACAGACTGTGTAGGAGCCACCAAGCCCATCCCTCCCACTAGTGTGATCACTGTCTGTCACTTCCAACACACACACACACACACACACACACACACACACACACACACACACACACACACACACACACACACACACACACACACACACACACACACACACACACACACACACACACACACACACACACACACACACACACACACACACACACACACACACACACACACACACACACACACACACACACACACACACACACACACACACACACACACACACACACACACACACACACACACACACACAAAAGAGAGGTTTGGTTTCTTTTTTCTGTTTTTGTGTCATCAACAGTTTGTTGAAAGGTTTGTTATTCAGTGGGAATATAGTGTTGAACTTACAGAACCAAGTCAGTTTAATAGATTTTTTTTCTTTTTTGACTGAAAACTTTTGAAGACATAATGCAAGAAAGACAAAAAAAAAAAACTCTTGCATATGTAAATATATTTTCTGTAGGGTAAAATGTATTGCAACATAGTGTCTATAATAAGAAAAACATTGTGGTGGAACAAAGATGCCCTGCCATACAAATCTTATTCTGTGTTGAAAACATATTGTTAATATTATTCTCATGCTAAACAAATGTAATAATTACAGTATTGAATAGAGAATAAAAGTAACAAAAACGTTCTTAAAGTTGATGTGTGACATATTTTGTAGCATTGTTGGTGGGTTTGCAAAGGGGGTCCCCGGCCAGAAGCTAATGATTTTTGGGGGGCCTTGGCATGGAAAAGTTTGGGAACCCCTGATCTAGAGTAGTGCAGGTGGCCGTTTCTTCAGATAATCTAAGAGGTGAGGTTGTTTTGGAAGGCAGGACATTTGTCTTAAAGGAGAGGTGTCATGGCCGTTCCCACTGATCATAATTCCATTGTTGAGGTATACTAAAATAGAAAAATACTGTGCAATTTTCCAAACTCACATTGGTTTCACATACAGCATCTCTGTAAAGTATGTGTATTCAGCAGTATTCACTTTCTCCACTAAACGGCTCGCTGCAGCTCCCCTCCCCCCCCTCCGTGATTTCCTTGTTTAGCGATACACAGCCGAACACAGCCAAACTCAATGTGAACACACACAAAGTCACAGCCGAAATAAAAACAATAAGTGTGGCTTTATATTGAGTAAGAAAAAGGTTGATAAACGCTGTGAGAATGGGTCTGCAGAGAGAATTTCGCGCGATCCCAACTGTCTGTTATCAGCCTGCAGTACGGAGCAGAAATCAGCAGGGCTGCCTGCACTGAGTGTGTGTGTGGATTGGTCAATTTGGACCAATCAGCGGGGGCTTAACGTAATGGCTCCGCGGACGTAACGTAACAGCTCCACGGATTGGCCCATTTAGTTCCAGGTACGTGCTTTCGTAGGCACGTACCTGGAAGAATCAAATGGATGATGACGTCATGATAACGTTTCACCAACAAGGCGTTTTGGGGAGGTATTTTCTGTGTTAGAGTTTTACTCGCTACAGGGTGTACTTTGAGGGTTTTGACTCTGCAGACCGTTTACATGCAGGTAAACCTTCATAACACACAAGGGGATGGGTAATAACCGGAAAAGCATGACATGGGACCTTTAACTAACGCCTTTTCCCCAAACCCTCAGCCACACTTCTAAGTTTCTCACCAAATGTAAAACTTTTTTTACGTTACATTTTGTACTATCGTATTTTGCAGGAATGTGTTCAAGAGTTTAACTGGAGCTAATGTGAGTTCACGTCATATCTTTGGTATTTAATTCCCTATGTGTGTGTCGAGTTACAGTGGAATTGTTTG
This sequence comes from Notothenia rossii, assembly GCF_949606895.1. Taxonomy (NCBI): domain Eukaryota; kingdom Metazoa; phylum Chordata; class Actinopteri; order Perciformes; family Nototheniidae; genus Notothenia; species Notothenia rossii. Next base: position 83,482,745 of record NC_136909.1, read on the forward strand.
TACAACAAGACAGACATTTACTTCTTATAAGGCTGTAACTTTACAAAAATCTACTTGATTGGATGAATTTGTAGGGCTCACATCTTATTTTATCTTCAGATTTAGTCTTGAATACAGTTTGCACCAAGAGAGGTTGGTTAATTTTTCTCACTTCACATCAGAAGTGCATTAGGAAACGATCTCCTAATGTCATGTGCAGGTAAACTGATCCCAGCTCAGTAATCCAGTTCCAATCAAAAATAGTGAGCTCCTCCTTTAATCGTGTTCCCTTCAAACTGAGCAGGATGTGGGGTTCGTCAGTTTATTATGTAATCATTTCATTACCTCCGCAGAGTGCCGTTTGTTCAACAGTTGGCTGCTGCAGCTGTCGCTAAAGTTTACCTGAGGTTAAAAGCAGAGGCAGCTATTTTTAGCAACGTACACACCCGAGCACAAACATGGATTGTGTATCCTTTCAACTGTCAAGCTCAGGTAAGATACGTTATCAGAGGTGTGCATAACAGATGCATTTGATGTATAACTCAAAACATGTCGTTTGTAGACCCTCCTGATGTCAGCTTCTAAATAAATATGTATTTGCATGAAGGATGCTGTGTGGTAATATTTTACATCCACACTTTTCAAATCAGCAGCTTCTCCTTTCAGTTCATTTCATTGTCAAATTAAGAACTAAATTAACTTGCAAATACTTTTAAATAGTTGCAACTAAACGCTATAGCTCCTGACTGTTACATGGTGAGAAAATAACTTTAATGTCTTCAATACATTTTTTATAACTGAACAGTTAGCGATTCATTTAGTCGTTGACAACTAATCTGTGCACCGTATTTATTATAATGAGCACAGTTGTTATTTTGGTCAGAAACATGTGGCTTTAAGAAAACGAGAAATAGACTAATGAAATATTATCTTCACTTCAGCTATCAACAGATGTGATCTCAGTGGTTTGTGGTTTGAATTCACTTCTCCTTTTTTAAATAAAAATAGCTCTGTACACACAATGCAGATGTTCTTAACCTCGGGCCCAAGACACACACACACACACACACACACACACACACACACACACACACACACACACACACACACACACACACACACACACACACACACACACACACACACACACACACACACACACACACACACACACACACACACACACACACACACACACACACACACACACACACACACACACACACACACACACACACACACACACACACACACACACACACACACACACACACACACACACACACACACACACACACACACACACACACACACACACACACACACACACACACACACACCTGTAACCAATACTGAGAACTCCAGCTCAGGGCTAACTCTTCAAAAGTGTTTCTATGTTTTCAACTTTTTCTGAGGAATTTCTTAGTAGGCGAAATCCAATAACCTCACACAACACAACACCCTATACCGGGAACATCAGGTTCTTTCTGAGCTTTATAAAAAACAAAAGAGATGTTCCTTCTTGATTGAAGACGACACACACTAAAAGTGTTATGAGGTAATGCAGTGCAGACGTTTCCAATCAATGTTCATTTCACTGCATCATCACCTAATGATAGGCAGACCTGTCATACTTCCTTACTTATATATTTTTATGGTAACAGATTTTCAGTCATCTAAGAGGTTCATTATCACAAAAAGCATACATTTTCAAAATAGTCTGCCAAAATGACGCTGAGTGTACTTGAAAATGTTAATAATATGATAAAACAAAGGAGATTAAACTAACAAATAACATCTGACATTGAAATGATAGGCTGAAGTGTGTTTTATAAATATTTAATGGGTTAAGTGATCTGTGTTTATATTTATATTCATGTTATTCAATTTAAATACTTGCCCCTTAAGGCCTTTGCACACCTCTTTCTTCAAAATGGTGGTTCTTGTCATGAATGCTGCCATGAACACAGAACCCAAATATTATACTTCAAAAAAAATATGTCTTTTTTTTTTTTCAAGCAAGGTGGCGTGAAATCAAGTTTTATAAAACATTAATTTAAAAATAAATAATAATTGAAACTGCCAAGTATATATATATTTAAAACCATTTATTTGATGAGTGCATGGAGGAAGTTTGACAATAAAATGTAAATAAGACCTATTTTATTACACGGTAACATTTAAAAAAATGTCTTTAGAACAATGCAGATTTTTCTCCAAATAAAGCCAAAACATGCTCTTATTTTGAAATAATTTAAGTGATGAGTGCACCATGAGATCAGAAGCTGCTGAGAGGATGATATTTAAAAGTGATGATGAAGGACAGAGGAGGAGGAGTGAAGCCTTTGTCTGACTTTTATCAAGAGGAGACTGCCTTTTAATTTCACTAAGAGAAGGGAGAGGGGGAGGAGAGGGAGGAGAGGGGGGGAGGAGAGGGGGAGGAGAGGGGGAGAGGGGGAGGAGAGGGAAGAGAGGGGGGAGAGGGGGAGGAGAGGGGAGAGGGGGAGGAGAGGGGGAGGAGAGGGGGGAGAGGGGGAGGAGGGGGGGCATAACAGACGCTCTGCAGAAGCTCATGAAACATTGATGAGGAGGAGGAGGAAGAGGCGAAGAGGACGGAGGATGAAGGAGATATTTTGTGACATAAACACCTTTTAAACCGACAGAAAGTGACAAAGAAAGAGGGATGAGGGTGGTGGGCTTTCCCGACCCACACCCCAAATATAATCCTCACACACTGTCACACACTGTCACACACACACACATATTCCCAAAGCACCAAGATGTCCTCTGATTGGCTGGCTCAGGACAACAGGAGCAGAGGGGGATGCTGGGAGCAGAAGGATGGGGTTTCTGTTCTGCAAGCATGGCTGTGTGTGAGAGCAGTGTGTGTGACAAGATATTACAGGAAAGATTGTGTGTGTGTGTGTGTGTGTGTGTGTGTGTGTGTGTGTGCGTGCGTGCGTGCATGCGTGTATGGGTTAGGGAGGGGGGGTCAGGAGGTCCAACAAGCCGTTTAGGACAGACCAAACCAATGTGATTTTGGAAAATTGCACAATGTAAATCTATTCTAGTAGACCTCAACAATGGAAGTATGATCAGTAGAAATGACATGGGACCTTTAAATAAAGTGCCACGCCCACCCGGAATTTCAAAACAAAGGACAGGAAGCTGATAAAGATGGACATAAACTGAGTTATTAATGTGTCTGCTCTTTCTTTACGTCAGGTTAACGCGTGCAGATGGATTTTTTTTTTAATCAATACATTAACTTACAACTTAATGCTCGCACTTATTGTGAATCGCTTTGGATGTAAAGTCAGCTAAATTATATATCGATGTGTTTTTTCATCTGTAATTATAATTCTTTAAAGTCTTTGAACGAGTGCTTCTATACGTTTTAATGAACACTTAAATATACCTGCTATCTATACTTCTGTCCATCTAGCTATGTATTTACTTGTCGATGTATCTATCCATTGAATATTTATCTATCTTCATCTGGCATCTACAGTATTCATAATGTATTTTAAAGTGTTTATATACATGTCTCTGTCTCGCCATCTGTCAATCTGCATATTGATCCATTCGTATTTTTAACCACCCATCATCAATTATTCATCCTTTCTTGTATTTCCATACATAGAAACTCCATATTGATCCAATAATTGATCATTTCCAGGAAATTAAGTCAGATTTCTTACTTTAAGTTGCTAGAACACAAGTAATTAAAACATGTTATCCTAGAAGCCATCTTTACTTCTGACCATTTAGCTATCTATTAACATTATTAATGAATCAATCCATCTATTTAATTACCTTTCTATTGATGTATAAATGTATCCGTCTGTCTTCCCTATATGCTTAACTCTTTCCTTCTGCCCATTTCCATATCCATCTGAACCTCCATCATGAATTATTCATCCTCTATCCATCCATCAATCAGCCTATTTCCATACCTAGAAACCCATATTGATCCACTGATTGATCCTTTCTAGGAAATTAAGTCTGATTTCTAACCTTTAGTTGCTAGAATAGAAGATGTCCTGAGTGATTAACCTGGACATCAGTCAGCAAAAACATTACGACCTCCCATGAGTAAGTTCAGGAGGCACTTTGACGACTTGTTTCCCTCCATAATTGCTTAAATTAACAGGAGGGAGTGCTTCAGTCTCCTCCTCCCTCACATCTGCAGAGCAATAATCAGCCTCTCATCCATATTCATCCCCCCATGGGGAGTTAAACCAGCAGCTCTTTAGTACGCCCTAACCACCTGAGCCACACATGGATTGATGTCCTCTCAACGCGCCACAACTGCCCTCATAAAACTCAGACCTCTTCATCTGTCTGAGGTTATCCAGTGAGAAGTTAAACAGCTTCCTGCGGCTACAGAAAGACTACTACTCGTGACGCCCATATTTGCCTATAGTCAAAGAAACGCCCATTCATTCATTTTGACTGACTGCATGGAGAAGATCGCAGGAAATGACGACAGAACAGCTAAAGAAGACATCTCACACCGTGTCAGATTTAGGTTATTTTGGTTATTTTGGGGAGGTCGAGATAAATCATATTGTTTGGTGGATGCAGTTTGAACCAGAGTAGCAGCATGGAGGTCGGATCGTCACCAAAATAAATAAATATTTCTCTCCATTCTTCCTTCTGCCAACGGTGTCGCAGTTTCTCGTCTCTCCCGTGTTTGTGCTTAGTGCGTACGCATGGGTTAGAGTTTGCGTGGAGGACCCCGTCAAGTTAGTATTTTATAAATCCCAAAAATTGCGTAGAAACTTGAGTACGCCATTTTTTGAGCGTATATCCCTTTATAAATGAGGCCCCATAGTTTCTCTTAAAGGGGACCTATCATGCAAAAGGCACTTTTTGATGTCTTTTATACCTAAACATGTGTCCCCGGTGTGTCGGGGAACTCACGCAGCGTCAGAAAATAGAACCCTCTCTCTTTTCCTCTGTACCAAAATCTCTAAAAACGGGGAACAACGGAGCTGTTCCAGATTTTTGTCCGATATGACGTAATATCTGAAATGTGGACCCACGGCCCAATCAGAAACGTTGCTATCAGAAACGTTGCTATCAGAAACAATGCCGACTGTTTTGGACGTAATATGGTCGGTGTTTACATTAGCATCACTAACACTCAGAGCTAACCTGTACTGGAGAGCATGTGTGTGAAGAAGCAGGAAATAAAAAGGAACTCACCTTGTGGTATAACCGGCAAGAGAGAAAGCCTTTGAGCTCCATACTGTTTCAGAGATAACCCTTGATCATTTTTAAAGCTTTATACCCAAATCAGCACTTTTGAAACAGGAAGTGAAATAGAGGGATATGATATATGTATATTTGTATACATCTGAGACCTATGCTATTGCCTACAAATAGCATGATAGGTGACCTTTAAGGTTTGTGGATTATTCAGGGTAAAGATACTAGAAAAGCCAATGAAAAGTTACGTTTTGAAAGTCCTGAAAACGAAACCATGTCTGTAAAAGTTGTCTCTTAGTGCAAATTAAATGAGGTATCTACTTTATCCTTCAAACTCAATACATCTTTAAGTCCTGATGACAGTTTGACTAAAGCTTTGTAGCTTCTGTCCCCCAGGGCACAGATGCTGGAAAAGTCTATGAAAAGTGGATTTTTACTGCACGGTAGACTCTTGAAAATACAGTTGATAAAAATATAAATGTAGAGAAACAAACCAATCCAAGCGTCAAAAAGCTGTAAAATGTTCAAGAAGTTCTAATATGAGCTTTTTCTCAGATATGTGAATGTAAAATAGTTTACTCTTTAGACTTGATAAGCTCATTCTGAAGATGTGGCCAAAAGCAGATGACTTCCAGTAGGATGTCTTTTTCCTGTATATAAATACTTAAGCATGTCCAAGAATACATCTGCTAACAACGTAACACAGATTAAAGGTGATTGTCAGAAGTGCATTATTGCAATAAGTCAGATCCTTAAGTTCATCGACCTGAAGTCACTATTCTCACAACAGCAACAATGAAACCCACCCACATCTAAACAGATCCCTTTAACGATAACACATGAGATAATCCACCCTTCCTCTAAACAACACACAAAGTCAAACATCATCGATAAGACTTCCCATGAGCTTTGAACCACTAACATCATGCTCTTCTTCTGGGAAATATATTTTTAGCTGAATGACCCTGAGGTACAATTTGGCTCCTAATGGATGATAGAAACATCGTCAATAAATGAGCCTTTAATGGGTAGTAAGAAAAGCTTTTCATATACCGTAATTTTCGGACTATAAGCCACGCCTTTTTCCCCATTTTTCGACGCTGCGGCTTATATAACGGTGCGGCTAATCTATGGATTTTTACAGCTAACGGCCACCACCTTTAACTCTATGGGCTCTATGGCCGGTCCGCAGACCCCCACCTTTAAGCGGCGGGTTCCAGGAGGAAAAGCTGGAGGCCGGAAAAGAGTGAGACAGGTAGCGCGCAAAAATAAAAGTGGAACCGAGAGTGGTACGAGAGACATTACGAGAGCGAGACAGTTTGTCCCCGTATCACTGGTTGAAAACCACTGCTGTAGATCACTGCCGGTACGTGCGCTGGGAGCGCACCGTTTAAGTTTGAAAGTTGAAAAGTTTGTGTGTCTGAAACGCTATGTGATACAGTACAGTTTACACAGCACATGTTCTGTAGCTACTATTGCACTAAATGGTAACACTTGAATACGTTATGCAAATATGCAACTTGTTTGTTGAAATGTTAATAAATGGGAGCTTCCTCAAACAGCCATCTCTTTCCCGACAATCCCCTCTGTGCACGAACCCTTACATATGGTAATTAAACATTAAAACACCTGCGGCTTATAGTCCAGTGCGGCTTATATATGTACACATCATTCAATTTAGCTGCTGTGGCTTATATTCAGGTGCGCCTTATAGTCCGGAAATTACGGTAGTTTATACACTATGAGACTCAGTATGGCATTACAATCAGGAAGATAATCAGGGAACACGTTGACACCCGGCTCATCGTCTCTTATTAAAACCAAACCTAGAGTCAAAGCCACTTTGTGTTTCCTGAATCAGACAGTTCTTTGCCTACAGCCACACATGCACACACATACATACACACACACACACACACACCACCTGCAGCGTCCTCCTCCACCTGGCCTGCAGCCACAGAGCTACTTTTAGATATGAGGAACCTCTGAAGGTTTCTGGGCATCAGCACATCGATGAGCTCCATTATCCTTCAGCTAAATTCAGCCCGTCGATAATTGACACCCTCCACAGGAGAACTGTTGTCGTATTAACACCTTTTATTGACCACAAACATCCATTGTTGATCTTAACATAGCTTCGTGTGATTTGCTAAGCATTGAATAGTGTTTTCCAAGGATGCATCAGTTCATGTGACAAAGATTTAGAGTGTTTCAATTGACTACATCGACACATCCTCCTTCAGTAACTGCTGTTTGCGGGCGATTTGAAAAAAATATCACAATGTTTTTCAACAAAAACCTCAAAATGGATATTGTAGGGTTGGATATTGGTGCTTTTCAAAGAAAGGAACATAAATCATCCGCAGTATTGTTGATATAATGACTAGGTTGCTAAAGAAAACACTTTATTTGACTGTATTGCAGCCTAAAGCCAGGAAAAGATAACATGTATAACATTAAGATATCAAAAATCTTAGATGGTATCAAGACTGATATCAAGACATTGATATAATATCAATACAATGCCATAATTGACACTACATGTATACATATCATGGGTATATGTAGTTGTTAGCGAGTTCAGAAAAGTAATTTCCATTGCCATGTGAACTAATTATATTCTGATAAGGAGGCATTTGGATTGTATGGTATAGCTTGAAATCATTTGCTAATAACTTGAGGTATTTTTTTATAGACATAAGGTTTGACAATAGTTAATAACTTCATCATACATATAGAGGTTGAAGTTTTGAATTGCTTCACATCACAGGCTGTGCACGTGTTGGGAGAGGAAGTCGTTTTCACAGCTGAATGAATGTTGAAGGGTAAACAGAGAGCTATCTAACATTAGGTGCAAGGTCCAATAGATCTAAAAAGGAAAAGAAAGTCAGAGCACCTGGAACCAGCATGGCTCCATTCATTCTTAAAAGTAGCCGACAGCAACAGGAAGAAAGATTCCATCCATTAGTTGTTTGACTTGAATACACGTGTTATGGCAAGTACTACTTTCGGTCATGTGCAGTTGTCAGGGTAGCAGGAATAGTTTTCTTTGTCTTGTCTTTGTAACGTGACTTTAAAACTTGTGGACGATGTACTTAACACTCTTATCCATACAGCTATATGTTACAGGTTTGTTCAGACTTCACCGCCAGCCCAAAGATAGAGGGTGTGGTGTTGTACAAAAACGGGACAAAGTTGGGATATCTCAAAGAACGTTAATTGGGCTTTGCCAAAGAAAATAGCCGTTTTTTGTGTAACTGCAAATTCTGAATCAAAGCTCGGCATTTCTTTAAAAGATAAAGTTGTTATTTAACAGAAAAGAAACTAATTTTTGTCCAATATGTGTCAAATTCAGTCACACAGATGGATCTTTTACCTATAACTCCCTTATTTCCCATATATATCAAATATGACATGTGTGAGTGATTAGCAGCTAATTGAAGGAGAAGCAGACAGGCTGAAGGTCACCGGTCACATCTCAACTCTGTGAAGGAATGTGGGTGTGAACGCAGACTGAGACATTAATGTCGTCAGCGAGGCACTAAATACCCAGCAGCCCCTGTAATCTGTGAGACTGAATGAATGAGACTCAGGGTGGGGTCTCTGTATTACAGCGAGATAAAGTCCTGCTGAGTCACTCTCAAAACACTACAATGATTATTAACACACTCCTGCGCTAAAGGAAACCGGAGCTAAAGTAAAGTGCACTTTTGTTAACTTTTCCAACGTCTGTTATGTTTGCGATTGTTAACTGATTATCAATCATTCAATTCAAACCAGATATCAAGTTTATCTTAAAGTGTTCAGACTTTCTGTCGTCTGCGTGAAGCTGCTCTCAAGACGCTGAAATTACTTTTAACAGCCAATATATGGTTTTTGCAGCATTTGAATTTCAGGTACTACTTTTAAAAAACAACTCTTATCCCACTACTCACACTGTCACAATTGTTTGTAAGGCTGCCCCCTTTAATTCCACTTAAGCCTTAGTCAACCAAGATTTATTTAGTCACCTTTCTACTCCTTTGATTACTTGATTCAAAAATAAACTCATGAGCACATCTCTGGTAACAACACAAGATTTCACCAAACTTAGGAATTCAAACTTTTTTAGAGTCCAAACGCAAGGACATGTTGCAAGAATATCTCAGTGAACATATCCCCTCCAGGATTTCTCTCTTTCCTTCCTGGGACATTTTTACAGATTTCCGTGGCCCCCTTCTTACCTTGCAGCTGTTTGAAGCGGCCCTCCAGCTGGTTGTAGTTGAAGGCAGCGGTGGTGGAGAACCCGGGGCTGAGGCTGGGGCTCAGACCCCTCAGAGGGCTACTGGGACGGGGGTCTCCTGACGAAGGGGACAAGGGGTAGTCCAAAGTGGGGGAAAGGGGGCCGGGGAGGCTGGCGGTGGCGCTCTGGAGCTCCATGATGAAAGATCTAGAAGAGACGCGTCCACAGAGGCATCGAGGAGACGCTCAGCAGAGAAATGTAAGAGTTTCCAGTTGAATTCAATTGTCTTTAAGTGGGAGAGTTTCTGCTTTCCTGCAGCAGGGTGGAGCTCGAGTTTCAACCGGAGTAAGACGAGTCCAGAGAGTTCCAGTTTTCAAGTTTCCAGATGAGTGAACCTGAGTTTTAAAACGCAACAGCTTCTATTATTGTAGAGGAATGATTCCAGATCTGTAGTCCCAACAGAGACTTCTCCTCTTCCTATTGGTCAGTGACAGAGGTCTGAGTCCCTCTCTGTCTCCCAATGTTTCACCAGGGCACAAAGCGCTGAATCAGCATCATGCTTCTGTTTTCTCTCCATTTATCCATCTGTCAACGTCTTCACATATCACACCTTCCCCTCGTGCAGGAGTCCACCCATCCTCCGCTCACACACACACACACGTATATACACACACACACACACACACACACACGAGTCTGAAGAAGCAGCACAATGAGGGGGAGGTGGAGCAGGGGAGATGGAGGGAGAATGAAAGGTTTGTCCTCATGCAGCAGCGCGGCGTCTCTCACTGAGACACCTTCAGACGGAGGGAGAGTCCCGGGGGGAGGGGCCTATACAAAGGGGCGGATATTCCACCCCAGCAGCCAATCACAGCCCTCCATTGTAGTGGTGATGTCATGGGTTATTTTGCATAAGGGGCGGAGTGGGAGGAGAAAGACAAACGCAGGGGAAGAGAGAGAGGAGGGTTTCTGCTCACGGTGAATATCAAATACTATTTCCTTGTAAAAAGCTGTTACTACAGATACAAATAAAAAAGCCACAAAATATGTTTTTTACTATTTTTGACTCATTTTTTGTAAGGGTTTCCCTCTTAGTCAATAGTCAACCAATACTAAAACCCCTGAATAGTCCACTAAGATTACGTAAAGCCATACTCAATTATTTGTTCTACTTTGTTACTGCTTTTAGTATTAGTAATCTCAAAATGTATTGAATAGACAGCCCTTAGATGTTGACAACTTATTCAATAAAACATGGCAGGAATAAGAAACGAGAGAGTTGTTCATTTTAAATAATTCAATGTAATGTTGCCGTTTAATAAGTTATCTTCTGTTATAACTGTTCACTGAAAAGGCAAACGGGTATATTTACAAAAGCATATCGTTCCATTTCCTGGTTTTTTTTCATCACATTTTCGCAAATCGCTCTTAAGTCAAAGTTATATTTAGGCCTGTCGAAACACATTTTATATTTTATCAAACTTACTTGACATGAATAACTCAACAACCTTTAGTGAGAATGTTTCTCCTTGCGTGGAAACAGACTGTAAAGAGATCACAAAAGCTGCTTCTTCTAGACAATAAAACTAATTAGAAGATTGCAGGGAGGATGTGTTGTCCAAAGGAAAAGGAAACTTAGTTGTGTGTGTGTGTGTGTGTGTGTGTGTGTGTGTGTGTGTGTGTGTGTGTGTGTGTGCTCATTCCTCACACACAGACGTGCAAACATCCTGAGGAGAATATCTGAGCTCTAATATTAGATTGTGTTGTGGAGATGTTCTTCCTGTCTGAGCCCCGCCAGCACTTCCTGTTTGAGCCTGCTGTCCATCTACAACGCACACACACTTGCACACACACATACACACTTGCACACACACTAATCTTTAACTTCCCAAGTTTGGGAAGAACTTGGACGAACGAGGGGAATACAGAGAAATGAGAGAGGAAGGTATCAGCTTCACTTCCTGTGTTACTCTCTGGACACACAAGCTAGGAGGTAAAAGGTCAGAGGTCACATCTCAAAGACAATACATGGAAGAAATATCCATGACCCTGAAATAACTGCACGGGGAAATACACAACGATTGAAGGAAAAGGAAGAGATACGGATTAAACTAAACGGTCATTTTGTCCAACGAACAAATGTCGAAAACGTTCCTTTTAAAATCTTAGTTATGCAAATAATCTTCTTTAAAAAACTAAATAAAATTAGATTAAACTCTAAATATACAATCATTACAAGCCTAGAGTGACGGAGAGGATTTCCCCTCCTAGTTCTGAGAGGAAACACATGCACTTTCCTTTGAAAAAGTCAAAGATTTTCACTTTCTAAATCACAACATCTTCGCCTTCCGGCTAAAAAGAGCACCAACCCAACCCAGTCTGTTTCCCTTTGACTCACAAAAGGAGGGCACTGATGTAGATTATTCACAGATAAAACGAGAGCAAAGGTCACACAGACAGACACACACACACACAGACAACCAGAACACACACACACACACAGACAACCAGAACACACACACACACACAGACAACCAGAACACACACACACACACAGACAACCAGAACACACACACACACACACACACACACACAGACAACCAGAACACACACACACACACACACACACACACAGACAACCAGAACACACACACACAGACAACCAGAACACACACACACACAGACAACCAGAACACACACACACACAGACAACCAGAACACACACACACACAGACAACCAGCACACACAGACAACCAGAACACACACACACACAGACAACCAGCACACACAGACAACCAGAACACACACACACACACACACACACACACACACACACACACACACACACACACACACACACACACACACACACACACACACACACACACACACACACACACACACACACACACACACACACACACACACACACACACACACACACACACACACACACACACACACACACACACACACACACACACACACACACACACACACACACACACACACACACACACTTTGAGAAGCTTCCTCCTTGCAAGTACTTTTACAAAAGCTCAGTTTTGAGTGACCTAAAGCGCTGTTTGCATGTAGGCTAACAAAATGACACAACGTGGAGGTACACTTCTATCTCAATGAGCACCCACTTGCCTTCTACAGGGCTCTAACCCGTTTCCACCGGGTGATACAAAGTTACATATGTGAAAAAGGCCACAGGATGTGTTTGAGAGTTACACCAAAAGCCACGGGGACAACCTTGAGGATAGAATATCTAAATCGCAGTAATATTTTCACTTATAGTTGGTCGTGGAGGTCACGCTGAGTTGACCATCTGACATCTAAACTTCCTCCTGGTTAGTTAAAAATGAAAAGTAGAACCAGCTTCAAAACAGAGGTCAAAGGTCGAGGTCACAGCTAACAGGCAGCAGATGAGGGGAATATTTATACATCTGATAGAAACATTAGGAGCGTCTCTTCAGTCAGGCCATAAGACTGGTACACACCTGAACTTCTGAAAGAACATCCATCTGTTTGCAACTTCTATATATCAATATTCCAATTACTTGTATATAGACTATTCCGAACAATTTCTATTATATTTTATTTTATTTACTTGCACTATTATCTTTGTTATTGTGTTGCACTGTTGGAGGAGCCTGTGACCTAAGCATTTCATTGTCACAACTACACTGTACGAAACGAATACTTTATTGCCCCCGTAAGGACATTTGTTCTGGAGTCCGTCCTGCAGTTCTGCATACATGTACATATACAAACATAGTAGACATTAAGAGACATACACGTATCATCAGTCATACACCGTTTGAACAAACACAAACGCACATACTGACAATGGCGACCTATTAAACAACTCTCATGGCCAACATTTAAAAAGTACATTTCATTAGACGACATTTCATTTCATGTGAATGTTAAGAAGCTTAAGGGACATAGGTAGGAATGAGTGCTTATAGCGGTTCAGCCTGCTCTTGGGAACCCCCTGAATGTTCTACCAGAAGGTAGCCATGTACATATGACGATAAAAGCCTTGAAACTTTAATTGAAACTCTCTCCTCTCCTCTCCTGTCTCCTCTCCTATTATATTGTATTTGTACTTTCACTAATATCTGTTTTATTGTGTTGCACTGTTGGAGGAGACTGTGACATAACATGTAATTGTCATATCTACACTGTAGCTATGCACACATGACGATAAAAGCCTTGAATCTTGAACCTAATGTTCTGCAGATATTCTTAACATGACCACACGTTCTGTCCTCTGACTGCATTCTGATCATCTAAACCACCCACCCCCCCCCCCCTCCACTGTCATCTGGCTTCCTCGTGGCTCGGGCCCTCAGGGCGACCCCGACAACGAACCAAAAGCACCCTTCATGCAGCCGAACCGCAGACACACGCCTCGGGAATGAACGCTTCCTGAGACTACAGCGAGGGTTTCTACTCACACTGGAGCTTACTCATTGTTCCCCGGATCAGAACCAAACACGCCGAAGCTGCTTTTAGTTGTTATGTTCCCCACAGATGGAACAACATTTCAGAAAACCTGAGTTCTTCACCAACGCTGAGTTCTTTTAAGTCGAGGCTAAAAATATTACTTTTCTCATCTGCTTACCCAGAAGCCTTTTAACTTGCTTTAGCACCAAAGCACTTTGAATTGCCCTGAAAATGTGCTATGTAAATGAACGTACCTCACTGGAGATTCAATTAGACCAAGACAAAAGTAATACTACAGGAAATATGTTGAGCATTAGCATGGTACAGTAGTACAAAACAGATTTAAAGTGGACTTTCTGCACGATGTTTTGTCACTGTGTGAAGAATTGCTTTAATTTCCCTTTAATCCCTTTCAAATGTAATGTTGCTTTTTGATTTGTTGATCGTTTTACAATTTGCCAGTGAAAAGCTGCAGCTGAAACATAACCCAGATTTATTTTAATATATTTTCTGCAGCCATTTAATGACAAGATGTTACATCATACTGATGTGCTGGTGGTGCGTTCAGGGTTCAAACTTGTGGCGCTGCAATGGTGAATTTCACACCGACTCGCAGCCTCACCCTCCTGATCACACAGAGACACACACACACACACACACACACACACACACACACACACACACACACACACACACACACACACACACACACACACACACACACACACACACACACACACACACACACACACACACACACACACACACACACACACACACACACACACACACACACACACACACACACACACACACACACACACACACACACACACACACACACACACACACACACACACACACACACACACACACACACACACACACACACACACACACACACACACACACACACACACACACACACACATTCCTGTGAGGTCAGAGCAGCAAACAACAACAGCAGTGCAGCCAGCAGCGGCCATGTTGGAGGAGAAACAGTCTGGTGATGAGAGACGTCTTCCTGCACACTTTTTTTACGGTCTTGACCTCTCAAACCATAGCTTATGGCCAGTGTTCGAATTACCCATTTGCTTTCGGGGGAGCCCTATTTATTTATTTGTTTGGCAATCATATAGGCAGACCTGAAAGATGTATACGTTTCCTGCATTAGATCAATATTGATTGCCAATAGGCCTTCCTTGTTTGGTAGGACATCTCTTTTCTCATCTCCGAAATCTCGATCGCTTTTTCGTGTGCCTGGCTCTTATGGTGCTTATAAATCTTTTTCCGCAGGTTATTCTGTTGATCACAGCTGACTTTTCCCTGAATCCATTCTTGTGAAAGGTGCACAAAGGTGGCATTTTTTGCGAGCGACAGGGAGATCAATATACTTTTCGCCTCTTTGCAAATCTCACATCCACATTTTTTATTTTTTTTGAAAAGCCATGGATACCTTTCATTCCACTCACTCCATCTTTTCTGTGTCCAGTTAAAAGGCAGTTCATGGGCATCGTCAGGAAAGGTTCGCTAGTGCAGGTGGCACCGGCGGCTGTGGCCGTTGTTGAAGCCTCTCTTCAGGCTCCGCATCGGCAGGCCTCTCCCTCTGTGTGGAGCTGTCAAACTCGACCCTAACGCCGCTTACAGCCGGCCAACTAAAAGTTGTTCCGTTCAAGTTGTCATTTTTAGACTCCTTCGCTTCTTTGCTTGTGAATCCAAAAGCTGCGGGGCTTGGCTGTTTTTTCGTTTCGCCATATTTTTTATTACAAAGCCAGAGTTAAAAAATATATCAGTATGAATATATCAAATACCGCTCCGGCATCGCCACCATAGCAACGTAAGTAGCGTAAAGAATGCAGCGCCGCCACGTACAGATGGCAACACCCAGAAATATTCCCAAATATAAAACAAATATTCAGAAACTGTAATGAACAATGACTATCATTTATTTCAATAACTTTTATTTACAGAAACTCAACATTTCTAATCTGTCTGACACAAATATGCACGATTGTTTTGGGCTCCCCCTATTTATCTCAAAGTCGGCCTTCAGGGGAGCTCCCTCCCTCTTCGGGGGAGCCAAGCTCCCCCTGGCACCCCCCCATTTCGAACACTGCTTATGGCCAACTGGGATGTATTTTATCTTCCTTAACTAGTGTATTGTTTATTTGTACACAGGGCCGGTTTTTGGCATAGGCGGTTGCCTAGGGCGCCAGATCTGGGGGGCGCTGCGCTGGTAGCGCTGGGAGGGGGAAAAAAAATGTGACCGTTGGTGCTCATCCTAATTTTCGGCCTTGATGTAACAACATTCATAATTAAGTAAATGAAACACCCTTTTCACCCCGGTTACACTTTTCATTTGCCCCGTACGATGGGCGCTGTAAGTGATGAAAGTGGGGGATGTTGGCTTATCAGGCGCCCGCAGCTCACAGCCAAAGTGCGAGTGAGCGTGGGAGCGAGCGAGGGAGAGAGAGAGGGCGCACCGGTACCGGCGCTGTTGTTATTAGCATCTGGTGCTAGCTGCTCTAACGGATATAAGAAGAAGATGTTTCTACAACAAGGGTGGAGGCTGAGAGGCTCAGTGAGGTAAAGGACTCTGAGTGTTTCGATAGTTCACTTCAGTCTAAGTTATCTCAGTGGGTCTCAAAGCTAAAATCTCGCCTAGGGCATCAAATTGGCTAGAATCTGCCCTGTTTGTACTTGTACATGTTTATTGTTACTATAACGCTTTGGCAAAGAGACTATAGCTGGGAATTGTTGGTATTTCTAATAACTTTGGCATTTTAACATCAGATTTTATGAGCTGCACTGCCCCTATCAACGAAACAAATAAAATAAATAAATCCAAACTGAAAGTAAACTATGAAATAAGGATAGTAAAATGTTTTCTCAATACTCTATTTACTAATTGATTTTGTTGTATATTTTCTTTTTAGTGTGATGTTTTTATGACTAAGTTTAGGGTTTCTTATAAGCTTCTTCACTTTCTCTGATGTTTTTTTAAAACATTCAATAACACGTAAGAAAAACCCGACACACCAACATTCCCAGCATTCCTCCATCTGGCCCTCCGAACAGGAAGTGACACACATAGGGGGGTGTGTGGGTGTGTGTGTGTGTGTCTCTGTGGGGGACTTGGACTGTTTCTGGTTCTAATTATTGAGCGGCTGAGTGATTCTCGCATTAGAGCTCCAGTCCACATTTTCGTAAACATCTCCTCTGCTTTATTACTCATTGTTACTCAACTTATTAACGTCACATTTAATTTAAACCAACAATGAATTAGTAGTGATTTAATAAACTGCCTTTGACTCAGAGAAAAAAAACTTTACCATTTCTAAAAACTAGTTTTTTCTCTAAGAGCTTCAACAATTGCCAGAAAAATGTATCTGTCTATATTTTGATAAATGGTACAAATACAAAATTAATACGCAGGGAAAATGTTGGGTCCATCTATTCTAGTATATGAGCTGCTGCAGTTTTATTTAGTGTCCTTTGACACACACTAACACACACTCCTTCTGTCTCCTCTGCCTCACTGTAAGTAGATCTGTCTGCGTTGCCATGGTGACCGGTGGTTTTTGGTTTCCCAGGATATCATATGGAGGCGTAACACACTTCAACTGTATACACACACACACAAACTGGTATTCAGTAGCAGAAACAAAGACTGTTTTTTAAATCAAACGACACACACACACACACACACACACACACACACACACACACACACACACACACACACACACACACACACACACACACACACACACACACACACACACACACACACACACACACACACACACACACACACACACACACACACACACACACACACACACACACACACACACACACACACACACACACACACACACACACACACACACACACACACACACACACACACACACACACACACACACACTTTTCTCTGACAGTATCACATACAGCGCTAATTCAATGTCATCGCCACACATCCTCCAGCCTGCTGAGCTCAGTACGGACAGGAAGAGGCTGCAAAGAGGAGGAAGAGAAGAAGAAAGGCATACACACACTCTCCCACACTGATCACACAGTGGATGTATGGAGCACGGAACCACAGAAACAGAGCCTGAACCCTCGATAAGGATCAGTTTTGACATCAATCCTATTTTTACAGAGTTTATGAAATTCTGTTTTATACTATCTGCTCTATATAGGTTTCAACAAGTTGTGATAATAAAAAAAAAGCGAAATAAATGTATCGGCAAATATTGGTTTGTATTATGTATCCAACTGTCTTACACATTGTGAGTGTTGTTTCATTCGTAATGCAGCTACACAAGGTCTCTCTTGAACGTAAATGAAATTGGATAGAAAAGTATTAATAACTCTTTAAACAACAAGTGGCATTTTAGTTTCCCATGAATGAGCGTTGGATAGTGTTGGTTAGTTGTGATAGGTGTTTTTTATGAAGTATTTTACTGATCATTACTTAAAACAGGAAACACAAGCTCCGCCTTCATACATGTAACACACACACACACACACACAGCTTTCTCCTGCATATTTAACAGTGGTGTGCATTATTTAGTGAAGAGGAACACTACTCAGAGTAAAGACAGCAGGCAGACAGATATAGAGTCACACACACACACAAAAATATAAAGAAATGTAGGAACAGCAAACGACTTGCTGAAAAACAAAATGACATTATATCAAACACACACATATCACTCCACAGCTGTGTTCCCCTGGGTTGAAGTCTGGAAACACACACTCTATCTGTCTGGACTGTGTGTAGTTGTGTGTGTGTTTGTGTTATTCAGTTCAGGAATACATCTTTAATTTGTTATTATCCAGAGCAGGTATCTATCACATTCCTGTGTGTGCGCGCGTGGGGGATTTTGGGGGAAATGTCTGAACAGTTAGTTATGTTTTTGCAGTGTACTCCCTCTTCCAATAATGTATGTGTTCTGTGTAGGGGTCACACACACTTAAAGTAAAAAAAAAAAAAAAGGAAATAAGTTATTTTATTATGTTATACGTCTGATTTAGAGCAAATTTCATCACATAATAGTGCTAATGTTCAGTGTCAATTATCAATGAAATTACTAATAATTGAAAGACTTTGGCAAAGTTCCCTCTGATCTTGTGATAAAGTTACACAAAAATGAATCGTTTGTTTTGATTAAAGCACCAAAGAAGAAGAACTCCATTCATTTCCACACATATAATCAAATGCTTCTGATTTTGGATAAGGAGTATAAAACTGAAGTCGCTTGTGAATGCATTCAAGTGTTTGATTTAACTCTTGGATTAGACATGCTCTTATTTTTGTGAATTAACTGCTGGAGAGTTCTTCTTCTGTAGTTTGTATCAGGTACAGAACCACTTCCCACTGGTGGAGGACCCCGATTTAAAAATTCCGAAACAGCTATATTATTAATCCCTCAGTGGGGCTACTAATACCAAGCAGACTGTACATGGAGAAACACATTAACAAACACTAACAATTACAAACAAGTTAAAACATCAATGAGCTGAAGTGTTGGATAAAAACTAGCCTATAACAAATAAAAGTAAACGCAAGCAGGCAGGTAAACCAGAAACAAAGGCAGACTGTGTTCAGAGTTATGATCTGGCAGACGCAGATGAAAGTGTTTTAAATCTCCTCTGGTGTGAAACAGTGGAGCCGAAGTGTAAGAGGCCTGGAGCTCCTTAATGAGCCTCGTTAGCCCTCGTTAACTCCTGATGAACAACAGGTGTGAATCTGGAGCCATTAACTGTCCCACGCCAAGAAAAACAAAAGTCTCCTTTCCTATTCTCCTTCCTATAGCTGATTGTCTCAGTTGGTGTTCAAAGGGTTCATTGTTCTCCATGTTTACACAAACTCTCTGAACCTACATCTTACGTAGATGAGCGTCCTGTCGCCCTACTCAGATTGGTGTGTCCTGCACCGTCTTGTCTTTTCGGCCGTGCCGACACCTTCCGCTCCCGATCAATATGTTGAAAGGCTGTCGGCAACATAGATATATATAAAGGCTAGATGGCTCAAGGGGGAGTCGACAGCGTAGCTCACCGGTGGCCATCTTGCCACAGTCAACAACTACTGCTACAGCTGTTGTGAGTTGAGTGATCTGCACACTCTCTTAACTCACTGAAATCTTGACTGATTTATAAACGGTTTGGTTTATTATAAACGTTATTAACTTGGCTATGATACAGGAGACAAGACATGTTGAAAACAAAAAATGATTATAATTATAAGTTTGCAGTATCATAACTACAAATTTGATGTTTATAACAAACCAAACCGTTTTGAAAATTGGTTGAAAATTGAGCAACCTACAGTTATTTCAAATGTGCACCATAGACATAATGTTATGAATGAGCGAGCTGCCTCTGGCAAGATGGCCGCCATGTGGCAACGTCGGTCTCCATTGGCCAGCAGCGCGGGTGAGCATCTGGTGTTTATATATATCTATGGTCGGCAAAAGGCTGTCGGCAAAATAAATCACTCTGATTTGCTGTTCAGCTTAGCGAATCAGTGAATGAGAAGCGAAACGGAAGTTAAGAAGGCACACACAGACGGCTATTATTTTAAATTTTCCAGTACCATACTAAACATGTTTTCGATTATAAGTCGCCATGTGAAACAGTCTGTGATGGACGAGGGTGAAAATGTAACGCACGCTATTTTTTGTTTGTATATATCACGCAGTCTGTCTTCCGGTTGTTGCCTCTTTTGAATTAAGAATACACACTACCGCCGCCTGCTGGTAAGGAGAGTTATTACCACTCACGCATGCGCAGTTCGTACGTGCTACTTGGCCGTCGGCTGAAGTCTTTGCGGTGTGTTCCAGTGCGACACATGGCCAGGACGCAGGAGACGTGAGGCGACACAACAGTAGGGTCCGTGTTCTTTGGGGTCAGTTTGGTGTGTCAGGGCCTTTAGAACCATGAGGACTGCCCCCCGCAGAGCAAATACAAAACACACACCGAAAGAAACAAGTTCACACAGACATCAGCGAACGTATCTACATCTGGTTTCTAATCTGTAACCTGATCCAGGATTACATGAAGTTAACCTCCAAATCAACCAGGTCTGAAATCTCCCTTTAAATCAGAGAAACACCTTTTACACAAGATACAACCTGACAAAAGATATCTTCAGGTTTGCCACATGTTTAGCAAAGTAAAACATAAACAAGGATGTGTTTAAAGTGTTTTTCCAGGTGTTTCTAAAGCAGGGCGTCATCTGCAAACCACTTCACTTCTGGGGTTTATCATGAAAAGTCATATACCTGATGCACAACTAAATGACAATGAGAATGAGCACTTCAAGCCAATAACTGAAAGGAATAGACCTGTGAATTATTCGTTTCTACATTTCAAACAGGGAGGTTTCCCATCAGGAGAGGCCTATTTCTCTGTGTGCTTGATGTGTGTGTTTGTTTTAACGAACTCAACCAATGCTTGGCCTCATTGAGTCTCAAAGCCAGCTTCAGCATCTTTGAGGAATCCCTGTTAAGATGGCTGCCACGTCTTTTTGCTCCTATCCAACTCTGCCTTCTTCCCGCTTTATTTCAGTGTTTGATTTATTTTCGTTGTGTGCTTTTAACTTTGTCCGCACGATTTCTATTCTATTTTATTTGCATTTACTTGCACTATTATCTGTGTTATTGTGTTGCACTGTTGGAGGAGCCTGTGACCTAAGATTTTCATTGTCATATCTACACTGTAGCTATGCAGACATGGCTTGGTCAACCCTGTCAGAGACATTATGACTCAGCCTATCATAACAATCTAATAAGGCTGTTCAACAACATCATCTGGGACCCAAAGCATGTTCCGAACAGCGAATATGAACTGCTACCATCGAATGGGAGATACCGGGTCCCTCGATTCAATAAAGTCAGACTGAAGCATCCTTTGTGCTTTAGTCAATCCTACAGAGCTGAATCCAGATCAAATGCAGTATGAAGCCCTCTGTATTGCGAATGTCAACGGGGGGGGGGGGGTAGGTGCTAGTGGAGTACGAAGCCCTCTGCATCGCGATTGTCAAGCCTAGTGTGTTTACAAAATTGGGCGGTACCCTGGAAAGAAATCTCTACGTGAGAAACACAAGGTGTGGCGTGTGAGCGTGTGAATGGAGTGAAATGCGAGAGCTCTGTATTTGTCTATGTTGATGTTACACATGGAGCTGCTGTGATGCAGGTCACATTTCAGACTTGATCTGACCATTAATGTATTATCGTATCGAATCTTGAATCCAAACAGCAGGACTGAAACCCCATCACACATTCATCCATCATGTGTTTGTGGTGGTCCTACCTGCGAGGGCCTTGATGCGCGAGCGCTCGAAGAGTCGTGCCGAGCTGTTCTCGTTGTCCCAGTCGTCGGCGTCCCAGCGGTTGTTGACGCTGACGCCGTCGCTGCTGAACTGCTGTTGCTGCTGCTGCTGGACCTCCATGTGCTCCAACTCCGCCACCACCACCGACGTCATGACGACCTCGCTGCGACTCCACCCCCCCCGCTGAGGATGATGATGCTGCGTCCGAGTCCTTCAGGGACGGGACCCTCACACACACACGGCCTCACACACACACACACACACTCTCTCTATCTCAGACCGGCTCTGAGTGGCAGGCCGAGACGATCGTCTAAAAGCTGTAGAGATAAAAAAAGAGACAGAAAGAGAGGAAGGGTTAGCGGGGGGGCAACAGAAGGCTTAAAGAAATCGTTTTTTTTACACTGTGCAAATTATGATAGCAGATTAAGTTCACTGCAGCCAAAATAAAATAAAATATGGAGCTGGGAAAGCTGAACATTTTTTAAATTCAAGGTAAGACAAATTGGGGAAAATGTGCTTCAAGGAAGAGACGATATCACAGGTGTCTGGATTGTATCTGCAGATAGACAACTGCTGTCGCAATGAACAGTATATAGTGGGACTATAAGCTGTACAAATACGCTTCTACAAATCAACTACAAACTAAAAGAATGACAGACAAAAACATCATATATTTATATTGTAAATGAATTGCAATGTTCTGTATGTCAGCACCAGGCTTTTATCCTCACACGTCTCTTTACTGATTCCCAACATTTACTCTGTTAAAGATTAAACTGGATGAAAGTGATTGAAAGTAAGTCTGCACAGCTGTGAGGGTCATGTGACTGTCATCTGCTCTGTGATTGGCTGCAGCCTGCCTCTTGAGCTGCAGTCAGTTTATCTGTAAACTGAGAGGCTGCTGCCCCCCACTGCTCACAACACGATACTACAAACACACACACACACACACACACACACACACACACACACACACACACACAGAGGGAAACCATCCAAAACCCACATTGGGAGTTTACTCGTTTGTCTATTTTTGTATGTAGATTTCTCCCAAATTCACCAAAAGTAAACAGTACACAGCCTCATTTGCATATTTAAACAACATGTGTTATAAAACTTGTAATACAAAAAATATCTGTTTTAATGTAAGGAATAAACTGGGGAAGTTTAAAGGTGCTATTTATTAGTAAAATATTGAATCACATGTAGAGTCTATCTAATATAGGGCTAATTTAAATATTATAGTAGGCAGGAAACAGCCGAGTGTTTAATTAGCATGTTAACAAAATGATGAATCATCAGAGTCACAAGATCATTCATAATGATTAGGAATTCATGAATATTGTACGCTCATTAAATGTATTAATGACAGTGTGATGTATAATTATACACACTGTGCTAAATGATGCAGGAGGTGAAGCACGGAAACAGGTAGAAGGATTTCTGATACACGCAGACACTTTAAAAGACGGATGATAAACCTCTGGATAACCGGACGTTGCAATTATTTGGTAACTACGTTTGGATGAAATTTTTTTGTTTTACTCTATGTCACTCAGCAGGTTGTGAAAACCTTGATATTAACGAAACCAAAAATATAAATCATAGATGCATTTAACTGTTAATCGATTATATTATGAGGTGTTTTTACATGCAGCAGTTTAAGAGTTGCCGTCAGTAAAACGTGTGACTCACTCTTTATCGACTGCTTTTCAAAATGCATGCGGTGCGTTCGCTGTCACTGTAAAAGTCTGAACAAACAGAGAGCAGCGAGTCAGCAGCACGACTCAGCACCAAGAGTCAGTTCTGATCCTGCAGTCAGCAAGCAGCACCATGACTGGGCAGAAAAACACCTCAGCAGCAGAGACACATCTCAGCCTCGACGTGATTTCATCCTGAACATGTCAGTGGATGTCTTAAGGAACGGAGGTAAAAAAACATCCACAGAGGGACAAGAGGAGGTGTGGAAAGCTGCATTAAAAAGTAAAACAATGTTCCCACAGACCAATGAAAATATCGTTGCAGAATGAAAGACCTGCAGAGTCCAAAATATGCAGGGATACACACTTATTCCTTTTTTCTTTTGCCACCCACTTGCAGCTGAACAACCAGTGAGGCTGGAGCTGCTTGTGTTGCTACGCTAAAAATACGCTGCTACTGAGACCCTGGAAGTGTGTGTGTGTGTGTGTGTGTGTGTGTGTGTGTGTGTGTGTGTGTGTGTGTGTGTGTGTGTGTTGCCTGAGTGACGCTAACACAATGTGCACTCATTCAGAAGCAATTAAGCACACAGACACATGGACACACACCAGCCATGGAGTCATGACAACACACTGACACACACCCAGTTTTTAGAAAGTGTGTCATGTCAGGACGGCGAGCTGAGCAACTTCCTCTTTCACATTTTGACTTTTTCAACAGAGGGTTTCTTTTAACGCTGGTATTATCTTAATCTGTTGACGATTTTAACATTTAAGAGTTAATGATAATGGCTTTAAGTATAAGAAAGAGTGAAAAATGTAAAGGTGTTAAACCAATACACACTCAGCCATAAGTGTAAATAGTAAAAACAGATAATTGATAATTTTGCATTGATCTCTAAATTTGTACTCATATAGGGGTTGGGAAAGTGGGGCATCAGGGGGGGGGAAGGTGTTTTAGAAACATGTTTTTTTGCTGGGGGGGAGGCCCTTAGAGTCAGACTTCAAAACAACCCTACGTTTAATATTGGTTGCTTGAGCTTTAAAACAAACTATCGCTTCATCACATCGATGGATTTCTCTGTTGATCAGCTGATGGCCGCTGCAGCACATTCAGAGTCGCCACAGACAGATGCATGACACTGGGGAAGTTAGAGGGAACACTCGACCTGAAAACCATGTCGTCGTGTAGAGAGGAAGGACGAAGAGTCTGCAGAGAAATAAGAACGGAGAGAGAGAGAGAGGCCGTTTCTCAATGTCGAGTAGAGAGCCACTATTTCAAGTATACTACGTCATCGAGTGGCGCCGAAGGACTGTTCAAATGCCCAGCATTCAGCGCCACACGATGACGTAGCATACTTGAAGTGGCTCTGCAGCAGGTGTACTCGACATTGAGAAACGGATAGTCTGTAGAGACGTGAACAAGCGTCTGTCGGCCATGTTTCTGTGCTCCTCTGACAATATGAATCCCTCTGGGTGTGAAGCTTCAGAAAATCAGTGCAGAAAACAAAGGGCTAATGTCAGGAGGGCAAACATTTTCATCTTCATCCAGGGCAATCTAGTTAAAGTAATGTTGGATAGGTTTAGATTTGGACTGTATTCAAATATAGTACTTGAAATGATAAGTGAGAAATGTATCTTTTGAATATGAATCTATTCAGAGAATTTATTAGTAATGGTCAAGTGAAATATGAAGGATTTCACTTGATACTGAAAGGAGAAAAATGGAGAAAGTAATTGGGATATGACACTAATGAAAACATTTGTTAGTTGCAGACTTATAAAACGTATGATTTGCAAGGAAATCTACGCGTCTAACTTTAAAAAAACAGAAACCAGAGTTAATGTTTCAGTTTCATTTCTCTCCGAGAATCTTTTCAGCATCTTTTCTCTCTCGCCCACGTCCTCCTCCTCCCTCTCTCCCCCTCAGCATCCGGCAGCTCTTATCGACGCTCTGTGCTGCGTTGTGATGCAACATATCCTCAATCCCCCGTCTCTGGATTTCATGAAAATTGCCAGAAATGTCATTGTTCTCAAAACATAAAGTGGTCATTTCCCCCCAGCAGAAGTTGCTGCAGTGCAAACTCTCTCACACGTATTTAATTATTAATCTGCAGTGAATTACGTCGCATCTCTTCCCCTTTTCTCCCCCCTTCCAGTTCACAGTGAAAGACGGACATTATCAAGTCAAAAGCACACGTCTCCATAGTGACCGCTGTCCCAGCATGCATTGTGTGGGCGCCCACTCGTCAGGCTGCAGACAGCGGCACAAAGACGCTCGGCTGGAGGAGAAACTTCTCTGACAGCAGGAAGAGTTTCAGAGACGGTTTACACAACAGAGATACTGCAGGGAACTGAGGGGTGAACACTGCACATCAGGAGGAGAGAGGAACAACTTTCTGCATTAAATACATGCTCTTGAATACATGACATGTTTCTGGTTGATTATTAGCGATACAGGGTATAAGCAGGAATCCTGAAGTCAAATGTAATACCTTTTTTAAGACCCTTTCCATACACCTCATCGCCACTTGGAGTTCTAACCGGTTACCTTGGCGACACACTTTACCTCACATTTACAGTATTGATTGTCCTTCCTCCTTATCTTCCAACCATTTGGACGCAGACTTGCATTTCCCCATAACGATGTTGCTTAACAACCGGCGTAAACGGACCTTCGCATGCTATCAAGCAGTGAGCGTGCGATGTCCTGTTCAGATGACGTCAAATCCAACGGGATGCCATAAATAAACTACACAGAATCACACTACACACCTACGCAATGATTACATTCAGGCAGACTGTAGAATACAACCTCTTTGGACAATTTATATACTTATTGAAAACAAGCTACAAAATGTAATACCTTGGAAAATGTTGTTTAATACTTTTTAATAGCCTTCATTTTCGCTAAATTGATTTATCAACTTTTAATACTTTTTAAGACCCTGCGGAAACCCTGTGTTACAAACAACAGATATGACACTTAACTGTCAGCCTGCACATGCATCAGTTGTCCTGCTGGTTCTCCTTTATGTGACTTAGAGAATAGCTTGATTGATGCTAGTTAAATATATGTTTTTTTGTGAATTTAATAATGTAAACCAAATACAAAGGAGATCGCCACAACTGCCTTATATTAACACAAGTACCACGTGTACTCAGTTCTGCTGCTTTAAGTATAACTAGCTTTTAGAAACTAGATAGGAAACTCCACAGTGACAAAGCCCCGGGGGTGGATGAGATCCCCCAGAAATGCTGAAGGCTCTGGGTGTTGAGGGACTGTCATGGTTGACACGTCTCATCAACGTTGCGTGGAAGTCGGAAACAGTACCGAAGGAGTGGCAGACCGAGGTGGTGGTTCCCCTTTTAAAAAAGGGGGATCAGAGGGTGTGTGCAAATTACAGAGGCATCACACTACTCAGCCTCCCCGGGAAAGTTTACTCTAAGGTACTCGAAAGGAGGGTCAGGCCGATTGTCGAACCTCAGATTGAGGAGGAACAATGCGGATTCCGTCCTGGTCGTGGACGGATCAGCTTTTTACTCTCGCAAGGATCCTGGAGGGGGCCTGGGAGTACGCTCATCCAGTCTACATGTGTTTTGTAGACTTGGAGAAGATGTATGACCGGGTTCCCAGGGAGTTACTGTGGGAGGTGCTGCGGGAGTATGGGGTGACGGGGTCTCTACTCAGGGCCATCCAATCTCTGTACTCCCAAAGCGAGAGCTGTGTCCGGGTCCTCGGCAGTAAGTCGGACCCATTTCCGGTGAGGGTTGGCCTCCGCCAGGGCTGCGCTTTGTCACCAATCCTGTTTGTACGATAATGGATCGGACTTCGAGGCGTAGTCGTGGGGGAGGGGTCTGCAGTTCGGTGGACTAAGGATTGCAGCACTGCTTTTTGCAGATGATGTGGTTCTGATGGCTTCATCGGTCTGCGACCTTCAGCACTCACTGGATCGGTTCGCAGCAGAGTGTGAAGCGGCTGGGATGAGGATCAGCACCTCCAAATCTGAGGCCATGGTTCTCAGCAGGAAACCGATGGACTGTCCACTCCAAGTAGGGAATGAGTCCTTACCCCAAGTGAAGGAGTTCAAGTATCTCGGGGTCTTGTTCTCGAGTGAGGGAACAATGGAGCGTGAGATGGGTCGGAGAATCGGAGCAGCGGGAGTGGTACTGCAGTCGCTTTACCGCACAGTTGTGACGAAAAGGGAGCTGAGCCAGAAGGCAAAGCTCTCTGTCTACCGCGCCATTTTCCTTCCTACCCTCACCTATGGTCATGAAGGATGGGTCATGACCGAAAGAACGAGATCGCGGATACAAGCGGCCGAGATG
Organism: Notothenia rossii; assembly: GCF_949606895.1. Classification (NCBI taxonomy): domain Eukaryota; kingdom Metazoa; phylum Chordata; class Actinopteri; order Perciformes; family Nototheniidae; genus Notothenia; species Notothenia rossii. Next base: position 83,510,986 of record NC_136909.1, read on the forward strand.
GGGTTTTTTCCGCAGGGTGGCTGGTGTCTCCCTTAGGGATAAGGTGAGAAGTTCAGTCATCCGGGAGGGACTCGGAGTTGAAACGCTCCTCCTTCGAGTCGAAAGGAGCCAGTTGAGGTGGTTCGGGCACCTAGTTAGGATGCCACCTGGGCGCCTCCCTAGGGAGGTGTTCCAGGCACGTCCAGCTGGGAAGAGACCGAGGGGTAGACCTAGGACCAGGTGGAGGGATTATATCTCTTGGCTGGCCTGGGAGCGCCTTGGGATCCCCCAGTCAGAGCTGGTTGATGTGGCCAGGGAAAAGAAAGTTTGGGGCTCTCTGCTGGAACTGCTACCTCCGCGACCCAACCACGGATAAGCGGGAGAAGATGGATGGATGGGAAATATTTTCCCAGTGAGCATATAGTGATACATAATAATCAAACATTCCCTTTTTCTCTCAAGAGATAATAAATCAAATCTGCTTTAAGTCCATGTTACCGGATTTTCAGTTGCCTGATGATTCAATACATATATGTCATTTTCCCTGATCTGTTAACCCCGATCAAAGGACATTTATGCTGCTTTATCACAAACAATTAGGTTTGTATTACATCTTATATTGTATCTCTATGTAATACGTTTATGATGCAGGATGATCAGCCAACGGATGTGTGAGCAGTCTGCCCATGTGACATCATGAATACAGCTCTTGGCTTTGAAACAAGTCAATGAGAAAGTGAACAAACCAGAAATAAAAACTCAACAATTAAACCAACGAAAGCTGAGAAAGAAACCAAAACTGTGATTTTTTTTAATCTGACTTCAGCCATCTGACTTCAGCCATCTGACTTCAGCCATCTGACTTCAGCCATCTGATAAAACTATTGGAGTAAGAGTCAGAGAATCTCCAGAAATAAAGACGTGCATGGAGAGCTGTCACTCGTACAGATGGGAAAACAGACGGCTCTCAGCCTGTGCACGTCTTTAACTCTCCGTATTTATAGCGATTCTTCACAATATTTCAATTCAAGTATCAATTGTTCACCATGGCAACCGAGGCCCTGCAGAGTCCCGAACAGCGTTTAAACCCCCACGCAGCACACACACACACACACACACACACACACTACATTCTGCTTAACACACATATACACACACACATTACATTCTGCCTAACACACATACACACACGCCTACATTCTGCTTAACATACATATACACACACCTACACACTCCAAACGCTGTTGTGTTCACATGTAACCTTAAAGCACTTAATAAAAAAAGTGTATTTCTAAAGTGTCACATTGTCAGGAATAAAGGCCCCGTGGCTTTGTGTGGATGTTAAAAGGTTTTTTATTTATCAAGTCTTTCGGGCATTTTCACAGCATGACAGTTCAGAAAGATGGCAGCTCTAACTGTGTAACATTCTGTAAAATATAGCAGTTATATAAAGTCAGATATTAACATTCATATTTCTTCAGATGGGGAGCGCTTGCCCGGGAAAGTTGCATCTATTTGACACTATCTGCCTGTAAGAGGTGTGAAAACATGGGCCGAGATATTTTAAATATTTTATTTTTCATGTGTGGTCTTCGCTTCCTTTCCAGAATGATCCGGCTAGTCTGCGACTTTAAAGACAGAAAAACAGCACAAAAAAAAGAGTCCCAGTGGCCTATTGACATGTAACACTCACGCTTCTATTGGCTAGCCCTCCAACACATTGTACGTGATTGGATAAGCGGCGTGACATCTCTAAGCGGTTGACCAATCACAACAGAGCCGGCCAGCTAACCAATCAGAGCAGACTGGGCTCTGGTTTCAGACAGAGGGTGAAAAAGGTGCTTGCAGCACAGGCAGTATGAGAACAATAAAGAGCTTTTTGAACATTAAAGCATGGAGACATGTAGAGACACTACATACTGATATACACCTGAACATCAGCAGGAGAGGACTCTTTAAAGTGGAGACACTACATACTGATATACACCTGAACATCAGCAGGAGAGGACTCTTTAAAGTAGAGACACTACATACTGATATACACCTGAACATCAGAGGGACAGAACTCTTTAAAGTAGAGACACTACATACTGATATACACCTGAACATCAGAGGGACAGAACTCTTTAAAGTAGAGACACTACATACTGATATACACCTGAACATCAGCAGGAGAGGACTCTTTAAAGTAGAGACACTACATACTGATATACACCTGAACATCAGCAGGAGAGGACTCTTTAAAGTAGAGACACCAAATACTGATATACACCTGAACATCAGCAAGAGAAGACTCTTTAAAGTAGATGCACTACATACTGATATGAACCTGAACATCAGCAGGAGAGGACTCTTTAAAGTAGATGCACTACATACTGATATGAACCTGAACATCACCAGGAGAGAACTCTTTAAAGTAGAGACACTACATTCTGATATACACCTGAACATCAGCTGGAGAGGACTCTTTAAAGTAGAGACACTACATACTGATATACACCTGAACATCAGCTGGAGAGGACTCTTTAAAGTAGAGACACTACATTCTGATATACACCTGAAGATCAGCAGGAGAGGACTCTTTAAAGTAGAGACACTACATACTGATATACACCTGAACATCAGCTGGAGAGGACTCTTTAAAGTAGAGACACTACATACTGATATACACCTGAACATCAGCAAGAGAAGACTCTTTAAAGTAGAGACACTACATGCTGATATACACCTGAACATCAGCAGGAGAGGACTCTTTAAAGTAGAGACACTACATACTGATATACACCTGAACATCAGCAAGAGAAGACTCTTTAAAGTAGATGCACTACATGCTGATATACACCTGAACATCAGCAAGAGAAGACTCTTTAAAGTAGAGACACTACATGCTGATATACACCTGAACATCAGCAGGAGAGGACTCTTTAAAGTAGAGACACCAAATACTGATATACACCTGAACATCAGCAAGAGAAGACTCTTTAAAGTAGATGCACTACATACTGATATGAACCTGAACATCAGCAGGAGAGGACTCTTTCAAGTAGAGACACTACATACTGATATGAACCTGAACATCACCAGGAGAGAACTCTTTAAAGTAGAGACACTACATTCTGATATACACCTGAACATCAGCTGGAGAGGACTCTTTAAAGTAGAGACACTACATTCTGATATACACCTGAACATCAGCAGGAGAGGATTCTTTAAAGTAGAGACACAACATACTGATATACACCTGAACATCAGCAGGAGAGGACTCTTTAAAGTAGAGAAACTACATACTGATATACACTTGAACATCAGCAGGAGAGGACTCTTTAAAGTAGAGATACTACATACTGATATACACCTGAACATCAGCAGGAGAGGACTCTTTAAAGTAGAGACACTACATACTGATATACACCTGAACATCAGCAGGAGAGGACTCTTTAAGTCAATACAGTCAGATATTGGTGTACTTCGAGGTCTGCTTCTAACCAATGAAAGCCCCACACAGTATTTCTGGGTCACAGAGAGCTTAAAATTAAAGCACTCCTCCTCCTCTCCTCTTTCTAAACAATTCATATTCTTAATACACTACATGGATTCGGCCGACTGTTTTATCCAATGTGATTCACAGCATCCGTGTTCAAGGACGTTAACCTTTCCTCAACTACTCAAGTCTTTTCATTTACGGATCAGATTTGAACCTTCAAAGTATGTCAACCTTCACTGAAGAGTTCCTTAAAGAAAACACACACACACGAACACACAAACACACACACACAAAGGTGTACATGTATATTTAGGCCATGTGAAAAGGAGGAAGTCATCCATCACCCTTCTCTCTGCAGCGTTATGTAGGCCACTCAGAGCCATGTAGGGCAGCAGCAGTTATCTGACCCGACACCATCAAACTGCATCACACAGGATCAACATCTGAACGATGGAGATCAAAACGCTGGCGAAAGATACATTTTCAGATTTGAATCATATAATAAGTATCGTGTTTCCCTTAAAAGGACGGGATGTGTGTCTGTCCCTATAAAGTCTATGGTGTGTCCTCATTCTTTATATCCATGATATGTATTTACACCAATAAACAGCAGGGGGCAGTATATCAGGGACCCAGAATAAAAAAACTAAAATGAGAAAACCTTTCAGAAGAAAAATATTCTGGATAATGACTGTGACTACCACTATAGTGGTACCACAAATGGATCTTAAAAGTACAGCCAATGCATTATCACTAATATCCAGCAGGGGGCGACTCCACTGGTTTATATAGAAGTCTATGGTCTGTAGGACTTCATTTATTACCTCAGTAAACATTTTCCTTCGCAAGTTCATCGCCTAAATCTTTAGTTTTCAAGTCTACTTCAATACAGCATGATGTTCAATTGGTAAATTATGCTTCTAATTAAAGTAAAATAGACTATAAAGAGGCGAAGTCCCTCCCTTTCCGGGGGAGCTCCGTGGGACCTTATTTCGGAAAAAGTATGCATTGAAGTCAATGGAGAGAGAAAGATTATCTTTCAATCCCGTTTGAATTGTGCCACGAATTACACATATGATGTTTGTCAATTTAAAAGATAATTTTGCAAGTCAAAAAAATTCAAATGTGTCGTAAAAATGTGAAGTAAGACTTTTTTTGGTGTGAAATCGCTCAATTAACTACATCTCCCGCCTCGCACCACACACCAAGACGGCCGTCACGTTGGCACATTTCACTTCTTTCTCTCAGAATGAGGCGAAAAGTATTAAAAGAGGTGAAAATCACTCCAAGTCTGGGCATGTTGAGAGCTGCACATACACACAAGGCGACTTAGTTGGTTCGTAAGAGCCAGCATGCGGGACCGGGATTCTGGGATTTGTAGTCTTTCTAGTTACGCATTTTTCATAGTCTTATATTTCAACAGTTTTACGACAAACTGACTTTTTTGGCATGGAAATTATTTTTTAAGATTGACAAACATCATTTGTGTAATTCGTGGCACAATTCAAACGGGATCAAAAGATACGTTTTCTCTCCCCATTGACTTCAATACATCATTTTTCCGAAATAAGGTCCCATGGGTCGGAAGTAGATGGGCGGGACTTCGCCTCTCTATAAAGCAGGGCAGCGCCATATAGAGAGAATGTATATATGTATAATATAGATTCTATTATATGGCTCTGAAGCAGGGTATGCTTAAGGGCGGGGCTACCTAGTGATAGACAGGTCACTTGAAAGGCGTTAATCCCTTTTTAAAGTTTGTGTTTTTTGGTCTTGATGGTTTAATGTTACATTTTGGTAGCCTGAAAACATATTGCAAAGACACAGAACACCCAAACTGATGAATCAAAACGGTACTATACAAACACGGGAGCTGTCTTCATTTCTTTTCATTCAGTTAATGATTTGGATTTGTTAATGTTGAAGTCATTCTGAAGCTCTAGGACAATATGCTGTCAGAGCTCCTAACATGTTTTTCCTGGCTCCTCAGATGTGTAAAACAACATATCAAATATCCCTAAAAAGAAAAAAGTCCCTTCAGAAACCAGCAGCTGGACCCGACCCAGAACACCAATAAGCATGGAGCCAGAAGAGATACAACCACACACCAACATCCGCTCCAACAATTACCTATAATTATGTAATTTATCTTTTGGCGGGTGTGCCCACGTTTGAGCCAATCAGATCAGCCCATTGTCGTCAACAAGCACCAGGGATGTCATGTTAGCCACGGAGACATAGGTTAACAATGTGTTAGCACAAATGATAGCACAGTGACATAAACCACTAACTATAATGTGCCACAGTTTGTCTTTTTGAGTTTCAGACTAAAACACGAGCTCAGAGGCACATCAGCAGAACTTTTTTATAATTTGTTCACATGTTAATTTAAAGACCTTTTGACCCTCTGAACATCAGATGAATCTGCAGCTGGAGCGGCAGGTTTCTGTCTCTCTTCCTGTCGAATCCTCTGACAGCGTTTGTTAAAATGACAGAGTACAGACGTGTGATTATCCCCCTGCGTCAGCTTTGTTATGAGAAAGGCAGAGTGACACATGAATCTGTGCACCAATCACAAAGACACAAAACAATCACAGCTCTTCCTGTGTAATTACAGCAGATTTAGATTTTAAAACACTGCAGCTGATATCTCTCTGCTTCCTGCTCCACCAAAAAGACTTTAAAGGCGGATTTATAGCACTTTTTGTTGAAGTTATCGAGGATGTTGCTTGGCTGACTCTCTCTAAAAGCAAATATTAAATAAATGCATGCTGCAGATAAAATATACCCTCCAGACAGTTGTAAAGGTCTGCAGGACTGTCGGCGTCACTGCTGACTTTAATTAGGTTATTTGAGAAGGTTAACTGCAAATGCATTTAGTGTAGCCATGGTTACACTGATAAATCAATTGTCCAATGGAACACACACACACACACTTTCTTTTGTTCATTTGTGAAAACCAATTTCTAAAATATATGACTTTTCCTTCATGTTCTCATTTAGTGAAATGCCGTTAAAAAGTTTCTAAATCAAAGCAAAAAAACTGATGTCAACTCTTGTATCATGCAGAACATCCAAAATCTCCCTAAAATGCTTCCTTTTTCTCCCTAGATCAGTTTGGTGAATGTTTGTTCTATAAATTGTCATAAAATAGTGAAAGAAAGTCTACGACGCTGACGTCACCTTTCCTGATTTACTAGTCCAAAGCCCAAAGATGTTCACTTAAAATCTGATATAAAAAAAAGAAAAGCAATATCTACATATGTCACACCTATTATGTCTTCTGCATTTTATCATTGCATGTCTTTTCTATCAAATGCACATTGGGTTGCGTGAAGCTCTCTATAAACTGTACTTTATAAAAAGAAAAAGTTGAAGTAAATATTTGAGAGACTGGAAAAAAATCTATTTCTGACATATGTATGAAAAACGAGTCTTCGACTAATACATTTTCTGTCGATTGACAAATTGCCCAATGAACTGATTACATTCGTGATAAAAAAAAAAAGATCATAATTTTACTGGCTTATTTGTGAAATAGCATAAAATACTCTCAAATATGAGAAGCAGAAGTAGCCCGAGTCTTAGGCCGAATAAAAACCTGACAGAAAACAAACTCAGCGTTTGACTACAGTTTAGACTTTAGACTATTTGATACACTTTGTGCATCACATGTGAACACTTGGACTCTGTCTCTACAGCAGCAGATGTTTTAAATGAGATCATTTTGCATGTTTTTCAGATCAGAGAAGTGTGCAGCCTCAGCAGACTGGGAGGGAGCGTGTGCGTGCGTGCGTGCGTGCGTGCGTGCGTGCGTGCGTGCGTGCGTGCGTGCGTGCGTGCGTGCGTGCGTGCGTGCGTGCGTGCGTGCGTGTGTGCGTGTGTGTGTGTGTGTGTGTGTGTGTGTGTGTGGGGGGGGGGGGGGCTCTGTCCTCCATCAGAGGACACACAGTGGAGCAGAAACTGGACCCACAGCTGCCTCATCACATCAGACACAATGAAACGTGCCCGCAGCTCAAATCAATCACAGGGGTCAATAACGACACAAAATAAAAGTCTGTTCCAAAGTCTGATCTCTGGAATTACCAAAATACAAATATTCTCAGATTTTTACAGTCTGGAATACATTTTGTTTTGAAAACTACATTGGTGTTGCTGATGACTCGTAGGTTAATTACACGTTATTTGATTCAAAGCTGCACTAACTGAAAACTTTAAATGCATTTTATCATCAATCTTTTGTGATTTAAAGTGAGAGAAGCGCTTACTCGTCTTATAAACAAATGATTTCCTGTTTGTAATAGAATGATGCTCTATTTTTTTTGTTGAAAACATTTCTTGGCGTCTCCTCTTTTTCGCTCATAATAGGCGCTTTTACACCGCAGTACTTTCCCCACAAAAAGTTCATCAGAACTTAGTTCATGAGAACTCTTTAGTTCTCATGAACTACACTGAACCAAAATATAAACGCAACATTTTTGTTTTTGCTCCCATTTTTCATGAGATGAACTCAAAGATCTAAAACTTTTTCTATATACACAAAATAACAATTTCTCTCAAATATTTTTCACAAATCTGAAAAGATCTGTGATAGTGAGCACTTCTCCTTTGCCGAGATAATCCATCCCACCTCACAGGTGTGGCATATCAAGATGCTGATTAGACAGCATGATTATTGCACAGGTGTGCCTTAGGCTGGCCACAATAAAAGGCCACTCTGAATCGTGCAGTTTTGCTTTATTGGGGGGGTCTGGGGGGGTCCGAAAACCAGTCAGTATCTGGTGTGACCACCATTTGCCTCACGCAGTGCAACACATCTCCTTCACATAGAGTTGATCAGGTTGTTGATTGTGGCCTGTGGAATGTTGGTCCTCCTCTTCAATGGCTGTGCGAAGTTTCTGGATATTGGCAGGAACTGGAACACACTGTCGTATACACCGATCCAGAGCATCCCAAACATGCTCAATGGGTGACATGTTAGGGTTAGGGTTTAACCCTAGGGATTTCGGACCCCCCCAGACCCCCCCAATAAAGCAAAACTGCACGTTTCAGAGTGGCCTTTTATTGTGGCCAGCCTAAGGCACACCTGTGCAATAATCATGCTGTCTAATCAGCATCTTGATATGCCACACCTGTGAGGTGGGATGGATTGTCTCGGCAAAGGAGAAGTGCTCACTATCACAGATTTTTTCAGATTTGTGAACAATATTTGAGAGAAATGGTTATTTTGTGTAAATAGAAAATGTTTTAGATCTTTGAGTTCATCTCATGAAAAATGGGAGCAAAAAAAAAAGTTGCATTTATATTTTTGTTCAGTGTATGTACAGATCGCGTTCACACCGGAATAAGTCCCTGGGGGAGGATAAGGCAAATGAGCCGCCGACGTCACTTCTTTTTCTTCTTCTGCTTTGGGTTTACTGGCAGGCCACAAACAACTTCACGGCGTATCCTGCCACCCAAAGTCCCCGAAGTTGGGGACTGGGGAAATCGCCAGAACGCTCCCATGTTTTCTTTTGTGTTGCCATAAGTTAGTGTCTCTGCGTTTCTGCGCTGGGCTAATGCTAATGATGCTAATGCGAGGATAATAAAATGGCGGCTTCACAAAACTTTTCGGGAGTTTTACGGGGCGTGGTTTGCAATCCCCCAGCCAATCAGAAATAGGAACCTTTTTTCTCCCACGAAAGTACCTGCTCTCTAGCACGGACGGAAAAGGGGGTGAAAAGGTTCTCATGAACTCATTTTTGTTCCGTTTTTTTTTGGTGTGAACGCAATATTTCGGAACTATATGGGAACTAAAGTGGGAAAAGTACTGCGGTGTGAAAGCGCCTATTGCTAAATATTAATCATTGATTGCAAAATCCAAATAAGTAAGTGTTACTACAGGTCCCTGTAACTCCATTGTTCAACCACCGACAGTCCAGACATGGAACGATATTTACACGCAAACCTTCGAATAAATAAGGAAATTAAATGTTTGTACATTTGCATATTAATATTTGTTTTTGTCATGCAAAGAAACAAGGTAAGTGTGACATGATTCCTTAAAGGATTTGCATTTGATTAAAAAAAAATATCATTCTGCCTTACACCTGAGAGTATATGCTTCCTCTTTTATTCTCAACAGATCTGAAGTTCGAGATTGAATTCAAGAGATTTAACAAAGTCCAAACTCAAAATACTAAGCATGCAAAAAACTTACTGAAGCTAATGAAAGCCCCTGCAGGTTACTTTCAGAAATACACAACAACACACGTACACAGAGATCTAAGTGTATCCAGGATGGGAAGCTGGATGAGCTAAAACCATTCAGGCAGTTTCCGGGGCCTCTCTGCTCCATCATGTGCGAGGAGAATCTCACACACACACACACACACACACACACACACACACACACACACACACACACACACACACACACACACACACACACACACACACACACACACACACACACACACACACACACACACACACACACACACACACACACACACACACACACACACACACACACACACACACACACACACACACACACACACACACACACACACACACGACAAAAGGGCGAGGGAATAAAGGGCTGAAAGCAGAGGATTGTGTCAGCAGTCGGAGGGGATGAGATCACACTCACAGAGCCAGAGAGGGCGAGCCAGCACATATGTGAATGTTACAGATAAAGAGAGAGAGGGGGGGGGAGATGACACAAAACACACGAGAGGAAAAACTGAGGCCGTTTCCATCTGGTATTAACATGAGAGGTGTAACTGGATATCTTCCATTGGACACCATGTGATCCAGGCAGTTGGACACATTATTAAAAACCCTAACTTCCAACCGCATATCAAATAGTGAGAAGAAAATGTAGTTATTTAATGAGGATAAGGCAGTAATTCTATGATATAATCCACATGATGCCTCCAGGTTCAAAGTGTGCATCATTAAAGTTAGGAAAGTAGATTCAATGTGCCGTGATTCTGAGATAAGACCCCCGTCTCCAGCGAAGCAGAGCGAGAGAAAGCAAAGTGAAGCTGAAGCCATCAATAAGTCATGTGGTCACATTTACTCACTGAGGCGAGACGTCTTCTGCACATTGACTGAGACAAAGAGACCAGAGAGCAAATACTGAAGGCTGATCCAAATACTAACTAATGATGATAGTGTGTTACAATCATTTATAATAATAGAAAAAGGAACAATCAGGGTCAATAAAGATGAGAAAACTAACTTCCAGAAATAAAGTGTAAAGTCAAACATCATTAGAAATGTAATTATTTAGGGATTTAGATCGCATACAAATCTTTTAAATAAGCATATTGTATTACACGCATCTATCCCATTAGCTATTAGAAAGTGATGTTTGACTTATAAACTTTATTTATTAGTTAAAATATGTATAGGAAGAACATTAATAAATGAATCAGTTTAATTTGTATCAAGTTAAGGAGCAATCATGTTCAGCTTCTAGTTTCAATGTGACAACGATTTTCAGCTTTTTTTTTATATATCAAGTAAACACTGAAAATGTTTGCTTTTGGACTCATTTTTTGGGAACAATATGATATGTTTAACTATTTTTACAACTTTAGGCACTATGTTAGTTATACACTTTATTTTACACATCTACAGATGAATTGTTTACAGGAATATTTTCAAACTGCAGCCCTGCTTTGCACTTCAATATTGTATGAAAGAGGAAATGCACTTTAATAAGTGTATATGGTTCTGTGACAACACAATGTAATCTGCATTAAATGTAAATACAGTACTAACACAGAGCAGACTGAGCTGTGTTCACTGTTGTTCACTGTGTTGGGGGTATTTGGTGGATCTATATTTCATAACTTTAACACAAATTATTCATCTGTCCATTCGAGTATGTTCATGCGCGTGTGTGAAGACAGGCATGTGCTGCATCATGTTATTCACACACCCCCACACTTTGCCTTTTATTAAGACTACTGTCACACATAAATATACAGGTAATAAACATACCATGTAATTACAGCTCAGGAGGCACTTAGCGTCCATGAACACACACACAATGTATTCTTAACGTGCAGCAGCCACATCTATCAATTATTAATGAGGGTCCTGAGTGCAGAGTGTGTGTTTTTCTTCCATCAGTAACAGTTGAGGACACATGCTATCCTTTGTTCGAGCAGGAAATAGAGATGTCAGTGTTACATCAGCGCGTGTAGCCGCCCTTAAAGTCACCCCTGTCTCCACACACACACACACACACACACACACACACACACACACAAAGTGGGATAAAACAGAGTAAATGTTGTGTAACAGCAGCTTTCATCGCACAGATCTGTTTGATACCTGCTGCAACAGATTTACTTTGAACACAAAAGGACTAGAAGTGGACAATATGTGCAACACACCTAGAGTCCATATAATCAACATAAACTGTATTTTGTCATATGCTAAATTCCCAAGATAAAATCTGAGGTCAGTAATGAAGGTGCCATTGACTTGCAGTAAGGTGCGTTCAGGCTCCATTCAGTAAAAATGTGTATTGGGTAAGGTATGTGTAAAGTTTAGGTTTATAGATAGAATGTTTTTACAGTAAAACAAAAACGACATTATAGATGGGAATGATGAACCATTCATTTTCCTAGTAAGATAGTAGTAGTAAAAAGTAGTGTATGTTGAACTATATAAGATTTATTGTTTTGTTTTTTACCGTGGTTTCAAATTGGTATCAAGAAGTGTGGAATTCCATTGGTTTCATTCTACTACACTCGTTTCTGATGACATCTGAATATTTGTTATCCTGCCAAGAGTCTACCCACTATCTCCTACTATCATATCTGCCTGTGTGTAACTCCCGAAATATTTACTTTTACACATGCAGACCGGACGTTTCTGTTGAATGCCACACACTGCAGGACTGTCAGAAAGAATCCAAAGTATTCAGTTTGCATCCAAAAAACACTGATAATAAGATGAGTGTGATTTCTGAGAGTCCTGTTAATCGAATGAACTAAAGTCTGAGAGGGAAACAGGATTCATTCTCCCAGATCCTGGAACATTTTTAGAAGTGAGAGAGACAGAAAATCACAGGTTTCCCTACAGAGTTTAAACTCTACACTGACCTCCCCTCCCTGTCCGAACTCTCCCACTGCTTTCCTGCCATCATGCAACTGAAGCCTGAAGCCAAAGCCTCCTCCCTCGTCCTGTTCAAACAAACAGCCTCTCCTCCGTCAGCTGGGGTTTATCTCCCAGAACATGAGGATATGTTGATCCCAAAGTCTGTATTCAGAGGACTTTGTGTTTGGATAAGGTTTCAGAGAACATCAGATCCTTGGAAGGTTTCATGACTTAAAAAAGGTGTTTGTGACAGGGTTTTGTTTTGGGGTGTGTCCCATTCCTATAGGTTTGTGTGCATGTAAATGGTCTGCAAATGCTACAAATCCATTTGTTCTCTCCAGAGGGAATTTCTGTCCCACACACTGACTGAAATGCCTCCATTGGACTCCTTTGTTTACTTCTTTAATATAGTGACATCATTATGTAACACTCACGCTTCTATTGGCTAGCGCTCCAACACATTGTACGTGATAGAGATGTCCTGTCCCTTAGCCTAACGGTTGACCAATCACAACTTGGAGCTTGGACTGTGAACCGTAAGGTCACCAGTTCCCCGATCAGACCTAAAATATGGAGTGTGGACTGCTACTTGGAGAGGTCCCAGTTCACCTCCTGCCCTGCCGTGGTTCCCTTGAGCAAGGCACCGGACACCCCCCTTCCCACTCACTCCCATTGCTCCCCGGGCGCTGCCCACTGCTCCTAGTAGACTCCTGGTACTAGGATGGGTTAAAAGCAGAGAACACATTTCACTGTGTGTGCTGTGTGCTCTGCATGTGTGACCATTAAAGAGGGTTTCATCCCTCCATATTCTATCTAGATTCGACCGGTGCGATTCAGTGTTTCTTCTCGAGTACTCTAGGTCAGGGGTTCCCAAAGTGGGGGTCGCGAGATGATTACAAAATAAAAAAGGAAAATAAAAAAAATAGAAATTATTACAAAATGTTTTATTAATTTCTTTTATAATTTTTTTTTTAATAATTATTATTAATAATAACGTTTGCATATACATTTTCAGGGGTGGACTAGCCATCTGTATAATTTCCCTAGTAGTAGTGATAGTAGTGAGACAATAATGACACTCCCGCGAGAGTGCGGAAAACTGAAATTAATTCACTCTCCAGTCTCTGGCACTGTTATTTTGGGGGTCGCGGGCTGAAAAGTTTGGGAACCCCTGATCTAGGTCACCAACTTTCCCTCGACTTTCCAGGAAAACGTTGCTCATGACAGAAACAGCTCTCAGCATAAATACTTTGGAGGGCAAATCTTCAACATATATCCGAACGCAGCGGCCAAATGGCTCCAGGGTAAATTTGATATTCTCAGATAAACAGAACAATTATTCCCTCATATCCATTTGTGAATGGCCGCTGTGTGTGAGCAGACAGATGGCGATTGTGGTCCAGACGACTGGGAACACTCCACACTGACAACACGTTGAGGAGCGAGGCTCTCATGCAATCAGACAATTTAATGAAGTTAGACCCTAATTTCCCCGGCAGAGACACATGGAGAGGAGGAAGGAGAGAAAGGACTCTTTTCTCTCCTCTCATTACTGTCGACGTGACCTTCAGACAGAAAGACACACTTTAACATGAAACCTGAACTCCCCATGAACCACACACAGCAGGAGAATCCAGGTTAAAGTTCACAGCACTCAGATTCTGCCTCCCACTGAAGTCAGGAGGAGGAGGAGGAGGAGGAGACGATGAAAAACAGGAAAAAGTCAAAAGAAGAGACGAAATGGAAGAAGAAGATGTGGATACGATTACCAAGCTATTTAAAAAGGGACAAACTGGTCGACTGAAAATGACATCACTTTACTGTAACGCACCCTTCAAAAGCTGTAGGAAATTACAACACATATTTGAAACACTTTTGATATCCTTGACCTACAGTATATGGAATATGAAATTACCAATCTTTTAAGCACAGAGAAATATCAAAAACACAGCAGCTTAACTTTCCTATAACGTTTAATCACGGTATTTCTTTAGGACTAAATTGAAGGCACTTTTTGTTCAACATCCGTGCACGACATCATGATTTAGGCTAGAGAAGGAAGGCGGTTACTCGTATAAAAAAGTCAAACTTGCACATCATAACACTGTGCAGATTAACATTCAGGACACTGTACTTTTGGCAATGAACGCTGGTAGTGGATATTAATCTGGAGACGCAGAATCGCCCAAAATGGCAGGAAGTCTCAACATGCTGGACTGTAACATGCTGTGGACATCAGTATCATATCAGTTCACTTATTAGGTATAAGCATCCGTTTCAAGAGATAGAAATTGCATCCTAAATATACCTCTCAGTGGAAGATTTTCCACCCTAACAACAGAAGTAGATTGACTTGAAATATTCAGACGGCCTGATATTGGTGAGAAAATAAAGATGTTATGGAGGAAAAACGCTCATAGTAACAGAAAATATAGATTCTCTATTTCATTGGAAACAAATATAATGCAGATCACTGAGTGGGCGTCCGTGGGCGAGTCTTCCTCTCCCTCTCTCTCAATTCAATGGGGCTTTATTGGCATGAAAGTTAAATTAAACAATGTTGCCAAAGCATCACAATACAAAATAATTAACATACATTTCAAATGTTTACAATATTATTGATGATATATATATACAGTGATACAATTACATTTCAATACTCTCTCCCTCTCTCCCTCTCTCACCACAAATAGACGGACATTTTGTGTCCAGTGAGAGAGTTAGAGGAGCAGTGATGAAGACGAGGGTTTAATGGTTGCTCCTCAGGGATCAGATAGCCTCCTTTTACTTCACGTCCAGAGAGGAGCTCTATCTCTGCATCTTTCTGCATCTCACGCATTACACTGACCACATCAGAACAGAAACACCAGAGCACCTACAGGAGTCCGTATACACCTTTTTCAAAACCAAATAAGGGAGTAGTGAGCTTTTGAAATGACTGCAGAACCATAGACTCCAATCTACTTTATGACTTGGCACTGTATGTCTACATAACTGTTATATCTGGACTAATGATTTTTAGCATTATAAATGAATGGCTTGGTTAATGAAATGTCATAAAATAGCGAAAAATGTCCATTTCAGGTTCTGAAAGTCTTTAATCCCAAAGGTATTCACTTTAAAATGAGACAAAACATCAAAAGTAAATATAAGTAAATATGACAAGCTTTGATTATTGTGTGGTGCTTACAAAGAACTCCATTACCCAGAATACCTTGTTGACAAGTGGTAACCACAACTTCAAGTGAAGTAAGAGAGGAAAAAAAAGTGGAGATGGGACGAGAAGATGAGAAGATGAGAAGAGATGAAACACATTAGAGAGGGAATGCATGAGGAAAGATGGAGAGAAGGAATGTGAGGAGGAAGGAAGGGAAGAAGGGATCAGACGGCAGGAGGAGGAAAGAAACACTCGAGATAAACAGTGCCGGTCAAGAGGACCCTTCAGAAGTCGAGTGTTTGCCGCAGATATCACGGCTTTATTTAACTAAAAAGCACTTAACACTCTCTCTGCGTCGTCACGTACAACTTTATAAACTCTGACCCTATTCTGCTTTCATTCAAAGAGGATTTATGATCATGATCAGGTTCATATTAGTATGTAGTGTCTCTACTTTAAAGAGTCCTCTCCTGCTGATGTTCAGGTGTATATCAGTATGTAGTGTATCCACTTTAAAGAGTCCTCTCCTGCTGATGTTCAGGTGTATATCAGTATGTAGTGTCTCTACTTTAAAGAGTCCCCTCCTGCTGATGTTCAGGTGTATATCAGTATGTAGTGTATCTACTTTAAAGAGTCCCCTCCTGCTGATGTTCAGGTGTATATCAGTATGTAGTGTCTCTACTTTAAAGAGTCCCCTCCTGCTGATGTTCAGGTGTATATCAGTATGTAGTGTCTCTACTTTAAAGATTCCCCTCCTGCTGATGTTCAGGTGTATATCAGTATGTAGTGTCTCTACTTTAAAGAGTCCTCTCCTGCTGATGTTCAGGTGTATATCAGTATGTAGTGTCTCTACTTTAAAGAGTCCTCTCCTGCTGATGTTCAGGTGTATATCAGTATGTAGTGTCTCTACTTTAAAGAGTCCTCTTCTGCTGATGTTCAGGTGTATATCAGTATGTAGTGTCTCTACTTTAAAGAGTCCTCTCCTGCTGATGTTCAGGTGTATATCAGTATGTAGTGTCTCTACTTTCAAGAGTCCTCTCCTGCTGATGTTCAGGTGTATATCAGTATGTAGTGTCTCTACTTTAAAGAGTCCTCTCCTGCTGATGTTCAGGTGTATATCAGTATGTAGTGTCTCTACTTTAAAGAGTCCTCTCCTGCTGATGTTCAGGTGTATATCAGTATGTAGTGTCTCTACTTTAAAGAGTCCTCTCCTGCTGATGTTCAGGTGTATATCAGTATGTAGTGTCTCTACATGTCTCCATGCTTTAATGTTTAAAAAGCTCTTTATTTTTCTCATACTGCCTGTTCACCTCTTTTCACCCTCTGTCTGAAAGCAGGGAAATAGGGACTCTTTAAAAGAAGTCAGATGTTTCATTACATGAACAGGAAACAGCAGAGACAGTGGCAGGAAGTTAACTTTTAGTAAAGCTTGAGGAAAATGTTCACATAAATCATCATAGTTTGAATGTCTTTACATGTATATTGATGTTTGTTGGCTGCTTAAATGTAATAAAGATAGTGGTGTTTTCCAGGGGAAATTGTTACGCTGAGGTTGATCTTGATATATCTGACTAAATACACTGTATCTGGTATGAGAAATAATACAATAACAACAACAACAATACTACGACTGCCAGATTTTGAGGTTGGCTCCAAAACATGAACATTGCAGAAGACTGAAACTAAAATAATAATTTTTCCAACCAGAAAATTACCAGCATCTATTTTGTGAATTGATTTATCGTTTTTATTTCAAAAAGAAATGCCTCCTTATTGACAGTATTTCCCGATTTTGTTGTCATCCCTAATGTAAATAATAATAATTAAAATGTTGGGTATTTTGACTTTTGGCCAAACTAAACAAGACATTAAAGGGGACCTATGATGCAATGTGCACTTTTTGATGTCTTTTATACATAAACATGTGTCCCCGGTGTGTCGGGGAACTCACGCAGCGTCAGAAAATAAAACCCTCTCTCTTTTGCTCTGTACCCAAATCTCTAAAAACGGAGCTGATCCAGATTTGCGTCCGATATGACGTAATATCTGAAATGTGGACTCACGGCCCTATCAGAAACGTTGCTATCAGAAACAATGCCCGACTGTTTTGGACGTAATATGGTCGGTGTTTACATTAGCATCGCTAACACTCAGAGCTAACCTGTACTGGAGAGCATGTGTGTGAAGAAGCAGGAAGTAAAAAGGAACTCACCTTGTGGTATAACCGGCAAGAGAGAAAGCCTTTGAGCTCCGTACTGTTTCAGAGATAATCCTTGATAATCCATGATATGGCGTTTCATCACGGCAGCATTTAGTTTAGACAGTAGCTGCCGGGTCCCGCATGAGCTCAGACCCCTCCTTTAAAATGTTTAAGCTTTATACCCCAAATCATCACTTTTGAAATAGGAAGTGAAATAGAGGGATATGAGGCATGGCTAGAATGGGTGATCTGTCATGTCTATGAAGTGTTTTTGAGCAAAACACTTGATAGATATGTTTTTTATATACATTTCGATATATCTGAGACCTATGCTATTGCCTAAAAATAGCATGATAGGTGACCTTTAAAAAACATCAAACTTGGCTCTGTGAAGTTGAGATTATAATTATTAAGTGTTTCATGGACTGAATGATTGTCAAAAAGACATACTATCTTCAAATGAATCTGTAATGAAAATATTCTAGATGTAACTCTACAAAATACTTTTATTTGGACAATTATGAAAACATTTCCACCATAAATTGATGCGGAAACGCTCTAATTGGCGTATACAAATCCACCAAAATGCACAAAATTGTTGTTGGAAATGTTCCCCCTCCCACCATGTTGAGGCAAACTTACTACACTGCTTCACTACGCCAGTTCTAAAACTGCTGTGCTCCATTTCCCTATGGTGAATGTTTTATTACATAAAACAGAATGAATGTTTTATGGCGTTAGAGGAGGCGGTCTTTGTTTCAGGTCAGGTGGTCCTCCTCTAAAAACGGGAATAATAAATGCTTTTATTTGTGATTTGTGTCTAAGAAAAGTGTTTTCTCATTTGCTCTGTTACAGAAGTGTTAACTCAAGGACACGTAATACCACATTAGTCCTTACTGAGGAAAAGGATCTGGCTTTTAGTGCAAGAACCCTGAACGCCTCAAATAAATTAGATCATAAATAGAAAGAATTTGTTCTGTAAGAAGTCTTTAATGCGGTCAGTAGACTTTAGTTAGCATGGAGCCATAAAAACAGAAATAAAGTAGACAGGGGGGGGGTGTGTGTGTGTGTGTGTGTGTGTGTGTGTGTGTGTGTGTGTGTGTGTGTTCATATCCGTAGAGAACTGGTTGTTCTCTCTGATAGAAGCAGGAGGGATCAGAGGGAGGAGGGTGGAGCGCCTGGGACAGAGCCAAGGAGGGGGGGGGAGAAAAAGGCATGTAGGCGGGAGGAAAGGATGATAAAGACAAGAAAAATGGTGTGAAAGAGAGTAAAAGGAATACAAAGTGACTTCAGTCTGTGGACTTTAAATGTAACAATAAAGCTTTTGAATCTTCAATCTTTATCCCCTCCATTAAAGAGTCCTCTCCTGCTGATGTTCAGGTGTATATCAGTATGTAGTGTCTCTACTTTAAAGAGTCCTCTCCTGCTGATGTTCAGGTGTATATCAGTATGTAGTGTCTCTACTTTAAAGAGTCCTCTCCTGCTGATGTTCAGGTTTACATCAGTATGTAGTGTCTCTACTTTAAAGAGTCCTCTCCAGCTGATGTTCAGCTGTACATCAGTATGTAGTGTCTCTACTTTAAAGAGTCCTCTCCTGCTGATGTTCAGGTGTATATCAGTATGTAGTGTCTCTACTTTAAAGAGTCCTCTCCAGCTGATGTTCAGGTTTATATCAGTATGTAGTGTCTCTACTTTAAAGAGTTCTCTCCTGCTGATGTTCAGGTTCATATCAGTATGTAGTGTCTCTACTTTAAAGAGTCCTCTCCTGCTGATGTTCAGGTGTATATCAGTATGTAATGCCTCTACTTTAAAGAGTCCTCTCCAGCTGATGTTCAGGTGTATATCAGTATGTAGTGTCTCTACTTTAAAGAGTCCTCTCCAGCTGATGTTCAGGTTCATATCAGTATGTGGTGTCTCTACTTTAAAGAGTCCTCTCCTGCTGATGTTCAGGTGTATATCAGTATGTAGTGTATCTACTTTAAAGAGTCCTCTCCTGCTGATGTTCAGGTGTATATCAGTATGTAGTGTCTCTACATGTCTCCATGCTTTAATGTTCAAAAAGCTCTTTATTTTCCTCATACTGCCTGTGCTGCAGCACTTCTTTTCACCCTCTGTCTGAAACCAGAGCCCAATCTGCTCTGATTGGTTAGCTGGCCGGTTCTGTTGTGATACAAAAACCCTCCAAAAAGCAGAGTAGGGCCTCTTAACGTTCCCCTCTCTGCTCCACCCTCATTTGCCACCTCCACCCTCTACATACTTTCCACCCTCTCTCTCTCTCTGCACTCCACCCTGTTATTTTTACTACTTCATCAACACGTCATGCTCTTCCACATATTGCTTTCTACCCACTCCTTCATTCCTTTCCTTGTTTCCTCCTCTTCCTCTCTCCACCCTGCAGTCTTCAGTCATAATCTTCAATGACGGCTAACAAGAGACACACCCACCCTAGAGAAAAACACATGAACCTCAGCACCAGATGTGTTTTGCACGCCACACACACACACACACACACACACACACACACACACACACACACACACACACACACACACACACACACACACACACACACACACACACACACACACACACACACACACACACACACACACACACACACACACACACACACACACACACACACACACACACACACACACACACACACACACACACACACACACACACACACACACACACACACACACACACACACACACACACACACACACACACACACACACACACACACACACACACCCTTCAGATGACCGTCCCTGCAGATGTTACAGAGAAACGTTTCCTCTTCGTCTCTTCTTTATTTGTTCTGTTATCTGACCCGTCCCCTTCTTTGTTATTGAAGCTTATACAGTATGCCTGGTGAACTACACGCATACACAGCTTCGGAAAAAAATGAGGAGACCACTGCGAAGTTTGCAGAGATATACTACATGTATGGGTTTCAGTAAAGTGACATTTTCTTTTTTTGAAACTACTTACAACAATCTCCTTATTTGCATTAAATCCAAAGGTACTGTATGTTTGTTTGTTTTGTTTGACCTTACTGTCTGTAAGAAATATGTTTTGAATTCTGAGCAAAGTACATTTATGGACAAACAAAGTCAATAAATAATTGAAATGACTAAAGTCAATTAAAGAAATTAAATGCTTCTGTGAAATATACAGTTGTTTTACATTACTGGCTGCTACTTCACTACTTTCATATGTTCACTTACTTATATAAAGTGACTTATTCCTACTATGCTTGTTTCCTTATTACATCTAATTGTATATGTGCTTTGTTTAATATGTTATAGAGACCATTTTGCCCCTTGAACCAATAAAGCATGTCTCACCCCAAATGGAAACAATATTAACACACACATAGACAACCAGAACACACACACACACACAGAGACAACCAGAACACACAGACAACCAGAACACACACACACACAACCAGAACACACACACACACACAACCAGAACACACACACACACACACAACCAGAACACACACACACAGAGACAACCAGAACACACACACACACAGAGACAACCAGAACACACACACACAGAGACACAACCAGAACACACACACACAGAGACAACCAGAACACACACACACAGAGACAACCAGAACACACACACACAGAGACAACCAGAACACACACACACAGAGACAACCAGAACACACACACACAGAGACAACCAGAACACACACACACAGAGACAACCAGAACACACACACACAGAGACAACCAGAACACACACACACAGAGACAACCAGAACACACACACACACACACACACACACACACACACACACACACACACACACACACACACACACACACACACACACACACACACACACACACACACACACACACACACACACACACACACACACACACACACACACACACACACACACACACACACACACACACACACACACACACGATTTAAAGGGGTTGGCTGTGTCGTCATGGCGATCATCTCGTCCTGGCCAGCTGCCAGCAGACACTTTCACTCTCCAACCCCGGCTCATGTTGCAGTGCATTGTGGGATGTCAGATCTAATCTATTCAACAGGACGCGCCTATGTGTGTATGAGAGTCTGTTTATGAGAGAGTGTATGAGTGTGTGTGTGTTCACAGTCACTGTAGTTCTTTTGTTCCAGTGTGTGTGTGTTTCCTGTTAGTGGGATCAAACACATTCCTCCACAGCGCAGGTTACAGACCCTCCGCCCACCTGTCGCTCTGACCCACCTGCCTGTGTGTCTGCTCTCTGATAAGTAAAGTTGATATATTAACTTTATAAAGTATTTTTTCTACAATACAGCATTATGTAATTTGCACTGTTTTATTTCGTAAAAGATGTTTAGACATTATTGGAGGAGAGTAGGACTTCAGGTTTTCATGCTAGGCTGTAGCTGTTTTGAAAAAGCTTTCAAATCTTACGAAATAAAAGTTCAAACTACATTTAAAAAAAGTTTCTTTCAAGAAATTAGTATTTTAAAAACTAAGATTATAGAGTTGTGAGTTGATGCTGAATCTTGCCGTGAAAAGACAATTAAAAACGAGCAAATTCCTAATCAGCACTAAATATTTTATGAAAAATGATTACAGCTAGACAACATGGAGGAGGTGAACTGAGCCGCAAGAGATGGCGTGTGTGTGTGTGTGTGTGTGTGTGTGTGTATATTGGGTCAAGGACACGTGACCCCTCCCCCAACATGTCCAATGACAGCAAACTCATTTCCCATGATGCCGAGTGTGTCAGTGGGTATTTGAGAGTTAAAAAAATACACTGGTGTAAATCTCCCTAAAGTCCCTCAGCATGCGCACACCACACACATACACACTATACACATGTGTAAGTGGTATATGATGTCAGCACGGGTCGAATTACACCTCC
The DNA here is from genome assembly GCF_949606895.1 of Notothenia rossii. Taxonomy (NCBI): domain Eukaryota; kingdom Metazoa; phylum Chordata; class Actinopteri; order Perciformes; family Nototheniidae; genus Notothenia; species Notothenia rossii. Next base: position 83,533,830 of record NC_136909.1, read on the forward strand.
GCCCCGGAGAAGAGAGGGGTGGAGGTCAGAGTGAGGTAATCCTCTATCGTCATAGCACCACTGGAAATAAATCTCAGCTGAAATAAAATCCTGCTGAAAATTTGATCGGAATATTTCCAGGAACCCATGAAAGATGATCTCCCTGTGGGTCGCAGAAACACTAACTATGCATTGATTAATCGTTTGAGCAGAGCCCAATGGGATGTCTTCAATCATCTCGTTTAGTACAGACAACAGGTAGAAAATATTCAGTAACAAATTAGATTCAAGTGTGAAAAGCAGCAAATCCTCACATAAAAAGTTAGCATTTTTACTTAAATATGACAGAAATGATTATCAAAGGCAGCTCTAAGGTCAGCTAATACGTGTGACATTTAGTAAGACTGTTTTGTAGAGTACGGTTTCCAAGTTCAAGGATTAGTCCCAATACAATTTCCAGTGCCATGATTTGCAGTTTTGTTTAAGATAAAACCGTTTTGCCCTCCATATAAACACTAAGTAGATACATCCACTGTTCGCAATGTTTGTTTTGCAGCCACTTGTGTACCTAAAAGTATGCACAAAAGCTCTCAGTGTAAACAAACAGCCACAACAAACAGAAAGGAAGATAAACTATTTTATGTTAAGATTGTTTCCTTAAAAAATGTGTTTCTTCAGTGTTAACACAGCCTCTCATCTCAGACTCTCTGCAGCTCCAGAGGCGGCGTCCATCTTTCTGCCAATCACTCATTTCTTCTCAGAACCCGCCCTCACTTCAACAGCAGCACCAGGGTGTGCACCAAATGTATCTTTATGAACAATCAAAACTATAACAGGCTGTTCTCACACACTGTTCCAATCTGAACCTATCTGCGTCAAGTATTGCACTTATGTGTCCTACAAAATCCATTTGTATCCATTGCCTAATAGTCAACTACTACTTTAACCCAGACGACTGAAAGCTGTTTCTCTCCCGATTGTTACTTAACTTAGGGACTTAAATCTCTTTCTAAAGCCAACCTTAATTTCCTGTTTAGATAGAAGTTTATTTTGAAAAGGCTGCATGCAGGTAAACATCGGGAATTGGCACATAGTGTTGGACATTTGTAGGAGAAAGCACGAAAAATGAAGCATAACTTTGTATATGAACGACAGAGAACACACACACACACACACACACACACACACACACACACACACACACACACACACACACACACACACACACACACACACACACACACACACACACACACACACACACACACACACACACACACACACACACACACACACACACACACACACACACACACACACACACACACACACACACACACACACACACACACACACACACACACACACACACACACACACACACACACACACGAAACTGACCCCTGATTCACCTTTAACTGAATCCATTTAGTCCGTTGTCCTTTGAACTCCATTGTCATGCATTTCCCATAATGCCAAGGAAGCTGGCCCTGCCCTGCACATCCTACACACACACTTACACACACACACCAGATGGTGGTGTGCCGTCTGACCACATCTGGAAGCCTCAAACATTTCATCCATCAGGAATGTGAGCGCGTGACCGTGTATGTGTGTATGTCGCAGAGAAACGCCTTTGGTTACATGGAAATGAAATGAAATGGAGTTCTGCTGAAGGTCAACGTAGAGTGCATAATTGTGGCGTGTGTCTGTGTTGTTCCATCCGACAGTATAACGTAAACACATGTGGACAATACATCATATTACTTTTGCTGTCCAACAGACAGACGCAGACACGTCTCAGTGTGATAAGTGTATGAACGTGACTAATAGACTCTAACCACTGAACGTACGTGTGTGTGTGTGTGTGTGTGTGTGTGTGTGTGTGTGTGTGTGTGTGTGTGTGTGTGTGTGTGTGTGTGTGTCTCTTAAATATGGAAATCTGCTGCTTTCTCTATTTAACATCATATATGAAGTGAATATTTGGGACTTTTGCACCATCTAACAAGATATTTGCAAATGTTCAGGTTCATATTTGTATTTTGTGCCTCTACTGTGATATTTGTACATGCTTAACTGTTCAAAGTAAAGTTTCTGACATTAAATAGACCAAACCATTAACCAATTGATCGAGAAAATAATCTGTATGTTTGATACTCGGTCAAAAAGCAACCTGATTGAATCACTTCTCTGTCTTCTCACCCCTCTCAGGTTTTGCTGCATCATGCCACGTCTGTTCAACTAATGAAGCAGCAGCTCAAAGTGCTCAAAATAGGAAAGAACAGGTAGTTTGGCGAGAAACCTGGTCTGCTAGAAACACTCTGCATCCATCAGGAAAAACACCCAGGAATCTGAGCAGAAAGCCTTTAAGGAAACCGTTCCTGCTGCAAATCAGCGCTGACTCGTCATAAACACTCTGTTCTCATTTGTTATTTATGAGAGATGGCAGGTGTGTAACTGTAGCTCATATGTTTTCTTACTTTGATGGAAATGTACATGAACGTTAAAGAGCAAAGCAGCTTTCATGATCCGTTAGATGTTTTGTAATCTTCTAAAAAAAACCTGCATATGTGATCACTTATGAGAGCGACAGACTAAGGTGGATCTTAAACCTCGATACATCAGTCACACCAACGCAACTTCGGTTCAAGCTCCGTGCTCGAGCTTTTCAGAACCGGTTCTTCGGTTTAGCTCCGGCTCTTTTCACACTGCCCAGAGTCCGACTGGTGCTGCGTCATTGCGTCATCGTTTGCGTCATGACGTAACCGTTTGCGTGCCTGCTTCATGAAGCCAAACCCCTCACAGCTGACACCGACAAAAACAACAATGGCCGATTGTGCTCCAGCTTCCTCTGTACCTCTTCAGAAGACCAGATTCCCAGTAGGTAGCTGGTCTCTTCAGTGGACCACTGCTGCTTGTTAAGTTTCTCCATCGTTGTGTACAAACTGGATAAAACGCAGGCTTTTTGTTGTTGTTCAGGAGTTGATCCCGCCCCTGCCCCTGCCCCTGCCCCCGCCTCGACTTAAGCGTGACTTATGTGGTGCTTTTGTTCTAGCCGGACAATTTTTTGGTGTTTGAACCGAATCGGATTCCGGAGCTAAGAGGCTGCTCCGCTGCGGTGTGAACAGGAAAACCCGGTGCTTTTCAAGCTCCAGCTCCGAACCGGCCCTGAAACACCGTTGGTGTGAATGAGGTATTGGATACAATCTCAGAGTCTTAATGGGAGTTTTGTTGCAGCTTTGTAAAAAGGGACTATTCATCAAGTTCAATGTGAGGAAAGAATAAATACTTTAGAGTTTGTTTGACTCCCACTGAGGTTTAACCTGCTCACCCCGACGTAACCAGCTATGTAAACACACACACACACACACTGAAAGGAGGAGAACCACAAATAGACAGTTTAAACAAGCCATGCTCCACTGTTATCTAGGAGTGTGTTTGGGTGTTTTGGTAAACAGAGTATTGTGTAAGCTCCTGAATTTCTACTCAAAAGGTCCCACAATCATCTTGTCCAAACTACATTAAACAGGAAAAAGACTCAAAAGCTTTCTTGCTTTGAGGTGACTTATCAAAGTCCGATAACAATCCATAGAATAAATGACAACATTTCCAAAAAGGAGCGTCTGTTTTTGGCTAATCTTCTCACTGATACCACACAATACCAGACATGTAGAGTTAGATACAGATTAAACGTCCATGATGTTTCATACTCAACACTACGGTATAAACAAGACTCTCACAGTTATTGTGTCCCGAAAATGTAGACGTCCAATAATTCCCTCTTGAAGGTGGGGTAGGTAATTTTGAGAAACCGGCTTGAGATACACTTTTTGTTATATTCCATTGAATGCTCTTAACATCCCGATAGCAATGAAAGTGCTTTGACACAAAATCCATAAAAAAAATGTCATCTGTGGAAGCCGTGGCGCTGTAAAAAGCACAACCAATCATCTGAGCCGGCCCGGCTAAAGTAACTGCCTTCCATCTGTGCACAAACTTATCTCGTGCCCTCATTGGTCATGTGCTCGTTCGTGTGTTGGAGGAGGGGCTCTATAAGGAAGTGGCAGAATTTCTCCGGCTGTGTATTTTCAAATTCTAGCGCACTCGAGCTGGTTTCTCCAAAATGACCTACCCCACCTTTAAATATTTATATTGCTGGGAAAAAACTTCCTTCAAACAACTACAGGAGTCTAGCTTCAAACTACAAAGATTACATTTGAGACTGTGATCATTTACGCTCACCCAATGTTAGCTCTGTTATTTAGCCAAGCAGGAGTGAGCTGACCGCTGGCTGCATTAGCTATTAGCTAACAGCTAACGACTAACAGCTAACGACTAACAGCTAACGACTAATGTTAACAAGCTCATCTCCTGCTAATTTCAACACAAAGTCATCAATGGGACAAATAGGGTTTGTCCCATTGATGGATCCATACTGAGTTTACGGTGTCCTTTAAAATATTTTTGCTACAAGGGCCTCTCAGGGAAGATCTCGGTTCATCCCAAATACATGTTCTATAGTCAATGGGAAGCCTGCATTACTGTAAAAAATCAAGTACCGTCCCATTTTGAGAATTTGTCATTGACATCCCTACATTGCAAAAACTAAGAGCAGATAATGTGCTGAAGAGCTGCAGGATAAACCAGTGAGTGTCAAGATAACTGATTGATTTGCATGTAGTGAAAGCTGTGGTGTGTTGCAGTCGGTGGTAGGACTGCTCAATTAAATCGTATTTTAAATCGCAATTACGATTTTGGCTTGAAACGATTATGAAAGCAACATAATCGAAATAAAACGATTATTTATTTCATTTTTATTTATTTATTGGTTTTTCAGTTGAATTATACATAAAGTTCAGGGTAATCAACTGTTAAAAACATTTCAATAAATTGATGTTTTCAAAGTAAATGGATAATCGTGACATCAATTATTGACCAAAACAATCGAGATTATGATTTTTGCCATAATCGAGCAGCCCTAGTCGGTGGTATATTTAGAGGAAGCTTCACCACAGGGAAAACCTCCTCCTCCTCTTCCTCCTCCTCCTCCTCTCTGTCGCACTGTTCCACTTCCTATCTGCTGGACGTTTTCCAGAACAATCCTCCCTCCATCCAGGGAATGTTTCTAGGCTGGTATGTTTTACTCCTGTCCTCCTTTCTCATCATCCCTCCTTAACAACTACATGACTGTTGCCTCCTATCCTCCTCCTCTTCTCATGCGTTTGTTTTGGCACCCGATACTTTGTGAATAAAAAATAATCTTCAGTTTCCTCTGAAAGAACTGCATTATTTTGACCAAATCTTCCATCCTCCTCTTCTCCTGTGTTTATTCTGGCACCGGATTTTCACAAACTGCTCCTTTCCCTCCGGACCACCTCCCTCTCTTTCCTCTCCCACACGTCTCCCCCCTCGCCTCCGTCACTCTCCCTCCTCATCCTCAGGGGCCTCATGAAGAAGTTCTCCTCCTTTCATACTTTAACTTCTCTGTTTTAAAATAAATATCTAAAAAAGGTATTTAGGATTTCAAGTTATGGACATTTAAGGAGAAATAGGGAAAGAAGGAGGATATTAAGGTTAGGACAAAAGAAAGAAAGAAGTCAAGTGTGTGTTTGAGAGGAAGTAAGGCTAAAGAAATATAGAGGGATGAAGGAGAGGAGAAATAAGGGTGTGAGAGTGAAGAAGGGAGCGTCTGCAGGACGAGAGAAAGGACGACAGACTGGCCTCGATTCTGAAAATAAAACCACACACACACACACACACACACACACACACACACACACACACACACACACACACACACACACACACACACACACACACACACACACACACACACACACACACACACACACACACACACACACACACACACACACACACACACACACACACACACACACACACACACACACACACACACACACACACACACACACTTAAAAAGGGACAACACAGCTTCATACATGTTAGTGTATTTAGGCTACACCATTAACCCCCAGTCTTGAATCACCTGTCAATCAAACCACAGAGGGGCGGGACTTTGACGCCCACTTTCTTTAGATTAAGTTTTCATTCAACTCCAAGTAAGCCAGGAATCTCAAAGCCAGAATATTAAGGGATTCAGACCCCATTTACACGGGAACGTTTACGCACCAAATTCGTTTTGAAAAACGTCTTCCGTTCACACGCATTCGGCTCATTTAACGTGTCCGTTCACTGGAGACGCTGTAGTACATATGCCGGGCCTGTAAGTGGCGCTGTACTTCCGCATGAGACCGCTCGAAACGCTGTAGTACATATATGCCGGGCCTGTAAGTGGCGCTGTACTTCCGCCACAAAATACACCAAAAGCAGCGAAGAAGAAAACCCCCGAGCATGGTTGCCATGGTTGCCCTTCTGTTTATGCCCCGCGGTGGATTTAGCAACATGTAGTTCATGTCATTCTCCATGTCCACTTGTTGCTGATGGTTGTGGTAAAGGAGCTGTAGATGTTGCACTAACATCTGTAGCATGGTCAGTAGCTACAGTAGCTACTGAGCATGCTACAGCAGTGAGCAGCAGAGGTGGGGAGAGGCGGGACTATGGCTTCATCGTTATCAGGAAATGATCGTATAGGATGTACACACGGAGCCGTTTGGCCCCCAGAGCGTTCTGGTTGCAGATCTATCCACCTTGGGACCCGTTATCGTTTGCGGGGTCAGTTTCCGCGGTTCCGTTACGGCCTCGTGTGAACGAACGGGCTATACGCGAGAGAAAAGTAGCGGATACAACCCGTTTCCTTCTCGTGTAAACACAGCCTTACTCTTTTTTGGGGGCAAATGAAAACCGCACAAATGTTAAGAAAAAGCGATAAGTTTTTCTCATCAATCTTGGCTTTGACTATTGATGAAAGTGTGATTGTGCTGTTAGACGTTTGACCAAACAGAAAACAAGTTGCACTATTTGTCCTTATTGTAAGAAAAATATGTCCATGAAGCAAATATGGGTTGATTAATTAATTTTATATAATGAGATTATCTAATACTTTCCAATGTATTATTAATAGAAACACATAATCTGGACTTTTTCTCGGGACAAAATCTTTTCCCCCACTCCTTCTTTGGAGTAGAAACATTTTTAAATGTTATGGAGGACGGGTACTTTAAAGAGTTGACTTTGTTTTAAAATCTGTCCGTATGGATCTTGTCCCTTATCTGCTTACCACATCTAAATAACCTGAACGCTGCTCCACTTTAAATGTGTGTCTTTCATGGCGTCATCTGTTAAACCCTGACTCTGCACACAGAGGTGGATCAAAGACCAGATTTAAAAGCTTCATTTTCTTTCTTCATGGTGCTTCTGATCACATGACACACACACTCTTTCAACAAAGTTCTGCACCATTTAATACAGACACACACACTTGTATAGAGGTGTTCACCAGAGAGTAAATTCAAACTCCAAAGACAAAGAAGACAAAAAGCTGAAGACAAACAGAAAGCCTGCGGGCAGAAGAGACACTTTGGATTCCCGACGTGACTTTAGAGAAAGTATCGACAACAACGAGTCCATCTGTCGAGCATTTCCTGCAGAAGACTTCCAGAATAATTCAACAGGAATGGGACACACACACACACACACACACACACACACACACACACACACACACACACACACACACACACACACACACACACACACACACACACACACACACACACACACACACACACACACACACACACACACACACACACACACACACACACACACACACACACACACACACACACACACACACACACACACACACACACACACACACACACACACACACACACACACACACACACACACACCCTCTTAAAAAGGGACAACACAGCTTCATACATGTTAGTGTATTTAGGCTACACCATTAACCCCCAGTCTTGAATCACCTGTCAATCAAACCACAGAGGGGCGGGACTTTGACGCCCACTTTCTTCTGCAAATGATGGTCAAATAGGCAACGGGATCCTTTTTATAGTCAATCAAGAAGCTTCAAACATAATGTTTATCGAGTGGTTGCAAATGTGAAGCCAATTAGTCAAAAATAGTTAATTTAGCACTCTAGCTGCAAAGATTAGATCCAACTATTTGTAGTTTTTAAAGCATTTTAATACAAAAATGTCAGGAAACGCCGCGTTCAGAGTCTAAATTATGGAGATTTCATGACTTTCTCTGTTTTATAATACATTAAAGTGTATTTCTTTGGGATTTAAAGACATCATCTTGGACTTTAAGAAACTGGGAGGGACATTTGTCACTATTTTATGACATGTTATAAACCAAAATGACGATAATTTAAATATATAGATCAGATATTTAATAGCAGCTTTAGGGTTATTGCTAAATCTCCACTAGCAGTTCAAAGGGCTTAAAATATTGTCTTCTTCGAATTAACATATTTCAGTGTTAGCTTTAAGTATGTCTTAATGTGCATGTACATACAGACTGTATCCACTGAGAGGTTTCATTATGCAATATAAATCTGAAGTCCTCTGTGTGCTCCTTCCTCTCGCTCTGATGAAATGCGACATGAGCCCTTCAGGTTAATATTAGCCTGGTATTAAAATGATGAAGCTGAAGAGCTCAGGACGCGGCCGCCTGCTATCTGAGGCGCCGGCTGCAGCACGGCCCATCATTTACAGCTGAAACCTCGCTCTGCCTCACACAGCAGACCTGCTTCTTCATCACCAGCCAGGGGGATTTAGTGAAGGAGAGAAAAAGTTTGAGGCAAATTACAGCCAACAGTTTCCTGCAGCATCGATTCCCTTCATCCCTCCCTGCAGATCACTTATGAGCAGAGCGTCAGGGGATGTGATTTGATAAATGCATTCAATTAATAGCTTCAGGCCGGATGGAACAATCAGAGGAAACGGGTCCAGACAATGTTGTTTTTTTAAAAGATGCTGCATAAAGCATTTTGTGTTCCTTGAAGTGAAGTGAAACCACATTTCCCATAAACCCTGCTGCGCCCGGTTCTCTCTACCATCCGTTTGTGGCTCTGCTCCATTTCATCTAAACAGCCTGTAAACACAGCAGACCTGCATTCTGACCACGTCAGCGAACGCCCCACGGAGAATTTTTTTTTTGGAAAGGGTACAGTGCAGCATTAAAAGAGGGTTCCTGTTTTGCAGTATTATTAACAGAGGAATATGGCTAAATGTGGGAGGAGGCTGCTTAACGTGTATATCCAGGAAGTGAATTCAATCACATTAAAATGATATAAGATGTATCTTCAGTCAACCTAATGTGCTTTATTGTGAGTGTAAAGTCAAAGGGTGTTTTTAAAGTAATAAAGTGCCGTTAGCGTCTCCAGACGGAGCCGTGTGACGTCTGATAAACGGCCGAGTGATGTCATTGAGTGGAACAAGTTTGAACATTAAAAAAAATATGAAGTTAAGGGTTGGAAAGAAGTGAGATCATTGCTGCAGCGTACTTCAGCTGCTACAAGGATAATACATCACCATCTCAGATCAGACTGTAGGAGGTTGAGATGCATTATGGGTAATGTAGCCTCCAGGTTTTAATGTGTGGAATAAAAAAAGATGATTTCTTCAGTTCTGCTGCTTTGATTTGTATGTTTTAATGAAACACCAAATGTGTAAAAGTAGTTACTTGAGTTCTTGAGTAAGGTATAAAAAAAACGTAGGTATCCAACACAAAAACTAGAAAGGCATTCAGACAGTACAGACATCCGCCAAATGCTCTGTCTTGCAAAAGTAATTAAATTGAAAGATAATGTGTCTATCCGCCCTAAAGTTGAATGGGTTCTTCCTCGGCCCATGCGATAGCCTGCCAGCAAGTTTAATGAAAATGGGGTCGCTAGATTTTCAATAATCCTGCTGACAAGCAAACAAACAATCCTTAAAAAGATATCCTCCATGTAAGAATTTCAAACGATACAGACAAAAGTCATGTGACAGAAAGCATACCAGCAAGTCCTTCATCTACTGTGTTACTTTAGTATCAGTTAACTTCGAGGTGAACAATCTTGTTTTCATTGGCAATGACTCCAAGTGAAGCAAAATGTGTCGCTTACATTTAAACTGCAGAAGGAACTCAAAGCTTTGATTTCAAAGGACATTTTGGAGATGCATGTTCTGAGAAGATGTTCAAGTTGACACGTACATTTTGTCTTAACACATCACCTCTGTGTTTTTGTATGCTTGCACTGACCTTCTCCAAATTCACTGCAAACACTAACTGGTGTTTAACATTTTAATGTGATTTAGATTCAAAGGAGTAAGCATTACTAGATCATTCTAGTTTTACCGCAGTGTGTTGTGAAAGCAGCAGGAGGACAACCCGACACCTCACTGTGACTTTGAAAGGGTCCAGTCAACAAGTTGCCAAAATGTTTCTGGTTGCTGCATCAAAGAAGTAGAGAGGAAGGGTGGTGGAGGATAAGGGGGGGGGGGGGGACAATTATAAGAGGAAAGCTGAGGCAGAGGAATCTGGAGAAGGACAGGGATTAACATGAGCCAAAGATTGAGGAAAGGAGAAAGTGTAAAATGAGAAAAAACTGGGTGGGAAGGAATAAGAAGACGTCAGATTAGAGAAGGAACAGAGGAGGAGGGAGAGAAATTAAGAAGGGGAGGGAGGAGGAGAGAGTCCAGGCTGTATCTGATTACATAATTGCTCTATAGGATCTGAAACGGGGTCTGCGCAACAAAAATATGCCTCAGAGCACCAGCGTTCGTTATACTGTCACAGAAAGTCCACCGTGACCTTAGAATACACTCAAATCTGCCAAATCACTGCGGGGACTCATCCAAACTAACAAAATGCTCGAAGACCACACAAATCTGTTTATTTACAACCACAGTAAGCTCAAATAGATCCAAATATGCCAAATCATTGCTGGAATATCAACCCAAAGAGAAAATATAAGGTAAAACTACCAAATATCATAACAAGCAGGTTATTTACAACCACAGAGACCTTAAAATACACCCTGAAATCTGCCAAATCACTGCAGGAACACTGCCAAACTGCTAAAAGCTGCACACAGATCCAATTAATCTGGTTATTTACAACCACAGGAGTGGTTTAGTCAATTTTGGGATCAGTTTAAACTACAAAAATAAAGATTTGTGTGCAAACATGCACTCCAAGGTGTTACAAGGAGACTAAAATGCACCATAAAGTATAGGTCACTGTAGTCACTGAACGTCCCTGTAGAGATATTACAGGAGCATTGTGGAATATTCTAGTGTTTTTGCTCTGGAGTTGAGGTCAGCAGAAACGACCACGCCTGCACAAACACCATCTTCATCAACTCCATCTCCTGGCTTCAACACATCCACGGTGAGAGAGGTAAAAACATAGAGATCTGCTGAGTTCACCAAAACACAAGCAGCAGTGGCGCACTAAATCCAAAACACACACACATCCAAAAACACACACTAACACAACTTCAAAACACGATGGAGAGATTCAGGGTAAAGCAGGGACACACAGCCCGGAGAAGAGGCTCTCTGCTTGGCCTCTTTTGGCACCAACAGCCCGCTGATGCACCACCATAATGGTGTGCGGCTTTAATTGGAGGTTTAAACAATCAACACGAGACAACAGCTATCACGCGATTTGGGAGCCACACATACACACAAACACTCTCTCACACACACACACACATGCATGCATGCATGCATACATACAGCCGTCGTGGATGTGGATGCTCCCCCCATCCGCACAATGAAACAAAATCCGTGTAGAGGCTGCCTGCGGATGAAGTGAAAACAGGCGGTGAATGGAAGAAGCAGAGGCCGGCTTCACTCACCTGTAGGCCTGGGAGAAGCGCAGAGGAGTCCCGCTCGGAGTGAAGGACGGTGGGGCTGCTTGGAGCGAAAACAACGCAGGAGCACAGAGTCCTCAAATCCACCAATCCTCCTCCTCTTCATCACCCCGCCCCCCCCTCAGCTGCCTCTCTCTCTCAGCCCGGACTGCATCGACGGTGCACTCGGTTTACTCACCGGGCAGCACGAGGGGGGCGGAGCTACACTGTGAATGCTTCCAAAGTCTATGTTCCAAAGTGAGGGTGTAATAATTTGTTTGGGATATTGAAAATATGCAAAGTAAGCAATAAATGTTTACTTTGATCTGTGTTTGAATATTTCATTGGTCCGTATTTCATTTTTTTAAATATTAATTAGGATATTTGGAATTGAGACAATCGCTCCATTTAAGAATAAAATAAAATGAAGTAAAAATATTTGTACAAACGTAAGAAAATAAAGTAAAGGGTGCACAATGTAATAAAGTTATCTAAATAATACAACAACATAGTTTTTGAATGTTATAATTGCTATTAATTATAGCATATAGTTGTGTGCATTAAATATTGATTAATCGCTTTCATATCTGTGAAATGTCAAACGTTATGGTCCATTCCTTTCTTGTATGTTTTCTTTATTGTCAAATACGTGTCAGGGACTGTGGATAAAATGTGCCTGTCTGGCTAAATCTGTGCATTGGTGCCTAAAACAAATAAACATAAGGTTGCAGTTGGAAAACACACAGATAGTCAGAACAAACAATCTAATATTGTCTGATATTATTCATAACTAAACATATTGTAAACTAGAATTTGATCCAAAACGACTGCACTATGAAACAGTGAAAAAATATAGTTGGCGCATTGAAAAGTCAAAATCTGTTCCACCATCTGTTAATATTCTTCGAGTGCAGGGTGCCCACATTTCCCCCCGATTTTATTGTATTATTAATAATACTGTCCTGTTTTTCATTCTTACCCTGTTGCTGCTAAACTACTGAATTTCCCCACGGGGATTAATAAAGAACCATCTTATCTTAAGACCCATTGCATTTTGTCCATTGCATTCATATGAACTTCTTACTGTATTATGCGTAGCCTATTACATTTACTATATTGTTTAGTTGTACCCTAATCATACTGTGTACTTTTTTTTTTAGCAGATGCTAAACTGCATGTTGTTGTCGTAGTAAACTGCGGAAATAAAGTTGAAGATAATATCTATTTAATTTAAAATATTAAAAAAAAACATTAAAAAAAACATTAAATAGATAATAAGACTGTTGGTTGAAAAATAGGAAGTTAAAGTGACAATGCATAATTTGGGTTCATCTGCACTACTGGATTGTCTCCGCCCCTCAGGGCTACAGTGGAGTTTAAATGAAGCGCTCCCAGAGTCTGAGTGAGAGGCGGAGATTCAGCCAGCAGTCAGGAGGGGGGGGGGGTCTGCAGAGAGAGAGTGATGCCAAACACAGAAGTTAGGGATCTAACGGAATGAATCTATAAAGAAAATAACATTTAGTGTTATAAATATATATATATCTCAACTGTGGTGTTACATGTTTGAGTTTGTGGAGACCCTTCTCATTTTCCTCCATTTAAACAACCACTGAAGACTAAGGGGGTCGGTTTAGTTTCTCCATGAGGAAGGGGGGAGGGTGGGAGCTTTAGGGGTTCCTCCCCCAGGTTTAATCTGGGCCATCAAACATTTCATTTCCTGCATGCTGAGGATTTGTTCTGCATCAAATAACAGTGGATATGCCTTTTTTTTTTTGTATACAAAGGAAATTACAACATTCAAGCGCCAGATATCAAATTCACTTTATTAACATGTGTAAAGTTATTTGAATACAAGACAACACTAAAGCAGCCAAAAAGGAATCAAGTGGAGAAAAAACATATAACAAAAACACAGCATTTATCCCTCCTGTTGTCTTTGGGTCAAATCTGACCGATTTACTACTTTCATCAATCATAACTTTTTGTTTTACATTCGATTGCATTAAGGCTTTATGATATCCTTCACAGCAGACATTTGAACATATTAAATGGCTGATCACCACTTTCATTGAACTTTGGATGATTTAGTCAACTTTCTAACACCCATGGTGTTCCCGGTCAAAAATGAGTAACCATCCGGATCAGATAAAACACACACACATACACACACACACACACACACACACACACACACACACACACACACACACACACATACACACACACACACACACACACACACACACACACACACACACACACACACACACACACACACACACACACACACACACACACACACACACACACACATACACTAGATGTCCGTCCCCCCTTATGGGCCCATCCCCCCACATGGATCACACCTGGCACACGCGATACATGTTCAGTGTCTATTCTTTGAATATTTACTGCAGTGTTTCATGTATACCAGTAGTCTGATACAATATTTACAGTTTGAAAGGGTGTTAAATAAAATTTGGTGATGATTAATGGTTTTTGTTTTTTTTGTTTTTCAATAGCAGTTAAAACTGGACCGCGAACACCAACGTGAGGGGGAGGGGGGACGACGAAGACAATAGGAGGAATAACAGATGCAATGAAGAACAAATCAACACTTTAACAAATGTTTCCATGAGTCATTCACATAAAAGGTGAATAAGGTCAATACAATAACATGCAGTCAGTCTTTAATTATGTGTATCGTCCCGATCACGAGTCAGATAGCTTTATTAAAATAATCATTTATAAATATAAATAAAAAAGGCAACTAATTAGCATATTTTCCCACTTCATACAAATGTACAGATATGTCAGATATACATACACAGATCAATATGATGCACAACAAGCAGCATGACATAAAAAAATAGATTTTCTTGAAGCGATATATTTGTTATGTATTCTCCCGTAGATCAAATGACATTGCTTGTATTTAATATTAACCCGCCGAGTCAGTTCACTTGTGGAAAGTTCATACATATGACACTGATTTATGTCTGTGATATATATATGCTTTTTAATTCATTTGTATTAAAAAAAAAACTACCACCCACTCTAACTCTGACTGTTGCTTCCAGGGGAGGGGGGGATTCAGATGTTCTACATATTGATGTCCCCTGTCCTCCCCCTGAAACCTGCACCATATGAGCCTCAAAGCATGAAGCAGCTTCTTTAAGTCCTCCCACACGATGAATCATCACAGGCGCTCCGTTTGTCCTCTCAGTATCTCACTGTTTCAGCCCAGGACCAAACTCAAATGCACAGTGGCCAACATTAAAAAAAAGGGTACTAGTGGAGGGCCGGACTGGTTCAATGTTTATTGCTAAACTTATTGAAATGAACTTATTGCACATATTAAACCTGGAACTAACAAAGCTTCAATGATTGCCTATAAAAACAACATTAAACATTAAATAATCAGTTGCATTAATTTCTTATGGCTCTATCTGCAGCTTTTCCAGTGTCATTTCTTATGATTACATTTTTTCCCAGGCCAACAACAGCTTCAACAAAACTATTTCCCTCAAAGAGAAACCAAACATGCCCTGTTGTCGTGAGAGAAAAAGTGTGATGCTAGTATAAGCAGATACTTGACATCTCATCTTGGGTGCAAGGTCATCAATGTTTAGGCTCAGGCTTTGAGCTGAGGAGACCCCCAGGATGGAGTGAAGGTGTGCGTGCAATATACCGGCGGGCCAGATCTAATAGTAATTAGAAATTATCCTGCCGGCTGAAATTAAATCCAACACGGGCCTGATTTGGCCCCCGGGCCTTGAGTTTGACACATGTGGACATGTTATAACATTACTATAAACTTGAGTTGATATGTCATGTATTCGTTTCATTATAAAAGAGAATCACAGCAAGTATCTAATAAGCTATGTATCATTTGAAGTTTCTCAACACCTTACTGAAAAATAAGGCAATACAATTTATTTTGTGTTATTTACTCCATTTGAGATTTGCGACCAAAGGAAAATGGGTTCTCCTAACTTTGGGAAATATTAAATATTATTGATGTACGTTTGCTTGACTTTTGTATCCATGTTTCACTGTATATTTTTCTTAATTTTCATTTCTATTTGTTTGATTAGTGAAGGAGGTATTCACATAAGAAAGTCACTATATTGTGTATGATTTGGTCATATAACAATCTGTGAAGAGTAATACAATTAAATAAGAAGTTCAATCAAATAATCTTGAAGCATGAAGATCTACAAAATATCTGCATCTCGATACAATTAGATACACATGGTAATCAGTTTGTAATACACACACACACACACACACACACACACACACACACACACACACACACACACACACACACACACACACACACACACACACACACACACACACACACACACACACACACACACACACACACACACACACACACACACACACACACACACACTGAGAATGATGCATTCTGGGTCTGAAGGACATCCAAGAGTGCTGATATGCAACGCAGCACAATGTGATCCGGCCTTGAAGGTCTTTCTCTTTGTGTGTGTGTGTGTGTGTGTGTGTGTGTGTGTGTGTGTGTGTGTGTGTGTGTGTGTGTGTGTGTATGTGTGTGTGTGTGTGTGTGTGTGTGTGTGTGTGTGTGTGTGTGTGTGTGTGTGTGTGTGTGTGTGTGTGTGTGTGTGTGTGTGTGTGTGTGTGTGTGTGTGTGGGATTATCACTCAGATACCAGACACGGTGCAGTAATGTCCGGCAGACTGCAGCCATGTTTGCTCTAAAGCTGAGGATGATGAGGAGAAGGTCAAAGGTCGTGAGGTTATTCCCATCATGCAGCAGCTGCAGAGAGCACAGCTTCAGCCTGTCTTGAGTCTTTGTCTTTTAAATATACTTACATATACTAGGATAGATTTAACTTAAAAGACATTTGTAGAAAAATGTGATATTTCAAACTAATCGTATTGAAAACTTTTTACAGGCCCCAAACCCCACTTTGAAAATCCCCCATTTAATATCTCTTATTTGTTAATTCACTTTTAAATGACGTGTTAATTTAGATAAGATTAGATGATATATATATTTTATTGATACAAAATTGGGAATTTTCTTTGATACGGATACATTTAAAAAATAAATGGTAAATTAACCTACATACTATAAACATAGGATATATATGTCAACATTCTTTCATTTTGCCTCTCATCTGCACTTTGTCTGCTGAAACAATGTAAATCTCCACGCTGTGTGACGAATAAAGGATTTGTAATGTATTTAAATCGATGCACACGTTCCCTAACAGCGGGTTCTTGTAGCTTCGTGTTCTCCAACAATCACTGCGACAGAAAATGTGACATTTCTGAGCAGAGAGGAGGGTAGAAAGTGTTCCGTTTACTTGCTAATTGTTAAATGGCAGAGTTTCTTTCACTGAACTTGAACACGTTGCCTGGCAACCGCTGGCTGTGTGCACCCACTCAGGTGTGTGTAACACGAAGACTCAGAGAGAGTGTGTGGGCTAAGAAGAGCGGCAGAAACTCACACAGGAAACAGATGGAGAGACGAGGGAAAGAGGAGAGGAAGGAGGGATAACGGGATGCTTTATTAGTCTCACAACAGGGAGTTTGAAGTATATAAATATAATAAATAATGAAATTATCAAAAAACGAAAGAAATCACACGACTGTAAAGTTGAATTAAAATGATGGCACATTCGATTTAAAGAGTTAAAGACAAAGTATAGAATGACTGAATAGTTCAATATACATTATTTCACATATGGTTTATGATATTGCACAAAATATAGATTTGACAGACAGGATATAATAATATAACCCTTACAGAACCCTTACAGAAAGAGTTTAGAGAGGAGGAGATAAGATGAGAAGACGTTTTGTGAGAGGAGGAGAGAAGACCATAAGGAAAGCAGACCGGAGGAGTTTTTAAAGAAAGGAAAGAGAGGAGGACACAGGAGAGGAAATGAAGGAAATTAGAAGTTGTCAGCTTTTCTTTTATTCCTGCATCTCTCTCTTACTTTCAGACACTTTCAGATAGTGTGGCGTTTCCATGGTGACCACTATGGGATGCCAAACACTGTTGCTTGGAGAGGAAGAGGAGGTGGAAGAAGAAGAAGAGGAGGAGGAAGAGGAGGTCGAGACCGCTGGATGTTTTCCAGCTTTTCACAAAGTGATTGAAGTGTGTGGGTGGGCTCTTTCTCTCCCTGCCATGGCAGCAGAGTGAGTGTGTGTGTGTGTGTGTGTGTGTGTGTGTGTGTGTGTGTGTGTGTGTGTGTGTGTGTGTGTGTGTGTGTGTGTGTGTGTGTGTGTGTGTGTGTGTGTGTGTGTGTGCGTGTGTGTGTGTGTGTGTGTGTGGGCAGGCAGGCAGGCTGTGTTTTGTACAAAATGCAAAGAACCAGCAAATCTCTCACTTCCTCTCAATCCCTGCTAAAAGCCTGGCATATACATATAATATATATATACTTTTTTTTTTAAGAGGTGCAAAATAAAAGAATGATTGTGGATGAATTCTTTGAAATGGTCCTTATGTTCACTCCTGTTACAATCTACACCCACCAACACTCCTCACACAGTTCAATCAACTAAACACTCAGCGATAATTGGACATTTAAATGAAGTCATTTTCTAAAGAAGTGATCAACACATATATTTGTCGCTTTTCGAGTGTCCTGTCACGTCACTGTTTCTATCCTGAAAAGTCAACTGTTTGCTTTTGTACATGAACACTTACATACATAAAAGACATACATAGAACCAAACAACCCATGATCTCTTATTTAACATAACCAAATACGTGTTTGATTGCACAACATAAATCTTCTGTTTAAAACTGGAACTGTATGTGATGGGTTGACAATGAGAACAGGGCGAACATATTCAAATGGTAAGATATGACACACTCAATGTCCCTTAAAGTGGTGTGCTACTTACAGTCCTTACCATGAAATCACATCGTAGTTATACCTGGGTTTTTCCTGCTATATCACAGCTAAGTCAGCCATTAAAACAATCTATAAAGAACACGTTTTTTGATAGTCGGTTAAAAATGTAGTCGTACATCGTATTCAGGTTATCTGCCACAAAATTCACTTCTTTAAACAAGTGTCTGTTATTCTCCAGGTGTATGTTTTGCATTTCCATTCCCCTCCAAAGTTAAAACAACACACTGCTGTGACAGAGGTCATTGCAGGCCTCACATTTGTCACAGTCCTGTCTTTTCCCAGCCTGCCATTTGTCCCTGAACGCCCCCAAGAATACTCCAGCAGCACTTCTCACTCTTTCTACTCCCTGCTAAATCTGCTGCAAGTTTTACAGCAAATAATAATAATAATAATCATAGTGCCTCCCACACACACACACACACACACACACACACACACACACACACACACACACACACACACACACACACACACACACACACACACACACACACACACACACACACACACACACACACACTTGTGACGTTTCTGATAGTGGATGGATGAAGGGCTCCAGCATGTTATGTAAGCATGTCATTACATTAACATCCCATTCAAACACACACACTAACAACTAACGCCTCCTCCCTTATCCTCTGTGTGTGTGTGTGTGTGTGTGTGTGTGTGTGTGTGTGTGTGTGTGTGTGTGTGTGCGTGTGTGTGTGTGTGTGTGTGTGTGTGTGTGTGTGTGTGTGTGTGTGTGTGTGTGTGTGTGTGTGTGTGTGTGTGTGTGTGCTTGTGAGTAATGTCTCGGGATGGGTTGGCATGACTACAGAGCGTCTACTTCTAACAGTGTATCCATGGAGAAATGGTTTCAAAGCACTTACAGTAAGCACACACACACACACACACACACACACACACACACACACACACACACACACACACACACACACACACACACACACACACACACACACACACACACACACACACACACACACACACACACAGTATCTGCAGTGTTTATGTTGTGGCTGTGTGATAGCAGATCAGTGATTTAATTGGATCAGTTGACAGGTAATCGGGTCATGACGTTCAGTTGTCACGCCAAAATCCCAGCAGGGGTGCGTTTGTTTACATCACACAGTGACATATAAAAATACACTGGACTGATGTAATCTGTGAGGAGGACATATATTTATTTAGAGGGATATTTCAACTACTTTGTTCGAGAAATTCAAGGAGATTATTTGTAAAAAAAAACACATTAATACATATACTTCATAATGGGAACTTTTGCCCATTCCCTCGTCAATATTTAGTACATCAGCGTGTAGCTTTTTTAAAAAACATTTAATGTATTTTCATATTTTACTGTACATTTTTCTTTTCTAGATTTATATTTATTTGACTTTTGGATTTGTAACTAAATTAAACGCAACTTTAGCGCAATGGTTTACTTCATATCATAACTTCTATTAGTTAAAAACTGCTCAAAAATATAAATGTATGGTATAAAAGTAATGGTTAAACTAATAAAAAATAACATTTCATTTCTTTTTTGGAAACTTTTTTACAAGAAGTGGGAATCGGATCCATTTTTCCCGAATCTTTTTATTTTATTATTGATAAATGATTACCTTAGAGACTCATTGATCTGGACATATTGCTCCTTTTACAAGTCTACTCATAATCAAACTCTCACTTCACCTGGATATACAATCTAAACTCAAACCACTGTCGGTGTCTTTCAGTGTTTCTGCTCTGAGGACATGAGGAGAAGCTCTCTTGGGTGCGTTTGATTCGTTGGTCAGAAGCGCGTCTTGAATCCGGAGAGCTCCAGCTTGTCGATGTTTCTCTGGTTGGAGAAGCAGAATCTGGTGATGCGGCTGCTCGGACTTCCTTCTTTACTCAGCCACACCTTCCTGTGGAGGAGAAAGACATATATTCACCTTAAAAACGACCATAATAAACATGTTTTCTAACTTGACTTCAACTAAGAATGTTTTAGGATGAGGTGTTTGAGTCCCTTCATGAAGTTCTCCAACAAAGTATCATGAAGGATCCAAAAGTGGCGCTACTAGAAAGTGAAATACGTCCAAAGCAATAACGTTAATTCGCTTTCTGCTGGCAGGGTGGGAATAACTAAACGTAAAAAACAGAACTAAATGCTTTTTTTCGATGGAGTCTGGTGAGTAGTAAGTACGTTTAAAGTATGTAAAAAAGGTTAAAATATTCACAATAAAGTGTTAAGGCTACTTGAACTAATGTGTTTGTTTTAGGTATCTAAAATATGACGACAGCAGCTTAGCTTGCTGGTACTCCAATCTGTTTAGAAAAACTACATTATCTGGATACACTGACTATGGAGAAATACCTCATAAAACTACACTTTAAAACATCCAAACTATCCCTTTAAGATAGTCAGTGGCATGTTCTTACATCGAATGACTTCTGACGTGTATTTAAAATCAGCAGTTTGATCTGAGCCAGAGTTACAGTCTGTCTTTGTGAAACAGGCCCTGAGTTGTTTTGCAGCAAATTGTTGGAGAGCAACTGACGTCATAACCGTGGGCTTCACTGTCTTGTGGGACAAAAATGTATACAAAAATAAGTCCAACAGCCTCTCTCGGGTCAAACGGCTCAAACCAGGGGCATGATGGGAAAATAAAAAAAAACATTCCTTCAGCTATATTTAACCCTGAGAATCTGAGGGTGTTTCTGCTGCAGACATATTCAGGTTTACCACAGACGTTTCTGATGGTGTGTGTGTGTGTGTGTGTGTGTGTGTGTGTGTGTGTGTGTGTGTGTGTGTGTGTGTGTGTGTGTGTGTGTGTGTGTGTGTGTGTGTGTGTGTGTGTGTGTGTGTGTGTGTGTGTGTGTGTGTGTGCGTGCGTGCGTGCGTGCGTGCGTGCGTGTGTGTGTAGATTAAAGGAGATTTCAGTGGATCAGGGTCATGTCCATGAGAGGGAGAGAGAGAGAGAGAGAGAGAGAGAGGAGGAAGAGGAGGATGAGAGAGTTGTGAAAGGGAGATGAGAGATGTCCTACTTTTTAATTTTTTGGCAAAAAACTTCTTGAATCTACAGCTGACTGACCGCTCTGACCTACTACTCTACTGTACACACACACACACACATACAGTACACACGTATATATGTAAACACATACACACATATTTATGTACACACACATATTTATGTACACACACACACAAACACATTTATGAA
Source organism: Notothenia rossii (assembly GCF_949606895.1). NCBI lineage: Eukaryota > Metazoa > Chordata > Actinopteri > Perciformes > Nototheniidae > Notothenia > Notothenia rossii. Next base: position 83,555,740 of record NC_136909.1, read on the forward strand.
CACACACATCACACACAGATTAGTGTTAAATCTGCAGCAGCTGGATGTTTGCTGCTTTGTAATCTGCAGCCATTTCAGTAGGATTAGTTTGAAATATCAAATGTTTCTACAAATGTCTTTTAAGTTAAATCTATCCTAGTATATGTAAGTATTTTTAAAAGACAAAGACTCAAGACAGGCTGAAGCTGTGCTCTCTGCAGCTGCTGCATGATGGGAATAACCTCACGACCTTTGACCTTCTCCTCATCATCCTCAGCTTTAGAGCAAACATTGCTGCAGTCTGCCGGACATTACTGCACCGTGTCCACACACACACACACACACACACACACACACACACACACACACACACACACACACACACACACACACACACACACACACACACACACACACACACACACACGTACTAATGGACATGTGAGGACCCTCACTAACATAACATTTCCGAGCCCTTGACCCTAAAAAGGAAACATCTTGTTTATCAAAAGCTTCAGTCCTGTGTATGTTTTGTAGATCATTCTCATCAGTAGGTTTACAATAAAATGTCCATTATAAACCTCCAGCACAGTTTACTGTCCATTTCCTGTTTCCTCTCTCTAACTGTGATAGGAACTCAATTTGTGTTGTTGTATTCATTCGTTTTTTACCCCCTTGTATTCCTTGAATTGTTATATTATGTTTTTATGCTGCACAGTCTGTGGGGGCCCTAGCCAAACATTCACTGGGGGCCCCTCGAACCAGCTGTTCATCACCACGCATCGACCGGAGCAAGTGCGTTGAGCAATGTTCAACTTTTGAAGCTTCGATGGAAGCGTCAGCCAATCAAATCATATGCCAGTACAAGCTCTAGCCAATCAAACCGCGTGCTTGTGTGTCCGGGGCGGGAGATTCATGTGATTGGTTGTTGGCTTCAACGCACTCCACCGTGTGGACGCTGCGAAAGATAAGAAGCAGCATTTTACGTCGCGCTCATGGTCGCGCTATGCATGGGGCCCCCTTGAGGGGGTATCCCGACATGTCGTTGCAGTAAATTAAAGGGTGCTTCATGTTGTCGTTGCTGTGGACCTTCTTAATCTACCTTCTTTGGGGGCCCCCTTCTGGTCCGGGGCCCCAAGCAGTTGCCTGCCTTGCCTGTCCGCAAGCGACGGCCCTGATGCTGCATCATGAGTGCAAAATGGTTTGTCGTTTGACCTGAAGTGAATGATTTGTTCTCTGTTTTAATTAGTGTATGAATAGTGCTATACTAATAGTACTAAGCTTTATTATTATTACAAGTATATTGTATGCTACATTGTTGGAGGAGCCTGGCGCTTTAGATTTCCATTGCTGAGGTGCATGACAATAAAGCTTTTGATTCTTAGTAAAGGTAGGACAGACAAAAATAAAATATTTGTCCGATAATATTAAAACAGGCTCTCACAGTGTTTAACACTTCTTTTGGCAGGAGCTCAAACTGCAGACAGACGCCCAACATTTCTAACCGCGCAGATCATCTGATAATCAGAGTGTTTGTTTATTAAATGTTTATTTAGCGAGGACAATGCACAATACATGTATTGTTGCAGAAATAGCTCAAAGATTATGGTCCTCTTCATTCTCTGGGCGGGGGAGGAAAACATCAGAACACTTTTTGAGATAACCACATTTTTTATGTTTTAGGCAACAACTCAGACTCTTCCGTCACTATTTAAAGTCCAATAAAGGCTTACAATGAACCAAAAAGTCCTGAAAGATCATGACGTCCCTGAATCTGATCAACAACAACAGCAGAAACGTTACATTCATTATTTAGGCGCCACAATTTTATTCTTTTTAGGCCGACTCCCACAAAAATAGGGATTCAACCCACACACACACGGACTCATCTCACACACACTGTATTTATATCATGTGATTAATCCCACTCACGTGAGAATCAGACACCTGTCACATCTGTTTCTCTCTTTTCTTCATTCATCTGTCTTTCTCTAGCCTTCCCTCCATGTATACAGTGTGTCAGTGTGCATACTGTACATGTTATTGTGTTGATTATAAACACAACATCTATAACACATCTGCCTCCTATATTGCTCCCCCTGACATTTCCTACATTTCTTTCTTATCTGAATTGTTGTAAAGCCTCTGATTGCAAATGTGTGATTAAGTATATTGGGGCATATAAATAATGGACCCGTCTTGTTTTATACCCCTCGACTTCACTCCCACAAATTCCAGGATAGGGAGATTGTTTTAATTGCAGTTCCTTCTTCCTTTCACCAATCCCTCCTTTCTCTCCATTCCTCACTTTTTCTTGTTTTCAAGCTGCTCGGCTCTTCAGGATTTTTTTCTCAGAGGAAACAACCCAGTCGTTCACCTCCTACTCTCACTCTCTCTTCCTCTCCATTATTACCATTTCTCCACTTCCACCACTCTCCTTTCCTTCCTCCATTTTCTTCTTCCTCCTCTTTTAGAATTTTTCTAATTTTTGTACTTCAACTTCTCCTGACTCCCCTCCCTACATTCCTCTCCCGGCCTCCTCCCTTCCTCTTGCCATTATTACAAGTATTGTTCTTATTCTTATTATGATTTGCCTCTCCCTCCCTCCCTCACTCTCTCCCCCCCCCCCCCCCCCCCCTCTCGGCCCAGAGGAACAGCTGACCCTGTTTCCCAGGCCCTGCAGGAAGTGAGGTCGTGGTGAAAGTGGAGCAGACAGGAAGCAGGGAGAGTGAGCACGATGACACGGAAAAAACCTCTGATAGGACGTAAGGAAATAGGAGTGTGTTTGGCCTAGCATTACTATCCTTGTGGGGACCTAAATCTGCACTGTCACATGTGGGGACTCGCCTCTGTTATGGGGACATAATGGAGGTCCCCATGAGGGGAATTTTAGGGTGAAGACTTGGTTAGGGTTAGGGTTAGGGCTAGGCCTGTGTTGGTTATGGTTAAGGTCAGGATAAGTCTCCAGGAAATGCATGTAAGCCAATGTAATGTCCCCTGAAGTGATGTATGCATGGTATGTGTGTGTGTGCGTGTAATCCATTCAATGAAAGGGAGTGTTCATCAGTGTGTGTATTAAAGTCACAAGGAGGTTAAAATGATTTGTGATTTGTTTGCTGTTAAAGTAAACCTCAAGATTTTATTTCCTTAATTTAATTGTATAAAATCTGATTACTTCATTTAAATATATAAAGTCAAAAAATATTTCAATCTAATTATTCAGAAATAATTATCCGCAGCTCTGCTTCAGTCACTCCTCCTGCCTGCTGCAACAAGGAGGTGAAAACACCCACCAAGGATTATATCATATTGTGTGTGTGTGTGTGTGTGTGTGTGTGTGTGTGTGTGTGTGTGTGTGTGTGTGTGTGTGTGTGTGTGTGTGTGTGTGTGTGTGTGTGTGTGTGTGTGTGTGTGTGTGTGTCGCAGTGATGTCATCCAAATGAGACGTCCACACCCTGGTGTCATCACTCCCTCTGGACAGAGAGGTCATCAAAACAAAGTGAGCTCCAGCTTCATGATGAAGTGGTGCTTACTGTCATTACTTCAGAGTGAGAGGGGGGAGAGAGAGGGAGAACAGTGAGGGGGGAGATATGTGATCATGAAGGGATGTGTTTAAGTGCTACTTTATTATCAGGTTATTCGCTTAAAAGACCACTTTTTCTGCAAGTATTGGTACAAAATATAAAAATGTGACAGAACGAGGAGCTCAGGTCAGAATAATTTCATTGCCATTTATATACTGTAGCTTTGTGAATATGACAATAACATGTTTGAATTTGAATGTTATGTTGTGAAGGTAAATAACGCCATCTAGTGGCTGAATAAATAACATCACAGCACGATAAGACTTGAATGCGAAAACACTCAGATCATGCTGCCGATCATTTAAGGAGAAACCAAATCTACCTTTTCATGCATTCGTTTTGAGATGGACATATTTGTTTTAAGACTAATGGGAAGAAAACATCCCAAATACAAATCTAGGGTTTTTATCCTTTGTCTATTTGTATCTTTTTCATCAAGACCTTCTTCCCTCCAAAAACCTGTTTCACATTCAGGTGTGCAGAAGGTCTGTTACATAAACAAATACAAATGATAACAGTGTGAACTCACATTTCCTCCACCTTGTGAGCGGGACCCTGCACCTGTCCCACCACCGTCCCACCGTGGGTGTTCTTCACCCAGCCCACCAGACCCAGGTGCAGACCCTGCTTCTCCGTATACTGCAAGGAGAGGGGAGACAGAGGGGTTAACGTTGTACATAAGGGAACAATTGAGTTTCCTGAGCTTGAAAAGGCTATATTACATCAGGAAAAGTCACTGATCTAGCACCGCGTGTTGTAATAATGACGAAAACATAATAGGCAGATTTCACAGTAATTATAGTAAAAACGTAACTCAAGCATTTATGCGACTTGATTTGAAGCGCGTGTGCGTGAGGGGCAGCACCGTGTGTGTGTGTGTGTGTGTGTGTGTGTGTGTGTGTGTGTGCGCGTGTGTGTGTGTGTGTGTGTGTGTGTGTGTGTGTGTGTGTGTGTGTGTGTGTATGTGTGGCCTAGCATTACTATGCTTGTGGGGACCTGAATGTCTCTGTGTGTGTGTGTAGGGTGAGTGACCATATGTCCCGGCCGCAGGACTGCACACACAGCATTTTTATTATTTGTCCCGCGTCCCACAAATTGAGACTATGTCCCGCATTTGAGTGATAGTCGCGCAGAAAGGCCGGATCGGTTCGCTGACAGCCGGTGTTGTGTCAAATGATGCACCCCCGTCGTGAAATGCACCCCCTGGCCTGCCGTAAAAATCACCCCCCAAAAAATATGCTTCTATTAATCCCACTCTCAAGCACTTTGGAGGGTATAGTTGTAGGACTAGTACCAATACATGGAGCAAGTTTCATGTATGTGACGCTTTTATTGTCAGAGATTGCAAGGAGTGCACATTGTGGCAACCAGGCAAAAGCACCACCCAAAATAAAAAAAATGATATTAATCCCACCTTCAAGCACTTGATGTAAAAATAAACAATACATTGTAAAGCACAAGTACAAGCAAAAGTATACAGACAGGATGTCACAATTAAATAAAAAAATAAAATAAAATAAACAATTAACAGAAAAATAAATGACGAATGAATGCAAAATCCAGGATTCGACAACCCAACCGTCAAAAAGACAACATAGAATAGCGGACTATCCATTCAAATGCGCGTTCCCGTGTCAAGGGGTGCATTTCACGACGTGGGTGCATAATTTGACACAACACCGGCACCGCCCTTTCTTATTATATTGTCTAAACGGCATCATGTAGGCAATCCCCACTACACCACTGAGTATTATTACTGAAGTAAACAGAAACTCACCATTCTGAAACAGACTCCTGCCAAAACAAAAACAAAGAGAGAGTGACTACTTAAAACATGTAATAAGTCAATATTTTACTGCAACAGACAGTTTTATATTTCTTATTTCGACTCGTGAAAACAAGCAGCTCGCTATTTTGTCAGGTGAATTCAGATTAAACACAATAATAACCCTGAGGCTGCAGTGAGAGTGCAGTGAGTTCCTCCGTCCTAAATTAAGCATCAGATCATTTTACAGCCTGAGCTGAAACAGAGCAGAAAACAGAAGAGCAGATCTAAACACAGACCTTGAACGTTTCCGAAGATCTCAAAGTCCACAGAGGTCAGTTTGTTTCCTCCTGCTTCACCCATCCTGAGACAGACTGAGACACAGAGGAGGAGGGTCAGCGAGAGAGAGAAAACCCCCGCTGTGAGGAGCCTCTGCGAGCGCATGCTCACTCCTCCAGCAATATCTCACCAGAGAGGACGCTCATGGTATCTGTAGTCCATTAAAACTACAACAATTACAAATATGCTACTACATAACGGTGCAGGAAGGAGTCCTAAACTTGGATGAGTGAGCATTTAAGCACTTTCTGTTCCCTCATCTGGAAGTCAATCGGTTTTTGGCGAGAAGCCTGAAATAAGGTCTGTGGGTAACACAAGCTGAAGAGATTTAAAGGTTTTTTATTAAATAAAATACGTAATTAAACTTAAAGTGGACCTATTATGCTATATTGGAAAAATATATTAGGCCATACCTATACAAAACATGTTTGCTTAAAATACCAAACAGTTCCCCCATTGTAGCCATACTGCTCAAACCCCTCAACCCCGAACCCCAGCCCTGTTAGAGAAACGCGGATTTTGGGTCCTTAGCTTGAAAAAACCCACAACATAACTACAAAAAGACACAAAATAACTGTAAAGGCAAGCAAAAAGTCTCCAAAAAGATGCAAAATGGGTTGCAAACAGCTACAAAGACAACCTAACAACAGTGAAAAGGATCAAAATAACCACAAGGGAGAAAAAAAAACTATGAAGAGACACAAATATAAAAAAAAAAAAAAAAAGAGGTTTATATATGTATATAGGGAGAAAATAGCAAATGTGAGTCCCACTGCAGTCAGCATGTCGTTACCCTTTGGATAAAAGCGTCTAACAAATGACATGTAATATATTTTCTGTCAGCATGGGGAAAAAAACCGTTCAAAAAAGTACTCGAAATGCACACTAGGTGTCAGTAAAACCTAACAGATTACAGCAGCTTTGTAGTCACACACATTCGAAAAATCGCCCGCACACACACACACACACACACACACACACGCACACACACACACACACACACACACACACACACACACACACACACACACACACACACACACACACAGTATTTAATGTATAGAAAAACTGAACCAAATGCGAGTGTGTGTTTGTTGACCATCTAGGAACTCTGCGATCAGACCATCACATCTCTAGTTAAGCCTTTTTAATACCACCGTACACACTGTAATCTCTCTCTCACACACACACACACACACACACGCAGACACACACGCAGACACACAC
>NC_136909.1:83567633-83572633 GCF_949606895.1 Notothenia rossii
TCTGTGCAGGCTGACCGTATCCCAGACTGAACAGGAAGCAAACTGGAAAAAGATAGGGGTGAGAAAAAAACTAAAACACATGTACTATTGTAATAAATAAAAGTTTGACAGGTAAGAGAAATCTGAGGTTTTTTTTAAGCCTATAACATGATTTCTGAATTATTGGCATGAAGTCTGACCATTTTCTTACACTTGGAGAGCCAAAGTGATTCCCCTTTTTGTAATGTGTGCAACAGGACATGCAGTATTATCTCTGGAGCCATCATACTGCCAGCATTATCTGCTCCTACCGTACGGCGTGACTATCCACTATCTCCCACTCCTGTGAAACTCATGTGCAACTTCAAGAAACTTGCTACCACACGCTAGAGCAAAATGCCTTTCCTCCATTTTCAGTGTAGTGGTGTCGTTACTCCGAGGTTTGCTTCCTACTGATATCCAGTGGTTTAAAGTGGATGCAATGAATAGTGCAGATTCCTCTGCTTTCTTTTTCTCTTCACGGCCAAGCAATCATGACAGGCCTAAACCTCGGTACCGGGAGAATCTATGGGTAACATTTTTGCGTTATGGTTTCCAGATTAATCGCGAGTTTGATCAGAAATAACTAGTTGTTTGGCGATGCAATTGCCCTAAAAACAATATTTTGAAATAAAGCTGTCGTTGAGTGCGCTGCTAGATATAATTTATTTAGTATATTCCGTTCAAATTGACCATCTTTAGTTTGTCATTCTTTTTTTTTTAAGGTGCTCAACAATTGACTGTACTGGGGGGTATACTACGAAGCAGGATTTTCGCTTAGCCGGCTAAATTCAGGGAAAAACTCCGGCTTTCCGGTCCTACGAAGCTGGTTCTCTTTTTAGCAGGCTAGATCTCCATGGTAACTTATGCTTAGCGGCTAACCTGGTCCCGACCAAGTGAGATTGCAGGCTAAGAGATCAACTCAGTGAAAGCACTGCCTGCTGACCAATCAGAGCTCTGTGTGCGGAGCGGGGTGCGGAGTTTAAAGCGATCAAGTCACATTACAGGAGAAAGGAAATACAGTTTAAACTGCCGTTGCAGGAAAGACGGCCGGCAAAAATCACAGACTGTGTGAACGTGAAATTGAATAGAATATCACCTCCCATCTTCAGTGCAATCTGACTATTATAACATTAGCGTTAAGAAAGCTTAATTAAATATCTGCCACAACATAAATAACCGGATCAAAGTAACATTAAGTACAGTCCGCGGCATATCACATCATAATGTATCATATATTTCCTTATCTGAGTCAGCTGAGCCGTATCTGGCCGTGCAACACTTACAGTGTCACATACTGTATGCAGAAGTATTATTTTAAGCAACACATTACGAAACACCCGTGTCAAATGTAATTAAAGTCAGATGGTGTCTTAGACGGGGCAGTGATATCATAAACCTGTTAATGTACGCATTCAAACACTTTTTCTTGTACCAGCTGTATTCACCTTGCAGGTGACCTTGCAGGCTATGTGGCTTTTATCCTGGATAAAGTGTTTAAGTCATGGATGTTTAAAGTTTAACTTCTTCATATGTCTAATATTATAGTTGACTTTTCATTCAGGAAGTATGACGCTGCGCTGTCAGTACGCTTCTCCATCTTTGTGATTGGTCGAATGCTCCAAGTACCACCCCTTTCATGTGAACGCGCACCTAACTAGATAGGGCACGGCTGGTTTAAGCGATCCAATTGATAACCCGTGTCGTAGTACCGTTTAGCGAGAGCGTTTATGTTTTGGATTAGGCCAACCGGCTAACTCAAACATATCCAGATTAGGTTGAACCAGCTTCATAGTACAGGCCCCTGGTCTCTTCCCACTGTGCCAACAGACACAAAGTTGTAATTACCGCTCTGGTAATCATTTGAACAGATTAGATGAGTGTTTCTGATTAGAAGGTCTTTTCTCTTTTTGTCAGACCCAAGGGCGCCGGAAGCAGGGGGGCCAGGGGGCCATTGGCCCCCCCACTTTTCAGCCCTGCCCCACATTTTCGCAGCAGCAGATGCCGCGGAAAACTGTACAAATCCCGTTTCAATAATTCCCCTCTACTCTAAAGTCGCATCTAAAACGCGATCTGATCTAGCTGTGTACATTTTGTTATTTTTGATTGTTATATTCAGTCTCACTAGCTTCAGGCATGTTTGAAGCTTGTAAAGGGAAGATGACAGCTCTCACTCGCCACTCTGCTGTTCCTCAGCGCCGCTCCCCCTCCCTCCCGCTGAAATTATGAATGTAAGGTGTATAGTAATCATAGATAACACGGCAGGATCCGTTACAGTTTGTTTTTATCTGATTTCAAATAAGCAAAGTCTTGGCTTTCAGTACATTAAACTTGTTTCGGCAAATTCAGATGATAAATAGGCCTACAACTTTGAAGCTTGTAACGGCATAATTACAAGCGGAGAACGGAGTAATTTAACGTCACTGCAGGCATAACAACAGCCGGTGTTTCTCGTGAGTCTTTTCCCCGGGAAACAAACACAATACACACAAACGCAAAAATACACAAACACACGTATATACACGCGGCGCGGAACAATGTACAAATCCCGTTTCAATAATTCCCCTCTACTCTAAAGTCGCATCTAAAACGCAATCTGATCTAGCTGTGTATATTTTGTTATTTTGTATTGTTATATATATTCAATCTCATTAGCTACACGCATTTTTTAAGCTTGTAAAGGGAAGACCACAGCTCGCCTCTCACTGGCCACTCTGCTCTTCCGCAGCGCCGCTCCCCCTCCCTCCCGCTGAAATTATGAATGTAAGGCATAGTAATCATAGATAACACGGCAGGGTCCGTTACAGTTCGTTTTCATCTGATTTCAAATAAACAAAGTCTTGGCTTTCAGAATATTAAACTTGTTTCGGCAAATGCAGATGATAAATACAGGTTTGAAGTTTGTAATGGCATAATTACAAGCGGGGAACTGAGTAATTTAACGTCACAACAGGCATAACAACAGCCGGTGTTTCCCGTGAGTGCAGTAATCCAAACGAAAATATCTTCCCTCCGTAGTATTTTTGATCATTTGCTCCGCTAATAATCAATCAGATCGATGGATTCCAGAGAAGAGAAACACTTTAAAGGCCTTTTTCTCAAAACGATGACTCTGTAACAGTCATTATATAATGTGACATATTTTGCTTAATATTTGGAGTACAAAAACAATCCTGATCTCATTAGAAAGCCAGGAATCAAAATGTGTCTTCGGGTCAATGCGAACGATTTCGATGGAGCAGGTCACTTTGCATTAGGTAAAATAAAGCAGGCAGACATAACAGGAAGAATATGTACATTTTAACCCAATCAAATAGGACATTGTCACACCATTCAAATGTATCCATGTAAATTACAACCAATAAAAAAGCTTAGATTTGTTTATTTGTTACGTTGTTTACTTTATTTGTTACGTTGTTCTGCTGTGTGTGTCAGCCGTTAACCTAGAGATATAAAGAATATATACACTTGCAAACATGTCAGAAGAACCAGCGCAGAAGAAAACTAAATACGGTCAATCTAAACTTAAATTTAACAACTGGAAGGTCACATCCCTGACTACCACATCTCCGGAGGCTGGACCTTCTTCAAACAGCGAAGCCAGATGAACCCAAAAGCAGCAGCTCTAGTCTGCGGCCGCAGAAACTGTCAAAACCGCCGCCGACCCCACCGCCGCCGTTGTTGAACCGAAACAGGCTGGTTCCAACTGCATGGAGGTTTGCTGTCGGGACATTGAGGCAGTTAAAGCTGTACAGCTAACTATCAGAAAAAAGGAGACCGCTAGTAGATTATTTGGGCAAAGAGAAGGTACTTCAACGCAGAATGGTACAAAAACAGAGTGGTTAATTCTTTGCAAAACCACTAAACGATAGTGATAAATTGCGATGTTAACAACCTCATGATAACCTCATTTTTTTTTTACTTAGGATCATACCTGTGTTTAGTCTAGAAAAAGGTGAATGTGTGCATTTTATTATAAAATTGTGTATATTTACAGACTGTTGCAAACACTAAGAAGCTTATAAACATCAGGTTTAAAACTAAGAGCTTTACAAAAAAGTAACACAATTAAAGATGTTTGGAGTTTTATTTGAGTTATTCATTTCCTTTTTTTTGTCAAAGAGATGCTGATTTGAAACCGTTGTAGCCGTTACGGCATTTCCTGTTTCTGCCGGAGAGAGGGGAGTTTGTCCCAAAGCTTGCCGCTGTATTTACTCCCTCCATCTGACAGGAGGGAGCCTCATGTGTCACTCCACGGAGTTCACTCCGTCACGGAGGGGGAGTGTCTAGGGCGTAGTTTGGGATTGGGCCATACACACGCACTTTTTTTGGCCCCCCCAATTCTGAAATGAATCCGGCGCGCCTGGTCAGACCCACTAACTTGCTGTTACAATATGTCAGCACCTTCTGACCTGACCTCCCCCTCACCGGGACCTCCTGTCCTCCTTAAATCCTGAGCTAAATCCTGAGCTGAGGGTCAAGGAGCTGAAGCTGAGCTGCAGCTGCACCGCCATCAATAAGTCAGATGTTTCAGGTCCCGGCAGCGACGGCACAAACGATCACACTGCGATGCATAATTCACCACGTCCACAATCTATATTTCAGAGGAGGCTTCAAACAAACGCTTGGCTGCAGATTGAAGCGGTTATCTCCTTCTGTCCACTTTGCTTTTACACAGAGAGAATGTACGCAGAAAAAACGGCAAATGTTCATTTTTTTATCAGGATTAGTAGCTGTGGAAAAGATGTCACTCAAAGTTTCATACAGGGTAGTTTAGGAAATACAAATCCTTGGCTACTTCAACAATGCACAACATTTAATGGAAATAAATACAAATAATGCAATAACAGTGTTGCAAACAACTATTGCTTTGCTAAAGGATATTTCTAAAAAACAGCATTCAATGTAGGAATTTGCATGACTTTCTACGATAGACGTGGACGCCTCCTGAAGTTTGATCATATTAAAGACAAATGTGACTA
>NC_136909.1:83577633-83595133 GCF_949606895.1 Notothenia rossii
TGTTATTATGGGAGAATTACTATTCTTGTGGTACTACTGCCTTATTTGGCCCATATTGAGCAGAGCATATTAAGACCAAAACTCATGTACAACAACTTCCTTACTTGCAATAAATAAGCATTAATTAGAGGGTTATTGACTCAACTAATGGCTTATTACTTGTAGAATATGGTCATGTAGAATAAGGCATTAATAAGTGTTTTATAATGATTAATAAAGAGCCAATATACTGCTGATATGCATGTTCATTAACAGCTAGGTGATGGTTAATTTGTGTACCTTAATATAAAGTGTTACCAAAGATGCATATTTGAACTTTAGACACAACCAGGTTCAGTGATTTCCCTGCTTTCAATCCTTATGCTAAGCTAAGATAACCATGCTGAATATATCTCCAAAAAGTAGAACAATTCCTTTAATACAGTTTGATTAAAAATGTCTGCATTGTTTACACAGCAACGAACAGGTTGGATTCAATCTGCACTAATTTCCTTCAAACACCAATTAGTGACCATATGCTGCATATTGCAAATCCTAAAACACTCCCTCTTTAAGATACTCGCATCTGCACGCATGCATGAACAAACACACTCACCAACCTGGCACTACACACCACACACTACAGTAACTCACAAGCCTAGGTTTCATCACTGTTTGGCCAATGTAGGTCAGTGTGTGAGCATCCCAAACACAACAGAGGGGGAGAGGGGGGAGGAGAAGGAGGGAGGGAGGGAGGGAAAAAAAAAGATCCCAGAATGAATCAACCAAATGTTTTGATTTGCAACGGACGCTGCGTTTTCTGCCTCGTGGCAACATGGGTACACTGTGTCTGTGCCAGGCCTTCCTCCTCCTCTTCCTCCTCCTCATTCTCTCAATGACGAGTGTGTACATGCTTCCTTGCACTTTAATGTGTATGTATGTGTGGGAAAAGCCTTGGGCGGGTTGCATGTATGAATGCGCTAGTACATACATCTAGTGTGTGTGTGTGTGTGTGTGTGTGTGTGTGTGTGTGTGTGTGTGTGTGTGTGTGTGTGTGCGTGTGTGTGTGTGTGTGTGTGTGTGTGTGTGTGTGTGTGTGTGTCTTGGTATGGAAGAAGCTATATGTGTGTGTTCGGTGGGTGTTTCCACTCTAACACCCGGTGCTATTTATAGCCGTAAACTTCAGATGACCCCGAAGCTGCCGGCGAGTCAATCTGATTTCATTTGGCGGCTCTGGCTGTAATAATATCGGCAACACGAGGACCCGGGTCCATCTCCTCGCTGCACTATGCTCCAGAGGGAGTCACCGCGGTACATTACATTACATTGCATCTAGCTGAGGCTTTTATCCAAAGAGACTTACAATAAGTGCATTCCACCAAGAAGATACAACCTTGAAGGAAACAGAATCATATAAAAACATCAGGTTTCATAGAGCTAAAACATTTCAAGTGCTACTCAACTGGCTTTAAATAAGCAAGTCCTTTATTAGTATATAAGTGCTTTGTTAGTAATTCTATCGCTCGAAGTGGAGTCGAAAGAGATGAGTTTTCAGTCTGAAGAAGATGTGTAAGCTTTCTGCTGTCCTGATTTCAATGGGGAGCTCATTCCACCATTTTGGAGCCAGGATAGCAAACCCACGTGTTTTTGCTGATGGGAACTTGGGTCCCCCTCGCAGTGCGGGTGCAGCGAGCTGTTTGGCTGATGCAGAGCGGAGTGCACGTGCTGGGGTGTACGGTTTAACCATGTCCTGGATGTAGGAAGGGCCAGATCCATTCACAGCATGGTACGCACGTACCAGTGTCTTGAAGTGGACTCTAGCAGTTACTGGAAGCCAGTGAAGGGAGCGGAGGAGCGGCGTGGTGTGGGAAAAGTACGCCCGCAGTACGGCCGCCTCGCTCCTAACGTGCTTTGACAAGAAGTAAGTCCCCTTCCACTGTCCTCATTTCTCCACGGAGACTCCCCCCTCTTCCTTGTAAAGCAGTTTAGTTTAAACTTTAAACCATCTCTAGCATCATGTCAAACCGGATAAGCAAATATTAAACTGTACGCAGACGATACTGTCATATCTGTCACAGTTTGTTTGAATTCGCGCGCATGACAGACGGGCGTAGGTACCTGAAAAGAAAAAATCAGGTTGAGAGGTCTTTGTCAAACATTCATCGAGAGCGTTTGCAATGCTTGGAAATCTGTTTTTGGTGACGGCAGCGGCGGCTACGACCACGCAACCCTCGAAACAGCTCTGACAGAGGTCAGTCAGAGAGGTCAGGGTTACGGTGGTCGCGTTTGGACGGCAACTCATGCTTGAAAAACAACGATGATGATCCTTCATACTGACTGACAGAATGTCGGATCCCATCATGGTTTTCCACAAACTATCGATGAATAATTTGACACAATTTTCCTGGTTCAAGAAGCAGTAAAGCGGTCTGAGGGTATTCAGGTTTCTATGATTTCTGAACACACTTATGATCAGAACAAAGCTCTTTGTGATATTTTGTTCAATAAAGACTGAACTTAGCCTACATAAAATGTGATAAAAGTATAAAAAATCATTTCCTGCCGCCTTTAAAAACACCAGGTTGTAGTTTCGTCTTTGACTGAGAACTACAACTAGTATTGCCTTTGCTTCGGTCAAAGATAATTTGAGGTTTTGAGGGTAAAGTATTTGAAAGTGTTGAGAGAAAATGATCGGTATAGGGTTAAACACAGTATGGTTGTGGTGAAATAAACACACACATGTCAGTGTACGTCCTGAACATGATGTACATGCAGTTTGTTGGACGATTTCATTCAAACTGACAAAAAATATCCAAGCTGCAGACACTTAAAGAACCATCTGGGAACTGAGTGTGTAATCCTGCCCGTGTTGATGCCTCGCTTTTCCCATTTAGCTCAATTTACACATGTAGCCATCGATGTACATGTGTGCATGGGAGCCTGTTACATCATTATTTTATACTGCAATATCACCAGGGACGTGCACAGACATTTGGAGGGGCTATTGCTCTAAACTGGAAAAAGGGCCTTCCCCCGATAAAAAACACAAGACCTTTTGAAAATTGTAACTTGTTTTTAATGTAAAAGAAATCAAACGATTATTTCATCAACTAAATTGAACAGTAATTCACATCTCATAACAAAATAAGCGGTAACTTGATTTTAAAAATTAAAACCAGAGACATGTTTTGTTTTGTGGTCAATATCTCATCAAAAATATCTAATGTTAGTAACTATTAGAGACAATTCTGTTCTAATGTAGTTTGACCATTGTAACTGCTGTGAAGACCAGACATACTGATAAAATAGGGCCTCTAACTAATTATCTTAAACTCAAATAAACTCACTAATTAATTAAACCAGTTCAATACGCATTATTCTTATTCTTATTCTTATCATTCTTTATGAGTGCAGCCAGTGACGGTAAGATATCTAATTACTTATTTATTTAGTATTCCATAACTTAACAGATGGTCAAACTAAAGTGGTAGAGACATGGCAGAAATCCTACAATGGAGCGGGACATTGAACTGTTCACCCGTGAGAGGGCAATCAAGAAAAGAGAGCGAGCGTTCCCGTTGAGGAAGTTTACAGATGAAAAGACTCAAAAAGACAGAAGCACAATAACAACAAGTAGGCTATATTTAGGTGTTTTTTTGTAAATAACCGACGGTATAAAGAGGAAGTAAAGTCCCCTGGTTTGTCCCTTATACCCTAACTGCGCCATGAGACAACTCAAAATCAAGTTTCCAAAATCCGACACGGTCTTAACGCACCGGCAGATGACAGAGCTGACGAAGTGTGTTTTCCGCAGCGAGACGCTACAATACTAATTGTGGGCTTATCATGTTGATTCGGCCACAACAGAACAAAGAAAAAGAAACTCTTGCTCTCTCCAGACGGGCAGGTCAGCCAAAAAGGCCAAACGGGCCGTTGCCCGGGCAACATTGGCCCGTACCTGTGCAGGACCCTGAATATCACTATTTAAAGGTGGGCTAGGTCATTGACTTCAGAAACACATGAAATGCTTTGACAATAAACAAATTAAAACAATTCACCTCTGGAAGCCGTAGTACTGTAAAAAGCACGACCAATCATCTGAGCCGGCCCGGCTAAAGTAACTGGATGGCCTACCTGCCTGTCAGGCTTCCATCTGTGTACAAACTTATCTCGTGCCCTCATTGGTCATGTGCTCGTTCGTGTGTGTTGGAGGAGGGGCTCTGTAAGGAAGTCTGAAGGAAGTGGCAGATTTTTTTCGGCTGCGTACTTTCAAATTCTAGCGCACTTGAGTGTTTCTCCGGTCTACCCTACCTTTAATATGGGGGATTAATGATTTACCGGAAATACACAGCACACATAAAAGAAAGAGCTTACGGATTTAATACTTTGCAACCACCAAGTTTTCATCAGTCAGGTGAAACATTTCAATTGGTTTCATCATTGCAAGTATTGCTAATACCGGAGCTACAGAATCATACACATCGTACAGATATATTTGTATCAACCCAGTTTCCACTTGGTATGAACATGTGACCTGTACTTAGTGTTAGATCAGGAACAAGTCATGCAGCCAGTTTAACGTTTATCAGAGATTAAAAATACGTTGTCACTGACTCCTGGCTGGTACTAGGATGGGTTAAATGCAGTGGCCAAATTTCACTGTGTGTGCTGTGTGCTCTGCATGTGTGACCCTCCCAATTCTATTCTATTCTAAAATCGTATATGTGGCTCCGAAAGCTACTGCTACAGAAACTAGAGGATTTTATCATCGAGATTAACACAAGGTTGAGCAACGCAAGAAACAATATAAAAAGACAACATCAACTTCTAGAAAATGCTGTGATAAGATTTGTATGAGTTTTAGTCACGTGAAGTCCTGGATCTGAGTCCTGGACTTCGAGTCGTGGCTGAACCTGTCACTGTGGTCCTGCCTGACTCTCATCATACTACTTCCCTGATGGCTCCCACAGGATTGTTGATTCTTATTATAGACACATGCATTTCCAAACATTTGGTCTACCTATGTTGTAAATGTATTATCTTTTCAATTTACACACGGCATCTATTGCACGTCTGTCCGTCCTGGGAGATGGATCCCTCCTCTGATGCTCTCCCTGAGGTTTCTCCCATGTTCCCCTTTAAACTGTGGGTTTTCTCTGGAAGTGTTTCCTTGTACGATGTGAGGGTCTAAGGACAGAGGGTGTCGTATTGTCATACTGATATTCTGTACAAACTGTGAAAACCACTGAGACAAATGTAACATTTGTGATATCGGGCTATATAAATAAACATTGATTGATTGATTGATTGATTGATTGATTGATTGATTGATTGAAGAAGCTGAAAGAGCCAAGACTCAATACAAATGTGGAGCTCAGGGCTTATGGGTGGGACACAAAACACAGGATTTTCCCCAAGGAGATAGGTGTTCACTTTCGATAACCATCATAAAGATCACAATGTTATCTTTTACTTGACAAAATAAGTTATTTTAACCCATTCTACAATCTCTTTATAAACCTAAACAATTTATAGTTTTGTTTTTCAAAACCTAAAGAAGCCGTAGTTTTTTGTCTAAAGGAGTTTTACCATATGTTTCAATTTGTTGATATAAACTATCATTTGGTTTTGATGGTCAACTCAGTACCCTGCAAATCTCAATTGTTAAACACTCCAAATGACACACAGAGTAGGACAACGTACCTAAAACTACTTCTACCGGCTGCCCTATCTAACAACACTTAAAGTGGACCTATCATGCTATATTTGAATAATATAATGTAGGACCATACCTATATAAGGCATATTTATACTTTTTATTTTTCAAAATACCAAACAGATCGTGCATTTTAGCCATTCCTCATTTCGCTCAATTTAACACTGTCTTTGCATGGGCTGATTCTGTGAGAACATCACCATCTACAGGCCTGGCATATGTACTACAGCGTCTCCAGCGCTTTCGAACGGCAAAGTCCGTGGCTGTCTCCTCCTGATTGGTGGAGTTGGCCCAATAGCCGTAGCGCCACTTCTGTGATGTCATAGAAGTGTTCAAATCTGGATCAGTCTGTATCAGATCCGTTGCAGCCCCTTTTTAAGAGATTTGGGTATGGAGGAAAATAGAGAGGGTTGTGTTTTGTGACACTTGGTGAGTTCCCTGGAACACCGGGGACACATATTCATGTATAAAAGACGTACAAAAGTGCATTTTGCATGATAGGTCACCTTTAAGAAATAAAGATCGAACACATTTGAGAAAGTCCTCTTCCTGCGGACACAAACACTGCTTGAAAGCATCCTGTAAACAGGTGCAAACAGAGGAAAGGAGTTGAACTTCTGTCCATTCAGCAAACTATCATACGCTAAATGGACAGGTTTCTTGTAGGATATGTGATGCCCAATTGACGATTCTCAGACCAATCAGTGTTCTGTAGTATTACATTACATCACATGTCATTTGTTACACACTTTTGTCCAAAGCGACTTACATTCAGTCCTGTGGACAATCCCCACAGGAGCAATTTGGGGTGAAGTGTCTCAGGGACACAACGACATGCTGACTACAGTGGGACTCGAACACGCTACCCCCTGATTTGAAGTCCAGCACACTATTCACTGAGCCACAGCCGCCTAGTATCTTGAGAACACATTTTATTATGGACTCGGCTTGTTTTAAACCAAAGTTAAGGTGCTTATACCAAGTACCAGCTTCTATCGATAACTTTTCCAAATGTAAAAACTAAAATAGAGCAAGTGGAGTCATACTCAAGCAGTGAAAATGCTTCATAAGGTGAGAGTCATGTGACCAAGAAAGGTAGCAGAGAAACAACAAGAGCTAGCAGGCTTAGCTATCACTGCTCAAACGCACTACAAGTTGTATTATAAAAAGCAGTACTGAGAACTGTTTCTGCTTCTAGACATTAGAAGAATGGGGAACAAAAAGAATAACAACTCAACGCTAAGTCAGAGAAGTTAGGAATAAATACAAAAAATAGAGCAAATGGTTTTGTGTCTCAAACACTAATGTAGAAAGGAGTGCTGTAGCTCCCATTATTCTTCCTCTCTGATCTTATCTCAGAGTGACCCTAGGTGAAAATTGATGAGAAGACATTTAACGCTATTCACTTCTTCCTAAAAATCAGGAGTTGAACCTAAAGTTTCTAACGGTCTTTATGTGCAGCAGAAGAAGATGTACTGTAGAAAGAAAGCTGGAGGTAACATCAGGTCTCCGCTCTCCGCTTCAAAGGAGAGCTCATGATGGCTGGCGAGTGAACGGAGAGTCAGCCAAGTTCATGTTTTGTGAGAGCCGAGTCATGATCACCTAACTATTTAAAGCTGCTCATAACTACTTGTGCTGTTTTGGCAACAGTTCAGTAATCTGTGCAGCTGGTGCCAGCGCGGCCAGGGGAAGAACTGACACCACGGAGCAGCACTGAAACTGAGTGAGCAAACAGAAGAGGAAGAAAAGAGTTCTGCAAGGTTCTTCTGCACAACAGGAACCAAAGGAACCGTTGGACTTGTAAGGAAGTCCTTCATGAGACAACTTTATTTAATGGAGCTCTCAGTTGTAGCAGAAAGACATACAAAATATTGACTTCTATGACAGAGTGAAAAACTCAGCAAGTCCTCATGTTTAAGAGGATGAACAAGCTCTAAAATAACTCAATCCCTTCAGTCTAAGCCAGGGGTGTCAAACTCAATTTCATCGCAGGCCACATTAGTATTAGGGTTGCACTCAAAGGACCGGTTGTAACTTTAAGACTATAAAAATACATATATAAATATATAATATATATAAAACAATGTATTATATTACATTATTGCCTCTGCATTGGATTATTATCGGATAGGGTAATAACTTCATAATTAACTACGTCTGAAAGCAGAAGTCTAGGGCAAATAATTGCAAGTCTCTTCAGTGCGCATGTCACAAAATAAGATGCATCGTGGGATATGTAGTTTACGGGCAATGTGCTTCTCTAAAGCGGCATGTAACCGTATAATAAACGTATTATATTCTTTGCAAGCTCTTGTGGGCCACAGAAAATGAGGTTGCGGGCCGGATTTGGCCCCCCGGGCCTTGAGTTTGACCCCCCTGGTCTAAGCTGTACCATGTTTGTTTGGTGTCCATTTAAAAAGTTAGACTGCTTATATGCTAAGCCAAGGTGGCGACCATGGTAAACATTAAACCTGCTAACCGTTGTCTTTGTGAGCATGCTGGTGCATTTAGCTTCACTGCGCAGTTAGCACGTCTGCAGAATAGTATTCACCTCTTTGATAGATCTTTTTACCACAACATTATTTAAGATCAAGATCACAGGAAATCCTTCAACCTTACTCAGTTTAACGCTAGGACCAGGACACACCAACAGACAATTTCCGACCTTCCTTGAGAATCATTCTGATTGACTGTTCAGATTTAGCACATTTACCACAAGTCATAGGCGCGTTCACACCAGAGTGCTTTTGCCCGTACTTTTCCCGTTTAGTTCCGTTAGTACCCCTTATGTTGCGTTCACACCAAAAAGAGTACTCATGCGGCTTTCACACCAGCGCTTTTCCCTTTCTAGCTCCGAGCTAGAGCTTTTCTGGTTCAGCTCCGGTTTCCTTTTTCTGCTCCCGCTTTGTTCACACCACTCAGAGCCGGGATGGTGCTGCCGCTGCTGCGTCATGACGTCACCGTTTACATCGCTGATTTGCTCCCCAACGGCGCTCACAACAACAACAACGGGGGACTGCGCCGGGTTGATGATCGTGTTGCTTTTAAAGCAAAGCCAGATTAAATTAAATAACGACTTCTCCAACCTTATACTTTTCAACCCGTGCAGCCCATGTATGGATTCCATCTGATAGCTGCTATAATACAAAACAAAACGTCTGCCTCTCTCCACAATGATCAGTAACAGTGAACGGATGGTCAAAGTAAGGTACAAATAAACAGAATCACACGAAGCCTGGTTAGTGTTGTCTGACTTTATAAAGTGTGTTTCTTTTTATATGTGTGTGTGGTTGCCTTCTAGTCACTTTGCTCAGCGCTACTGCTTGTAGGCAGGCATGACGAGACTCTTCAGTCGACCCATGTTCAGGGGAGGTGGGTTTAGTTTCCTGCAGGCGTTGACGTAAGAGAGACGCAAGCGACGCCGTCTCTTAGCTCCGAAGCTCTTGCTTCTAGGCCGACAATTATTTGGAGCTGGAAGTGAACCGGATTCCAGAGCTAAGAGGCGGCGCCGCTGCGGTGTGAACAGGAAAAAACAGTACTTTTCAGGCTCCAGCTCCGAGCCGGCGCTGAAAACGCGTTGGTGTGAAAGGGGCATTAGTGCCGGGAACTTTTAACCCCATTTTCAGTGCCTGCTAGAGAGATGGTACCAAAAAAGTACCAATTTCTATTGGCCGGGCGAATTGCAAACTACGCCCCGTAAAACTCTGAAAAGTTTTCTGAAGCTGCCATTGTATTTGCGGGATTAGCATTATTAACATTAGCCCCGCGCATCAACGTAGAGAGACTAACTTATGGCAACACAAAAAAAAACATGGGACCCTTGGAGATGAGGAGGTGTCGGCATTCTGGTGATTTACTCGGAAGGCTTCAGTAGAAGCTGCTGGGAGTCCCAGCAGCTTCTACTGAAGCCAGTCCCTAACTCCGGGGACTTCCGGCTGGGGACTTCCGGCGGCAGTATACGCTGTGAAGTTGTTTGCGGCCTGCCAGTAAACCTAAAGCAGAAGAAGAAGAAGTGACGTCAGCGGCTCATTTGCGTAATCTTCCCTCAGGGAACTTATTCCGGTGTGAACGCGATCTGTACTTAGAGCTCTGAGGAGTGCCGGGGCACTAAGTGCCGGCACTAAGTACGGCAAAGTGTGTGAAAGCGGCTATTGATGTCAATTAGGTGTTTCTGGGCCTTAGGACTGCATTAAGACAAACTTTAGCTCTGCCTGAATTCGCAGGAATATGATGTGATCGGGCAAAGCAGGCATTCATCAATCAAGAGTGCAAGTGCACAGTCCTTGTTGATTACTTTTGTAACATTTACCACATTCCAGCTGTTTAACATGCAATCTCTAGAGTTGTTACATCATTTTTGTTGGTGATACAACTCCTTTTCTGTAACATCCCCTTTCAATTTGTGTCTCAGATGGGGTTAATGTGTTTGTCTTCATGTGTCAGTCCTATAATGAAACGGAGACGTGTCCAGAGGTGGACCCTGCCTCTCAGCGTTCTGCCTCACTGAGATGGATGTAAGTTCTCCTTCCGTTGCAAGCTTTACAGTACAGCTTACCTTACTATATAAGAGGTTAAGCCCATTGACTTTAATGTTAGCGCATGTTGAATAGTATAGAGTAAAGCAGCATTTGAAGCTTGGCTTTGTTGAGGTTGTCTTTAAAGTTAATAATCCCTGAGATGTTTCCCTTGAATAATACTTGTGGTGGTCTTAATACTAAAAACATTTTACTCACAAAGTCAGACAATCTGACAAGTTGGGAACACACCAACAGTTAATCTAAAGCTCATGGAGGTAAAACTGAGAAAGAGAGTGCTTGACTAGTCACAAATGATCCATTAATGCAAAGAAAGACCCTTTGGTTTAGTTACCCACAGTTACAAAAGGTAGCTGTTCTGTTCGAAGTTCCTGGATATCAGAGTTACAGTTACTTTTTACTTTTGTTTTTTTACCCTGAAAAATTACCAGCCAAAATGCTGGTTCATATTATAGTTAATTAAATCTGTGTGAGTGTGAGTGTGAGTGTGTGTGTGTGTGTGTGTGTGTGTGTGTGTGTGTGTGTGTGTGTGTGTGTGTGTGTGTGTGTGTGTGTTAGCCTCTTACTTCACGCCTGTGAACACAGCCCAAACCTTTGCCTTTGTTTGGAGGTTCAGTTCCAGTTTAACAGAAACACCATCTGGCACAAAAACGCAGCGCAGATTTAATACGGCAGATTGGGGGAGGAAGACACGTGTGTGTGTGTGTGTGTGTGTGTGTGTGTGTGTGTGTGTGTGTGTGTGTGTGTGTGTGTGTGTGTGTGTGTATAATCTGGATTTCAGCTCTGTTTGCATACAGAATCTGCAGATAGTGTAAACAAACAGCGATCATGGGCTCAGCGTGTCAATAGTGCAGCTCAGAAAACCTTAAATTATACAATATACATTTTGATTTAATTTGTTAAAAAGCAGCACATTTTCTAAGAGGATTAGCTGTAGCTAGAAAAGTCTAGTGATCACTGTAATAGTCATTTTCAGCTTTTTTTGACTGGGCTATATAGAAACAACTATTTATTTATAGAATAAATCCATCGAGGCCTTTTGGACTGGATGGAGAATATTAAGAACTTTATTTTTAAATGTTTATTGATTTTCAGATGATGAAACATTAGAAAAAACAGTTTTTGCTGAAAAGGAAAGAGTTATCTCAGGGACTCTGGTTTCTTTTTTTATTTCCAATCTCACGGAAAATATGGAAATATTAAACACCTAGCTTTTTTTGTTAATGCCTACAAGGTGGAATACGAAAATCAAATAACTGCTGTTTTAAAAAGCAGCCCCTATTAACTTCAATTCATCCAGATTTGTCTCAGTTTTTTGATTCTGTGTTGAATGTGGAAGCATGCCATAAAAGTTCAATTCATGTACAAATTATTATTTTGTGATTTAAGTATTTAAAGTCCTTCAGAGCGATGCTGCCTAATCATTACAGAGCATTAAGCTCAGTTCTAAAGAGAGCCTCTGTAAGTCCGGTTCAAGTCACACATCATTCTGGAGCTACTTAAAGTAAAGCTCTACACAGCCCAGAGTTAAACGGTTTATAGATGGACTACGATCAATTATATTCCTGCATGAAAACAATAACCTCATTAAACACATGCAACCAGTCAGATAACAGAGCCTAAGGCAGAGAGACATTTACAACCTAATGCACCGTGGCAGATAGCCTTACAAACACAACACCATGCAGCCAACACACACACATACACACACACACACACACACACACACACACACACACACACACACACACACACCCACACACACACACACACACACACACACACACACACACACACACACACACACACACACACACACACACACACACACACACACACACACACACACACACACACACACACACACACACACACAATTTGTTGCTCGTTTCCCTGCTTTCTCAAACAATAATCTACATTTTTCCACTGCAAAGCTCTCTTGTTTGGGCAGGGTTTTAGTTAAGAATAATACTTATTATCAGAGATAGTATTTCACTAAAAACGGTTGCGTTCATCTATTGAACAAAGCACAATGACCTGAGTTACAAAGTGTATTCTGTACTTCCTGCAGAGAGATGACACACATGTATTTTCTATCTGACAAAAATAAAACTACAGAGTTACTGATGCTGTTTCAAAAAGATCCACAGACGTCCTGCAGATAATACAAGTATGTAAAAGTTCCTTATATTCTCTGTGTAATTCCACAGAGAACACTGCAACAGATGAAAACACGCCACATTCAAAATGTAGGCTACATTTTAAATAATGCATTAAATGAGGGAATGTACACAGTAGTAAAAGTGTTAAGGTCCCCTGAGTCCCATCTTTAAAATGAACACTGTTATTTATGTATTTGACCGTAGATTATTCTAACATACATTTACAATTCTGGTGGAGATCACTGTATCTGAAAGCACTAAATATGTCAGGATGAATTCAAGGCAAATACATATATATTTTATCATTTGATAAATTGTGAAGCCTGGGTTGTACAATTATTTTGGATAAATACTGAGGTGAAGCGTCTGAATGCCCCCGACTTGGAAAAAGCAATTCATATAACTTTTGGTTTTAGTTTACATGACATGAGAATTACCCATAGCCATGATGTGGTACTTTGAATACTTTCCGTTATTTTATTTTCACCAAGCAAATTTATTTTGCATGAAAACAGACCTTAAAAAGTGTAATTTGGGCATTTCTGTACAATCTAAAGTCTTAAATCACAGTATCACCTGTAAAAATATAAAGGACATGACCTTAGTATCCTTAATGGCTTCAATTAATATTTGAAATAGGATGATATAGAGAAAATATGAACTGTGAAATGTAATGAAAATGTAAATGAACTGGAAAACAAATTTTAAGAAATATTTCAGTGAACAATCAGGTTTAAAATGGTTAACACCCGAAGTCTCTTATCTATTATTATTATTATTATTATTATTATGATTATTATAATTGTAACAGTCTGTGCACTACCATCCTTCAGACACGTCGAACCACTTGGACAATTGATTTCTGCTGCACTACTTGATATTACCAACAGGAGGCACTCAGGCCACAGCTTCAGATCTGCCGCCTCTGGGCTGTGTGTGTGTGTGTGTGTGTGTGTGTGTGTGTGTGTGTGTGTGTGTGTGTGTGTGCGCGTGTTTGTGTGTGCGTGTGTGTGTTTCCACAATGATTTTGTGGATCACACACACACACACACACACACGCACGCGCACGCACACACACACACACAGGGAGCGTGCACGCGCTGTGTTTGCCAATATGAATTGAAGCTATTACTGTCGTTGGGAAAACAAAGCCGAGGACACTGTGCGCTTTTACGCACAAGCTAAGAATGGGATTTTACGCACAAATGCACACGATGCACGGCACAGTCACACCAACAAATTTAACGAAGAGGTGCACGCGCATGAATACCGAAAGAGAGAGAGAGAGATTAAAAGAGAGGAGGGGATATAAATGACACGTTTGTGTTGTTGGAGACATTAAAGGTCGTCCATTTGGAGACAGAAGGGAAGAAAAGAGGATTTATTTATAAAAAATCAGCAAGTTGTTGAAGCTCCTCCTCTCTGTGATGTAGAGTCGGAACCTCCTTAATTACTAATTTCTCTACATCCAAGCCAAGCTCTCTCTCTCCCTCTCTCTCTCTCTCTCTCTCTCTCTCTCTCCACCCCCCTCTCTCTCTGTCTGTCTCGCTTCTCTCCCTCCACTCCTCCATCCATGCCTCTCTCATCCTGACCCTGCTTTCTCTCTCCTCTCTGTCTCTTTCGTTTCCAGACAGGATAACGGAGGTGGACGAGCTTGGAGTGCTATTGTTGTTATTTTTTTTTATTATTAATATTATTTATTCCTCGTTTTTCGGGGGACCCGTCACCGGGTATGGAGGATGTAAAAGACCCGCCGACCGTGCACCGGTCCTCCTCCTTCAGTATCAAGAGCCTCCTGCTGCCCTCCAAGTGCGACAGACCGGACCCCGTAGCCGCTGCAGTGGTGGGAATCCCCGGGACCTTCTCTCCCTCTCCGGGCTCCGAATCTGACAAGTCTCTGGAGGAGGTGGACTCTAAGTCTCTGGACCCCCTGGAGGTGGCTTTGGACCCCGAGAAGCCGGACAAGCAGGAGGACCAGGAGGAGGAAGGTGGAGGAGGCGCCAAGACCACACCGAACACTAACGGTAACAGTACCGTGAAAAACGGGAAATATGACAAACCTCCGTTCAGCTATAACGCCCTGATCATGATGGCCATCCGGCAGAGCCCCGAGAAGCGGCTCACGCTGAACGGGATCTACGAGTTCATCATGAAGAACTTCCCGTACTACCGGGAGCACAAGCAGGGCTGGCAGAACTCCATCCGTCACAACCTGAGTCTAAATAAGTGCTTCGTGAAGGTGCCCAGGCACTACGACGACCCGGGGAAGGGGAACTACTGGATGCTGGACCCGAGCAGCGATGACGTTTTCATCGGAGGGACAACCGGGAAGCTCCGTCGGCGCTCCGCCACCTCCCGGGGGAAACTGGCGATGAAACGCGGGCTGCGCTTCGCTCCTCTCGGCTTGGGGATTAACGAGCGGGCAAACAACCCGCTGTACTGGCAGATCTCTCCGTTTCTCTCCCTGCACCATCACCACCACCACCACCCGCACTACAACGGATCCTCACCCGGGTTTTTGAACCAGGCGGGCGGGTACGGGTCGCTGCTGCCCGCCGTGGAGCAGCTGGGTAACGGGGACCTGGGGCGCTCCATCCTGGGGAACAGTTACGGGATGAG
The DNA here is from genome assembly GCF_949606895.1 of Notothenia rossii. NCBI lineage: Eukaryota > Metazoa > Chordata > Actinopteri > Perciformes > Nototheniidae > Notothenia > Notothenia rossii. The sequence continues at coordinate 83,592,645 of NC_136909.1, forward strand.
CACTTCTCCGGTGGGGCTGCTCTCCGGACAGACTGCCGGGTACTTTGTCTCAGGGACCGGACACTCAGGGCAGCCCGGAGGAGGACCGCCACCCCCTCCGCACCTCCAGCAGGGGTACGGCGGCCTGACAAGCAGCAGCTCCCCGCAGCACCTGCTCTCGGACTCCCTGAGAAACAGCTCCTTCTCCCCGGGCGTTTCCGCGGGGTTCCCCGGGGTGTTGTCCCATCAAAAGAGGGTGACCCCTAACGCTTTCCTAAACTGACCACCCCCCCCCCCCCACCCTGGGACGAGGACGCACAAAATATGTTAAGGGCATAATAATAAGTGGTAAATATCAAACAATGATCGCAAAAAATATATATGAAGTGTTTTTTTGGCCATATTTTGCCCCGAAGAGCATCGGGTTTATTTTGATGATTTTATTTTCTTGTTTGAAAAAAGGGACAAACTTTTGTTACCCGCGGGTTGTACAACTGTAAACTAGACTTGCCAAAAACGCTTTAAGAATAATTCAAGCTATTTATATCTTGTACAAAGATTTTCAGTACTTTCTTTGAGTCTTTTATTTATGTTTTGTATTTATTGTACAATGTATTTAAATTCTATTCGTCAGTGTATACTTATCAGTATTAAGGATTATGGGATGGGGAGGGGGGTGAAATAAGACATACAGGGTTAATAATAATTATTTATGAATTTTGAGACAATCAAGGAGAAAAACAGACAATCAAAACGTTTTTCTTTTCTCTTTTTATGAGGGAAAAAACGTTTGAATATAGGTAAATAATGAGTAAATAAAGCCTTAAATCAGCAGAAACAATCAGGGGTTTCGAGAGGAAAAAATAAGCCTACAATCATATCTCTACTCAGGTTTACCCCGGACAGGCCTAACAATAATAATAATCACAATAAAAACAATAACACTGCTCTCTGTGAAGAGTTTCCTTCCAAAATAATGATATCCAGAATAATATTCCCAACATGGCAGAGCCGTAGTAAAGCTATAAATATCCTGGCTGCTGCTTTCAGTGCTAAAAATTGCATTTTGACCTCCCCTTTAAATAAATGGATATAAATGTTTTTGGAATAGAACTCTTCATGTACAATATTATGCAAAACAATGCAGGTGTAACACAAGTTTATGGTTTATGTGTGTGTGTGTGTGTGTGTGTGTGTGTGTGTGTGTGTGTGTGTGTGTGTGTGTGTGTGTGTTAATGTGTGTGTGCAGGCCTGAATGAGCGTAAAAGCTCCTGCGCATGTGCGCTAAGGCCCGCCGCACAAACACAATCTTATTGTTGTTCTTAAAACCATACATTTGAGCAGCTTCTGTGCCGGTGTAACGCCCCGCTAACCTGCTGTTTCCGGGTAAACTTTGTAAAAGTGACCGGTGGAGGATGGAGGCCTCTGGAAGTGTTTTTATTCTGCAGTTTTTTGGGGAAGCTGCTGCAAAAAAAACCTGAGGCCCTGAACCACACACATCCATACAACTGCTGTCCGGTGAAAAACTCGCATCTCCAAAACTTTGTATGTTGTTGCTGTAAATTAATAATAATTATAATAATAATCATAATCAATTTTATAAAGCATGAAAAATCATTCTTGGCTTTGAAAATAGACAACTAATCTCAACTTCATTCATTTATTGAAATTGACTCTGATGCATTTTTTTTTTTTTAGCAATTAACTTGTTCGTTTTTGTTGTTGCACCAAGCTGAAAAACGAGTCCCTAAAAATGCACAACAACAACAGATGGAGATACGAGGTTTTTAACTGCAGTGATAAATATGCAAGGATGTGGAGTAAAATCTGCAGTAATACCGATAGATACCGATATCAATGTGTCATGTGACCGTGTTAACGACACCGAGGTTTCAGAGGAAAGACAACTAGGTTTTGTAAACTCAAAACGGGAACAATTGTTTTCACATTTAATTTCCAAAAATGCATTATTTTGACCTATTCCTGTAAATCTTTTCATTATTTATCAGGTTTCACAAACAGTCTGCTTTTTAGCCCAGAATGTCCAGGTTTTACTACTAAATGTTTTTCCAACACAGCCATGTTTATTTGGAAGTTCTGGTTTTAAGAATCATATTTTTTTTTGGGTTTACTGAAAGATATTTTTTTTATCCTTAATAAATAATACCCTTTAAAGGTTAGTCAGTATTTAATTCCACATAACAAACACTGGCCATTTTACAGTTAAGTCTGTATACTGGCTGATCAAATAATATTAATAAGTATATTTGATGGTAACGTTAGGTTTTCTTTATCAACATTACAAATAATTGGGTCTAAATTTGTGAACCTATTCCCATTTTATTTTCTGACAGTTTACAATGGACATTTAAAACAAAATGCTAAATATCAAAAACCTTGTGATTGCATTAGATTAATAATTCAGTTATTTTTAAAGTAAGCACACCGAATGAAACCCAATCAGGATCAAATATGAGGAAACAAAAGACAACGAAGCAGCAGAAATGTGG
>NC_136909.1:83600133-83602633 GCF_949606895.1 Notothenia rossii
GATTGCGCGAAATTCTCTCTGCAGACCCATTCTCACAGCGTTTATCAACCTATAAACCTTTTTCTTACTCAATATCAAGCCACACTTATTGTTTTTATTTCGGCTGTGACTTTGTGTGTGTTCAGGTTGAGTTTGGCTGTGTTTCGCTGTGTATCGCTAAACAAGGAAATCACGGAGGGGGGAGGGGGGAGGGGAGCTGCAGCGAGCCGTTTAGTGGAGAAAGTGAATACTGCTCAATACACATACTTTACAGAGATGCTGTATGCGAAACCAATGTGAGTTTGGAAAATTGCACAGTATTTTTAATTTTAGTAAACCTCAACAATGGAATTATGATCAGTGGAAATGGCCATGACATGTGACCTTTAAGTAAATACAGTATACTTGCAGAAACATACCAGCAGTTTGTAGAAGGTCCTGAACATGAGAACCATCAGACCTCAGCAGTGACAGGAGCCACATGTTGAGCCCCCGCTGACGAGTGATGGAGCGTTTGGACCGAGCCCGTTCCCCACAGCAACACACACACACACACACACACACACACACACACACACACACACACACACACACACACACACACACACACACACACACACACACACACACACACACACACACACACACACACACACACACACACACACACACACACACACACACACACACAAATACAAATTTGTATATACATTATTTTTAGGCAATGTAGTGGTTATAAAAAAAGGAAAACCTGCATTTATGTAATGGTGCAGCTTTTCTTTCAGTAGTTATCAACTTCCACCAGTAAACAAAGATGTCTTTAAACGCTCCAAATTGCCTCAACAGTGTTTCAGTGTATGCAAACACACACAGTATTTTTAGCTGTAATTACCCACAGAGTCGTTTTGCCTTTACAGAACGTCATGTCGGAGCAACAGTTATTTTCAATTTCGGTATAGATTCAGACCATGGGTATTTCTGTGCTCCATTTCCTGATGTGTTGCTGTCTATGTCGCAGCAGGGATGGAAAAATCTTTAAAAACGGGAACATTTGAGGTGGAAGGTGAAGCTAAATCTCTATCAGATGATTATCAGAGAGCAGCGGGGGGTAGAGATGCTGGTAAGTTTTGGCGTGAACCCAACTGGTCTCAGTAAATCCTCGTTTTCCATTTCCCCCAAAGGTTATTGAGAAGATTGACCTGTCATGGCGGCTCTTCTGAGTATTAAACCATCGGCAGACGGGTAGCTGATGGTAAAGAGTCTGAAGGTTCATTACTTTACATTTAGCTCAGGCTTTTATCCAAAGAGACTTACTTACTTTAATTGTCTTCTCCATGATGGTTGGTGTTTTTATCATGTTCTGTTGCTTTTACCCCTTAGAACATTTAACAAATTGTACGGTGTCCTTGGGTGTCATGAAAGGCGCCTTAAATCAAATGTATTATTATTATTACTATGGCAAAATCCAAAAGAACCTCTAAAGTAAGCCTTGTTTCCTCCTGTAAACACTTCCTGTTCCCTCGTCTGGAATTAGAATTTGGGCTGGGCTCCTTGTAAATTGAAAAAGGCGCGGTATTCATTTTCTGATGTGATTGCCAAAATCAGAATCTGTATTTACAGCCATTCAAATGACAGCGAGTGTTTTCACCAGAGATGGCAAAAGTACACACATCCTTCACTCAAGTAGAAGTGCAGATACTCGTGTTTAAAAATACTCTGGTGAAAGTAGAAGTACTGACAAAACTTCTTTACTCAAGTCAAAGTAAAGAGGCTTTGAAATGTACTTCAGTAAAAAGTACCCATAACTAGCAGCTGTTTTAAAGAGTACCTGACCTCCCTTTATATTAATAGAACAATAATGTCATTGTTAGCTAATGAATGTTTCCATGCTGAACAACGGCAACATGACAACGTTTTCATTGGTCCCTCTTCTTTAGAGAAGACCAGGAAATGATGGATACACGGATCGTGTTCAAATCAATAGGCACGCAATGACTCTAAATAATAATGATCACGCCACCAAACACACATTCAAACTAAAGGAACCAGCCTGTTTGGAAAATGAGAGAAGTAGAAAGTTCAGGTATTTGTGTTCAACATGTAAGAAGTAGAAAGTACAGGTATTTGTGTTCAAAATGTAAGAAGTAGAAAGTACAGGTATTTGTGTTCAAAATGTAAGAAGTAGAAAGTACAGGTGTTTGTGTTCAAAATGTAAGAAGTAGAAAGTACAGGTATTTGTGTTCAACATGTAAGAAGTAAAAAGTACAGGTATTTGTGTTCAACATGTAAGAAGTAGAAAGTACAGGTATTTGGGTTCAACATGTAAGAAGTAAAAAGTTCAGGTATTTGTGTTCAACATGTAAGAAGTACAAAGTACAGGTATTTGTGTTCAACATGTAAGAAGTAGAAAGTACAGGTGTTTGTGTTCAAAATGTAAGAAGTAGAAAGTACAGGTATTTGTGTTCAACATGTAAGAAGTAGAAAGTACAGGTGTTTGTGTTCAAAATGTAAGAAGTAGAAA
>NC_136909.1:83607633-83652633 GCF_949606895.1 Notothenia rossii
CAGAGTGTGTTTTTGATTATTCAGAAATCAGGGATAGGTTTGAATGTTTTTTCTTATTGGGTTGTGTGCCTGGTTGCCCTGAGAAACATGTCATTATTTTCCTGCTGATCCACCACTATTCTTCACTCTTTTTCAGCGGTATGGCAAGGACTGCTATCATCCTATCAGAGGGAAAACACAACTTTAACAAGTGACAATTTAATCAACAAAACAATAACCTAGAAATAGATTTAAAAAAAAACATGTACTACAAGTTTGGGATGATTTGACCGTCTTAATATTCTGAGTCCAGTGAATGTTTCTGCACATTTGAGATGCTTGTTGCAGCAGGGATTGAGACTTTTACTATTTACTGGCACTATATTTTTCTGTGTATCTGTGTTATTGTGTTGCTCTGTTGGAGGGGCCTGTGACCTAAGATTTTCATCGGCATAACTACACTGTAGCTATGTTCGTATGACTAAAGCAGGGGGGTCAAACTCAAATACACAGTGGGCCAAAATAAAAAAATGGGTACTAGTGGAGGGCAGAACTGGTTCAATGTTTATTGCAGAACTTATTGAAATGAACTTATTGCACATATTAAACCTGGAACTAACAAAGCTTAAATTATTGCCTATAAAAACAACATTAAACATAAAATAATCAGTTGCATTCATTTCTTATGGCTCTATCTGCAGCTTTTCCAGAGTCATTTCTTATGATTACATTTTCCCACAGGCCAACAACAGCTTCAACAAAACTATTTCCCTCAAAGAGAAACCAAACATGTCCTGTTGTCGTGAGAGAGAAAGTGCAGAAGGAAACATCCATTAAACTCAGTGTGCTGCTCTGTGATGCTAGCTCAGATACTTGGCATCTCATCTTGGGGTCAAGGTCATCAAAGTTTGGGCTCAGGCTCTGAGCTGAGGAGACCCTCAGGATGGAGTGAAGGTGTGCGTGCAATATACCGGCGGCCCAGATCTAATAGTAATAGAAATGATCCTGCGGGCCGAAATTAAATCCACCAAGGGCCTGATTTGGCCCCCGGGCCTCGAGTTTGACACGTTGACTTAATAAAGAACCTTGAAACCTTGAACAGTGTTTTTTTGGTTCAGAAATCACATTTGTTTTTAAATGTTTTGTTGTTATTTGGTTATGTATCTATTTCCCCTGAGAAACATGTGGTTATTTTCCTGCTGACACACCATTTCTCTTCACTCTTTTCCATGTGAGTTGAACTCAAATGAGCACATCGTTGTGTTGTAAAATGCAGAAGTCATTTTTCTGCTTTGATTGTCTGTTTTTATGCAGTCTCTTGTTTCACAACGGAAATAAAGTTTAAAAAACACTTTGAATCCTGCGCCAAGTCACAATTTATTTCATGCCACGGACTTGGGAACCCTTTTCTTTTTGTTTATAAAAATAAGAATACTTACTTTGCACAATAACAATAAAATGCATACAAAGGGAAATACAACTGTGATTAAAAAGCAGAAACACAGATTAAGCCTAATTTTACTGTTCAAATTAGATTTGTCTGTGACTTTATGAAGCTTTGTGAGGAATCCAGTGTTGCAGCAGTGATTGTGAAAAGCTGTTTCTGTTAAATACTACTATATGTGTTATTTATGTCTGATGTCAGGCACATTGAGTGTATTCTGTATCCTCTCGTGTGTCTGGTTTCAGATCAGGGAAACAGAATAAGAAACACTTCGTCCCCTTCGAAGTCAATCCAAGTCACATAGCACATCTTTTATCTCTCCGAACATCGTGTTGCCTGTTAGAAATGATAAATATTGGAGGCTGGCGGCGGATGGGGACGTGGTCATGGACTACGTCTGTGTGTGTGTGTGTGTGTGTGTGTGTGTGTGTGTGTGTGTGTGTGTGTGTGTGTGTGTGTGTGTGTGTGTGTGTGTGTGTCCAACAAAGTCTTAGGTGTCTCGTTTCTGTCACGCTCAGCTTCCTGTTATTCACCTCACAGCTCAGCAGTCACACTGATGTTCACGCCAAACACTCGACGACGACAACGATTAACTTAAAGCGGAATAACCAAAGCTTCTTCATACCCAGCATGCCTTTCTCTGCAGATTAGGCATCAGGACATATATCGTAATTCAAGTCTCAAGTCTCGAGAGCCTGTGACCTAATATTTTCATTGTCACAACTACACTGTAGCTATGCACACATGACTTGGAACTACTACTCTACTACTTATATTCATATCTGCACAGTATATGCACGCCAAGCCCTCGACTACATCACTGAACACAAAGCAGCACAATCAAAGCTTCTTCATACCGGACATGCATCATGCAGATCATGACCGCCCCACTTTCCTCCTGATATGATTCAGACACTGCACTATAGGGGCCCCAATGTACTGTATGGGGCCAGTGGACCAAGGAAAACATCCTGAGACTCAGAGTTTCCATCGACAACCATTTTAAACGGGTTGTGGTTTTATGTTCAAGATTTTTACATCACGTTTCCAACTCCTTTTGGTTTTGCTTGATTTCCCTTTTCCCTTCACTTAACTTTAGTGTATTGATGTATTAGGAACAACATCGGACACATACTTTCACAGTGAACAATATAAAGGCATGACATATGACTGTATGCCACAGCACTGTAGATTTTCGTAGAGAGAGGCAGCCATGATAACATGATATTTAAGACCAGAGGTGGAAGAAGTATTTAGATATGTACTTTAGTCAAAGTAGTAATACTACAGTGTATGCTTTTTACAGAAAAACTCCAATTCAGAAGTGCAAAAGTATTAGCATAGCATGTGGGTAAAGTACCACAAGTACTCATTCTGCAGGAGTAATGTAGGTGTGTTATCGTATGTAGAAATAATGTAGAAATAGGTTAAACATATCCAACAATATCAGACATGTCATCGTTCAGAAGGCCTTTCTTTAAAGGCCATGTAATGCATCTAACACAGGTGTTTTTTAACATGTAGTTTAGATATCACCAGAATAAAAATAAATACAAATGTTTAAAGTTTCGTCATAATTAAATGACATATACGTTAAAAACCGATGTTGGTTCCGAAGTTTGCCGAGTACGCCCCCGATCACTCCCGAACGAGCGGTGACGTCACACGTGGCAAACATTGCCATTTGATCAAATCAGTCCAAATGGCAAGCAACGCGATAACTTCAGACAGCGACAGCGACAGCGATCATTCAAGCTCAGATTCAGTGGGTTATCTGGATTCAGTTACAGAAGTAGAGAGTGAACCAGCTAGCCTTTCACTTCAAGGCATTTTGCCTTATAAGTACGAGCCTCCTGCCCAGCAATCGAACAACGAGGCAGAAACTTGTGAAAGAGAAGCGGATTCCGCAGCCGGCGAGACTCGAGTCGGCAATACTGAATGGTAAATTCTGTTTTATTTAGTTTGACCTGCACTAAATGTCGATCTTAATTTGTCATCTGTTCCTCACACGTCCGGCAGATATTGTTTTGTTTTTTAATGTTATGTACAATATTCAGGTGTACATGTCAATGCTGTGAAAGCATGCCCACTGCAGATGAATGTGTATGCTGCAGAGAGATCTGGCAGGTGATGGAACAAATAGACAGTTTGCAACCTACTGACCAGATAGCAGAGTCCTGCATCGGGTCGGGTATCCGCGGGTACCCGACGGGTGACCCGCAAAAAAGGTGATTTGCGGGTGGTATTTTTTCAAACGCTTTTTTCCGGGTTCGCTTCTGGGTAAAACAAAGATGATGCGGGTCCGGTTGCGGGTGTTGCATTATAAATATATTTAAACAATAATAATTTAGTTTAATGTTTAAATCCTCAGACCTCTCCTCCGCGGTACCGAGCATAATCATAACCTCTGCAGTGCATCTATCTGCTGCTGAGCGCACCACATTCTGAATGGCTGAGGTGAAGCTCTCTATAGCGGAGAATACAGCATTTTCAATAACTCTTCCTCAAGAGCAAAATCCAACGTCTGGGAGGCTTTTGGTGTCATCCTAGATGGAGAAAATAAACAACATCCCAGGCTTTTTGAGCCAAATATGCAACTGCGTGTGTTAATAATTGCACGTTGTCACTGCTTATGCGGGTTCGGGTCGGGTTGCGGATCATGTGCCGGCGGGTCGGGTCGGGTTGCGGGACTAATTGGCAATATGTGCGGGTAGCGGGGCGGGTTCGGTACTGCAAGTCACGGGTGCGGGGCGGGAGCGGGTCTTGAAAATCAGACCCGTGCAGGACTCTGCCAGATAGAAGACACCGACGAGAAACCAAGGTGCATTATTAGCCACCCAGGCTTTAGAGAAGGCTGTCTCAGTGTTTGGACACTGAAAATAGCGTATCTTCAATACAAACAACAACACAGAGCAGTTGATGGCCCACTACACCAGTAAGTAAATATTGATTGACCCAACTGCCTATTGCAGCTTTGCTTTCATATAATACTTTTAGTCGCTACAGATATGGTACACTTTTAAAGATACCATTAAACTCTTTCAAGCAGTCAAAAACAGCTTGGCTTTTATTTTTTCTGTGTATGCAAGTTCAATGTATGCTTGAGAAAAGAAACAACTACACATGTGAGGAAATATATAAGAGGTCTATGATTCTGTCAAGCAGTCATGTATAACCTCATATTTATTTTGTACAAGTAAAATACAAATATCATGTTATAAGCCAATTTGTAACAATTGCTACATAATAGTAGGCTACTACATAACATTTTATTTTTCTCCAAATATATTTATAATCTGTATACTTTTTTTTCATTAGGAAGTATCGATATACAGCTTATCGACAGTTTGTACGTTGGTGCTGGGGTGTAGGCCTACTCGGCCCAAAAATCAGAGTCCCGCTGCATGTGCTGTAACCGAGATACGGAAGACTTACCCTGAGCCGGGAGGCCGCTATCAGGGATTTCAATAGCCAAATCTGTAATTTGACATAAGTCATGCAGCTGAACTGGTTAAAATGGTTTCGCATGATGTAAATAATTTACAAAGTACATCATTTACAATATTATTTTTCCAAAGAAATATGTAAATATAACAACATTTTCCAAATCACAAATTTGTAAGATTGTATTAATTTACTGTTTGATAAATAAAAAAGGGTTCTTTTGTTAATTTTTCACTTGTAACATTTTATCTTTATTGCAGTGTACATTAGTCTATTTTGGTATATGTGCGAGCCCACAAATAATTAAAAGTGGTAAAAATAATAAAGATATTCAGACGTAATTCATTTTTGGCCTTACTTATTTCACTTCAACTTTTATATATTTCAGTCACTAGGCAAGTTCACTGTACTCTGGTGACATTTAGCTCAAGCTGGCATAACACCTGTAGTAACTTAATTCTGACCCGAGTTTTGTGCACAATCTTCCAGCACCCATGATCAATGTTTATAGCAATCAGGAAACATTCACAGCTCACAACTACACATCGCTTCCCCATCATGAATTGTTAGATAAAAAAAGGTTTAGCGAGGTCCGGTTACACATATGTTGAGCGAAAATAGCGGAAGGATACAAAACAAACAATCCAGACGAGGCTGGTGTTTGCCACGTGTGACGTCACACAGCTGGGTTAATGGCTGGCAAGCTTTTCGCTACCGGAGCGGAATAACACGGGAAAGTGGCACACATTTCATGTTATTTGGGGGGTATTTATGGAAAGAATCATTGATGTTGATATGTCAAATGAAACAGTGGAAAGTGATGAAGCGATTTATTAACACAGAATAACTTTTATTTTGGACATTACATGGACTTTAACTTTAGTTATTATAATATCAATACCATACGTTTAAGTTTAATGGTAAACTCTGCTTTTTCTTTTCTGAATGCCTTAGATTTAGAGTATTACTACAACATACTACATTTACACGTTTTAACAAGAGTTAAAAGTTGAACACAAACATTGTCCAAATAAAATACACCCTAAAGTTAGTGTGTGTGTGTGTGTGTGTGTGTGTGTGTGTGTGTGTGTGTGTGTGTATGTGTGTGTGTGTGTGTCTGTCTCTGTGTGTGTGTGTGTGTGTGTGTGTGTGTGTGTGTGTGTGTGTGTGTGTATGTGTGTGTGTGTGTGTGTGTGTGTGTGTGTGTGTGTGTGTGTCTGTGTGTGTGTGTGTGTGTGTGTGTGTGTGTGTGTGTGTGTGTGTGAAGGAGTGTTTCTGGAGGTGTGTGTGGCTCTCAGCCTGTTAAGTGGGTGTAATCCTCTGCAGAGCTTCAGGTTAAAGCGCTGCGTCTCCGGGCCCCTGACCCCTCGCTACTAAACAAAGTCCGTCAGAGGTCATTAGCAGCCGCTTCACTCAGATAACCCCCCCCCCCCTCCCACAGGCCCCTCATCGGACCCTCACAGGCCCCACTAGAGCGGCTGCAGCATCTCAAACTCTGCAGAAACTTCAGCAAAGTTGTAAAAACTGGAACAAACCCACTAGTCGTTCTTTCAGTTTGCGCGTACAGACAGAGAGATCGAAATACCGTTTCCCACAATCCTGAATACAAAAATACAAATATGTATATCCTATTATACACAATCAGACACATTTCTACACACACACTACAAATCAAACTCCTTTTGTTGAAACTCAGAAGCTACGACCACATGTTTAACAGTTTATATGTGAACGGTGCTGAAATGTAATGTACTGTACTTAAATAGAATTTTAAGACACTTGTATTTTCCCTAAATATTTCCGTGTTATTCTACTTTTTTTATTACAATATTGTAGGTTTTACTAATCCAGTAAATAATCATCATCTCCATATGATTCTGAAATCAACTTTTACATTTGTTACATTGAGTTTATTTGTATTTAAATGAAATGAAAGTTATTATCTCTCATCAGAATGGTATTTTAACAGTTTAGAATACAAGTTGTTTTTTATTGAACTACCAAAAAAGTTGTAGAAATTTGCTCTTTTTCAACTTTAAAAAGCTGCTATGTTCACATTATTGATCAGTGATAGTAATACAGTAAGTCATAGATTATTAAACAATGGGGCAATATCTTGAATTGGTACTTTTACTGAAGCTACTCTGTCTAATTATTGAAAAAAGGCGAGCGGATGATAACGTTGTTCTGTCTCCGATAGCTCTGCATGTTTTTTGTTTTGTCGCGCCATTTTTTAATTTTTAATTTCCGCATCTCTTGTTTGCTCGTACTGCTGGACAGTTTCAGAAATGTTGAACAAAGTGTGTGGACTTTCAGAAAGTAAAACACCACACACAGCAGACCGACTTCCTTCAGTCTCTCGCGGTGTTCACACTCTGAGCGTCTGCCACAGTTTGGTTTTTTGCTAAAGCTTCACAGAACACATCTTCACCTTCCTGTCGCTGCTGGTGAGAAACACATCTTCTGAGTCCACGTTCTCAAACACACTGTATCAGCTGGATGCTTAAGATCAGATGAACCTTTATTAATCCCAGAGGGGAAATCCAGTTGTACAAAGCAGCAACAGGGTAAGTGTGAAAAAACAGGACAGCAAAGATTCACACAGAATAAAATAAAAAATAAATCAAATCAAGATTTTTTTAAAAATGATAATAAAAGACTATGAAATAGGAGATGAGTAAAAATAAGAGTAAAATAACTGTCAGCATATTTACATATTTGGTCATCTAAGTTATAAAGTACGGAATAAGTTAAAGTGAAAAGTGAAAATGGACATCTGTACACATAGTGACATATCTATCTACCTATTTGGTCTACTACTAATAATATGTTAACATGGGTTGTGGAAACAGTGTATTTTGATGTCCAGTGATTTAATTGTATTTCTTTTTCATCATTAACCCCTTAGTGTGCAGCCTGATGGCTACAGGCACAAAGGACTGTCCGAGTAAGGACTAAGTAAGGACCGAGTGAGGACTGTCCACTACACTGACTTCTAAGGGGCCGTCCGTGTTTTACCGAAATATGGTAATAAAGTCCAGCTTGCTTCTCTTATAAAACGTAATGTCGTTAAGTCATGAATCACACTTTCCTATTCCTCATATTTTCCGATCCTGTGGCGTGTTTCCGTCGGTGCATTCTTTCTTATTTTCTTTATGTTTTGCATCTAATTTTCCGACTGTTGTCTCATCTACTCTCACTTAATATCTTAAATCAACATCAAAGTATGTGCATCAGCAAGAACAAGTATGCAGGATTATTAGAGACACCATATCCAGGTTAAAGCAACTTAACAAAAGGAGAGTTTATGTCTTGGGGGGGATTCACTATGGGTCTCAGTGATGTATTTGTGAAATTAATTACACAACCGTTTGTTTACGTGTTTTATAAGCCTCAGGGTTCAAAAGAGGTTTCCACCTGGAGAGGGAAAAATAATCCCCAAACTGTAGGCTCTGACACCGGGAACCAGGAAACTTGACTTTATATGAATGAATGAATGGATCATTATTTTCTATTTATCCCCGGGGGTAAGACGCATGTCCCAACATACAGCAGACAAGGAACCGAATAACCGAGCGAAAACACAGAAAACGAGTTAAATGTTTTAATATTTTGATATGTATTATTGGTATTACTGGCTACTATTGTTTACTTTAATGTTGCTGCTATTCTTACCATATACCTATTTCATTGTGTTAACCCATGCTTGCATCCTTGATTAAGATATTAGCGTTCTTATTTTATCATTCAATTCATATGCAGTGCCCAGGTCCTGTTGTAACGCTGTTATTCATTTCAGATGACCCGTTTAATGTGCACGCAAAGAAACAAGATGAGTCTTTTTTGTTTTTGCAGAATTGACAGAGAATGACAGCGAAGGTTTATTATCTGTATAATGTGTAAGAATAAAGGGGTGTTCAAAAGACAGAACTACTGTGTGCATGTACAGACAGACAGACAGACAGACAGACAGACAGACAGACAGACAGACAGACAGATAGACAGACAGACACACAGACAGAGAGACAGACAGACAGACAGACAGAGAGAGAGACAGACAGACAGACAGACAGACAGACAGACAGACAGACAGACAGACAGACAGACACACAGACAGACAGACAGACAGACAGACAGACAGACAGACAGACAGACAGACAGACAGACAGACAGACAGACAGACAGACAGACAGACAGAGAGACAGACAGACACACAGGCAGACAGACAGACAGACAGACAGACAGACAGACAGACAGACAGACAGACAGACAGACAGACAGACAGACAGACAGACAGACAGAGAGACAGACAGACAGACAGACAGACAGACAGACAGACAGACAGACAGACAGACACACAGACAGACAGACACACAGACAGACAGACAGACAGACAGGCAGACAGACAGACAGACAGACATCATGTCATCTCCATCGTATTTATGATGGGTGTCTGCTTTTCAAAGATGTGAGGAGGAGAGGAGCAGTCGAGCAGATGTCTGGTAAGAAAACTCATACTGTGGGCTTCTCATGACAAACTGCAATACAACTTTAGAGGTGAAACATAACATTTGGGCAACTATCAAGTAAGAAGATTATTTTTGGCGGACTTTATCTAGAAGAAGTAGAAAAACTAAGCCAAGAAAATATTGTATTAGGCCTACATCTCAAAACCTGTTTTTATTAACTTGGAAAAAGCCATAAAGATGATTTGACTTGTTTTAGGAGCTAAAAGGGTTATTTCCACTGTGTTCAGTTATTATTTTGCTTTCTCGGCTTGAGGTGCCAATCCTCTGAGAACAAAAGGAGACGTTTCTGACACCAAATATGCACCATATAATGAAGCCATTATTCCAGCAGTTAGTCTTGACTTCAGTTATTTCCTTGATTAAAACTGGTTTTATGAACGCAGCGTGTTGAACCGAAGGAGTTTCAGGAACAAAGTGAATCTTACCGGTCTGATTCCGAAACGTCTCCAACACGTGAAACTGTTTCCAGAAGAGCTGAAACAAAAGAGAAGCACATGAAGTGAGAAATTAAATGTTAACTATCATAGCAGGAATTACATTTTTTGCACTGAAAGATATTTAAAAACAACCTGTTATCGTGCATAAGAGATTCAAACAGCAGGCCGGGATGTTAATGAAGGTTGAGCGATAATAACTCTCCTCTTGTAACGTAATTTACTGAGATTTGGTAGGATGTGTGTGAATTCCCATCCTGCTAACAGCCAGTGAACGCAGCACGGTATTGTAATGAATGAAGCTGAAAATGGTAGTTTATTAGATCTCATTCACCTCTAATTAATTTTTAAACGTAATCTGAACCTCAAGATGTCTAAAATGTTGATGAAATACTGAACCCTAGTTAGTCCAGACTACTTTAAAAGATTCACTTTAAAAAACTTTTAAAAGTTCAAGTATTCACTTTTTAAAATGTTGAAGGACAATAAAAAATACACAAACAGAAAATCACTAAAATGCAAATGTTAACCTTTACTCTCCGTTACAAGGAATCATATACAAATATTGTCCTGCTCCTCCAGGTTTCATAATGCGTGTTTTTCTGTGGTTCAGTGGGAGGAGCCTGAAGCTCACACACTGCAGAACAGAAGCTCTGTACGGACAATACGCTACACTGACTTTAATAGGAAATTAAAAGCTTAATTTGTTCTCAAATAGCTGCAGAAATGAATTAAAAACACGACGATATACGTTCAGAAATATGTTGTTTTTAACGATACCAATGTGTATGTAATCCGGCAATTTGGTATAACCTTGTGCATTGTTTGGTTTGGGTAACCCTGCATCAATTCAAGCTTATTAAAGGTGGGGTATGTAATTTTGGAGAAACCAGCTCAAGTGCGCTCGATGACATTTTGTTATATATTTATTGTCAAAGCCAACACAGTCTCACTCCCTAATTGCCCCTACACACGGCGGCGTGCGTTGCCGCTTCAACGCTTCTGCCCATTCACTTTGAATGGGGTGACATCACGCTTCGCCGAACTGCATTGTGGGAGCAAAGCGCAGCTTTTCTCGCTGCAAAAGTAGAGCAATGTTCTACTTTTGAAGCTTCAACGGAGGCGTCAGCTTTCAACTGATTGCATTAGGCGCGTTCACACCAGAGTACTTTTACCCCATACTTTTCCCGTTTAGTTCCGTTAGTACCCCTGATGTCTCGTTCACACCAAAAAGAGTACTTAGTGCCGGGAACTTTTACCCTCATTTTCAGTGCCTGCTGAGAGACGGTACCAAAAAAGTACCAATTTCTATTGGCTGGGCGGATTGCAAACAATGCCCCGTAAAACTCCCAAAAGGTTTTGTGAAGCCGCCATTTTATTATCCTCGCATTAGCATCATTAGCATTAGCATTAGCCCAGCGCAGAAACGCAGAGAGACTAACTTATGGCAACACAAAAGAAAACATGGGAGCGGTGGAGATGAGGAGGTGTCGGCGTTCTGGCGATTTACTCGGAAGGCTTCAGTAGAAGCTGCTGGGAGTCCCAGCAGCTTCTACTGAAGCCAGTCCCCAACTCCGGGGATTTCCGGCCGGGGACTTCGGGTGGCAGTATACGCCATGAAGTTGTTTGCGGCCTGCCAGTAAACCCAAAGCAGAAGAAAACGAAGTGACGTCAACGGCTCATTTACGTAAATCTTCCCTCAGGGAAAAGTACTCCAGTGTGAACGCGATTGGTGCTTAGTGCCCTGGGGTAATAAGTGCCGGGGTAATAAGTACGGCAAAGTACTTGGTGTGAAAGTGGCTAATGTATTCCCATCGGTCCATGTCGGCGACATTTAAAGGCAATGTGAGTGTCCATTCCCATTGGATAACGGAGGATTTCACACCCGGAAGTAAGTATTCTCTTTACTGTCGATTGATTTTACAGTGATATCTGCACTACTCATCAACTCAAAAACACCAGATTATCCTTGTTAATTACACAACATTGATTGGTTTAAATTGTGCGCAATGCTTTTGTGTTTTTCCCCTTCGATTCGGAGAAACAAATATTTTTTCGGAGTTTAGGATGGCAGAATACACTACACTACCCAGAATCCTCAGCTATCGTTTGGGACTACTCCATGTGCTTTGCTCGACAAACCCCGTGATATCGGGATTTTAAGAGCATTCCATGGAATATAACAAAAAAGTGTTTCTGAAATAAATGACATACCCCACCTTTAAGAAAACGTTAAACAAAAGTTTTCAGCAATGCAACTAAGAAATGATCTGAAAACGACGTTATATAAATAAAAAAAACATTTCATAGTCATCATTTGATTTACTTAGATTTGATTTGTGGAAGTGAGATGATTATTAAGACACAATCATTCACATTTACTCTGGGTCCAGTAATAGTATTTGATAATGTAGTTTTGGCTTCAAAATAGTAAAGAAAAATAAGAAATTATATTTAATTTACAAATAATTGTCATGGTGGGATATTGCATCACGTGAAAAGTAAATGGAAGCATGGGAAAGAAATGTTCATAAACATATTGAAAATAAATTAATTAATAGAAAATACATATGAGAATACACATAATATAAATATTGTAAATCTTTGTAAGGAAATCTAGTACAACGTGTGATATGAGATTGAGCGTTGAATGAACTGAAGAAATGTAGGAGGAATGTAGACCATCACCAACCCCCCTCCATCTCACACACACACACACACACACACACACACACACACACACACACACACACACACACACACACACACACACACACACACACACACACACACACACACACACACACACACACACACACACACACACACACACACACAGATCTGCTATGTAAAGAAAAACACACCCAGCATGAGTTAACCCTTTGACGTCCTGCTTTAAATAACTTATCGCTGCTTATTCTTATATTCAAAAAAAAATACCCTTTGAGCACAACACGTAAAAATCACTTTTATATAAACAACCAAACCCTGAGCTTTCAATTAATACAAAAATAAAGTATTTATCACCAAATAGAAACACATATATTGTCTTTTTACGTGATTTCGTGGTTATAAAATCAGGAAAACATGCATATATTTAATGGTGCAGGTTATCAACTTCCACGAGTAAACGAAGATGTCTTTAAACGCTCCAAATTGCCTCAACAGTGTTTCATTGTGTGCAAACACTCTGTAATCTTAACCCGGGGCTCCTTAAATCTCTGAGTCTAATAGCTCAAATCTGCCTTCAACTGGAAGATTATGGTCAGGCAGTCAAAATAAATATTACATTAAGTTATTAAAACCTTTAATCTACAGCCGTCACGTGCACTTGTTTAGGGACTCCTTCCATTTCAAAATAAATATGAAGTTTGAAGTTCTCAAAAGGGGTAACAATGAAAGCTGTGTGTGTTCAGGCGAGGAGAATAATGTTTGTTTGCATCACATGGGTTTTATTTAGCCTGAAGCAACATTTTTATTTAAAATTGAATGTGCGAAATAATTATTAACAACGGAAATGTTTGTCGTAATAATGCAAAAAAATACATGAATGAATGAATGAATGTATCTAGAGTGGAATTTGAGAGGCGTCTCTTGGTGTCATTTGTAAAGAAATGTGTTTGTAATGAATGTTTGGTGGTTGCAAAACATGCGGAAATATAAAAAAACAGCAAGCGCTTTAATTATAAATGAAATGCATGTTAGTTTGTAATGTAGGGTTATTAAAAGTCAGATTTATGAAACGACGAAAAAGTATTTTAAATGCAAAAAATATCGTAAAGATGAAAATGTAAGATATTTCAAATTCATATTTTGAATTCAAATGAAATCCTTTAATCGGCTGAAAATGTCTAAATGTATTCTTATTTTATATGGATATTAAATGGGCCCATGCATTGTAGAATTAACATATACAAATAAGTAGAAATACGTATAATTTAGTTGTTGCAAATCCTACATAGATACAAAACATTGATCGCTTACTAAATGAAATTAAATTCATGTTAGTCAATGTAGGGTTTTTAAAAGTAATATTAGCGAAACTAGGAACAAGTTTTATAAAAGGCGAAAATACAAATAAAAGTATAAGAAAATACAAAATGAAATATCTTTCACTCACATAATTAAATTTATTTTATATATTTCTACATTTAAAACCCATAACAAAGGGTTTTTCCAATTGAATGAGAACATTATCTCAATGTAATGTAACATTAAAGGGGCCCATTGTTGTGAAATGAAGGCGTGTGTTTGTGAAAGCGCGGAGGTTAACCGTGTTTGCCCCACAGCTTTGACACATTATGACATGTTTATTTCGCCTGCTTTACTTTCCGTGCTTTATTTCCCCCAAAATAAGCTTCGACGAGCGAAGTCAATTGAGCAGGAGCGGGGTCGACCGACAGTTTTTTTTGGCCTTGAACTCTCCGTGCCATTGTGTTTTTTTTTTAAAGAGCATCAGCTTGGAAATCACGCTACAAAACTGAGCTGCAGTATTGCCAAACAAACATTGCAGGAAATGCAAAAAAACAGAACGAGCCGTGCCTCCCACCCCGCCCCCCGGTGAAGATCGCGTGCAGGAAGCAGAGCTCGCTGCTGCAGAAACACCCAGGCGGCGTGACCTTCCCTTCGCCGGAGACTCACTGAGCATGCCCAGTAGCATCCGCAGAGTTTCGTGACAGAACTAATAGTCTGCATGGATCACTGGCACGCAGAGTCACTTCTAATTAGAATTATCTCTATCTTCCACCAGGGTTTATGGCAGAGAGAGAGGAGGGGGTTTTCTATCGTAACGCGGGGGGGAATCTGAGTGGCTAGCCGAGGTGTCAGTATCACCGCTAAGCTCCGCCTCCTTCGCTTTCACCTCCGTCAAAAGGCCGTCCTCCATCTCCAACTCCGACTCTATCTCTATCTTTACCCTCCCCCCAAAAAAATACATCTGGGGGGGTGGACATCCTCACCTCATGGCTTCACGCTTGATTACGTATGCATGCTTTCATTTCTGCTGCGTGTTGTATGTTCTTTCTTTTCCTATTTCCGACCCCGCTACCATCTGCTCGATTCGTGGAAAACCGCCTCTCCAGATGTAGAAACGTCGGCTATTTTTCTAACCCACTTTCTGTTCCTGAGTGTTGGGCCGCGGAGATAACCAGCGGTGGTGACGGGGGGTTATTTTTCCTAGTGGAGGTGGAAAGTGATGGGTGTCACCTAACTAACCAGCCCCCGATTATAGCGGGTACCTCGTCCAGTAATTGACTTTATTGAAGAGAGGAAGGAAACGATTTATCCTCACCGCTGATTTAACGGGATAGCTGAAGAAAGGGGGATTTTCTTGCTTTAAAAAACGCTTTCGTTTGTTGGTTTTGTCCGGGTTTAATCTGCGCGGCCATCACCGACACTTCCTCTAGAGCGACCTGCAGCCAGCGTGAAAACACAAAGGTCTCCGACCCCTAGGTCTCCGGCTCTATAAGCTGGGGGTCAAAGGTCGGAGACACAGACGGACAAAAGGTGCCGCTTAAACAGACAAATTAAGACAATACGAGTAGAGCACACATCCAACTAAGATGTTTTACTAGGTTTAAGGGCAACTTATTTTTGGTTTTATAGACAGAAAAGGACTCGTATCCACTTGAAAACTGAAATAAGGTTCAGCAGAGAAAGTTTAGCCGGCCTTCTCTGAATGGTACGACATTAAAAGAGGCAGGAAGAGTTCAGGAGGAAGGTGAGACCGGATTTAAACTGTCCGCAGACAGACAGACAGACAGACAGGCTGGACAGGCCGGCGCTGAGCAGACAGACGGACGGGGAAGAGGAAAGAGACAGAAACGAGAAGAAAGCATCAAGTGGGACAGACGGCGGTCAGTCACACCGACAGAGAGACAGACAGGTGTGTGTGGAGAACAGACAGTGAGCTTTAAAGAGGCGGACAGACAGACAGACAGAGAGTTAGACAAACAAACAGAGAGACAGCCGGCTGCATTTAGTGTGAAGATAATCCGCTTTTTCCAAGTTTACTTTGTGCGATTTGGTCGAAAAACAGGGAAACGCCCCCAATAACTGGGGTCTTTTTACCCAATAAGTCGTCCTGAATAAAAACTATCTTCCTCTGATGATGGTGTTTTTATTTTTCTGGGTGCAGAGATGTTTGTTGGAGAAACAGACAACATGCTGAAAGACAGACGGGTCATTTCAAAGTCAAGCAAACAGGCCGAGCTGCTTCCTGGAAGAAGATGGCAGAGTGACAGCAGGAGGTGAAGAAGAGGAGGAAGAGGAGGAAGAGGAGGAAGCAGGTTACAAAGAAACAACAAGTCCCAGTGAAAAGTGATGGCACATAACATCAGTGGTGCAGGGAGGGGTGACGTGTTTTTGTAGTGTGACCCTGAAGGCAGCATCTCATACATTCACAAAAAGCCAATGTTTTTTTCTATTGGATTCAGAAAGTAAGATCAGTGGCCAACATATATATATATTTTTTTAAAGATACAGCCATACATCAAAATGTCAAAATGCTTCAAGCTTGTATTAATAAATGCCTGAAATAAGGTGTCTATTAATACAAGCTTGAATACAACCAAAAAACCCATTCAAAAAATGTTTGACTTCCGTTCAAAGGGTTTGCCATTCGGATTTGGAGTCATGGTTAAGGTTAACGTTAGGCTCTCTAATGTTTATTTTATTCATAAATAAATAAATACAGGTTTAGGGGTAAGGTTCAACAGATTCTCAGAGTTGTGTTATTGCTTTCAGAGCAGAATTATTGATTAAAAGCCTTTGTAGGAGCAAAAATACCAAATGTTCACTTTGATCTGGAAGTAACCGTTGGGTTTCGGACTTTTAGGTCGGACAAAAAAAGAAATCTGAAGCTGTTATCTTGGCTGAAATGAAGATGAAACAAGCAGCAGCGGATACAGGACACAGCAATGAGGACAAGTCATAAAGATCGTGGTGGAGGAAGAGAAGATGGGGGATGAAGAAGAGAGGGGGAGGAAAAAGAGAGGGGGAGGTTCATGAGAGATGGCAGAGGTTCTGGGATTACTGTTAAATAATAAGGAACATAATGAGAATCATATCTTATGTTGTGACAACAGTTTTAGGAATGACAGCTTCTGTCTTTGGGCTCTAAATACTACAATACCCATAAGACCCCGTTAGTTTGTCTGTGGAGAAGAAGGCAGAGAGAGTCAGTGAGCGTTACAAATTCCAAACCCTTATTTGTTTGATTTCTGGACTAAACAAGTCACTTTTGTTCCTAAGATGCAGAATGGTTCCCAGGATGCATCTTGGGAGTTCATGTCCACATGTTTCTTGTTCCTCTTACATCTTAAAACTATCAAACAACCAGATGTTTTCACCGCTGGCCTTCTTTGTGCTGACGATACGAACAGGAACATTTCACCTAAATCCAAACTGTCAGTCACCATCAATGACTGCGATAACTTATTATAACATATTACGCTTTTGGTTGGTCTTTATTCCAATAAAGACACATTTCTGACTAAGCTGTGTCCATGGCTGAAGAAGATGAATATTCACTAATATTGTGAATTGGATTGGGCGATGTCCGGATGAAGTGGAGGGTAGCAAAGGACTCAAAGGCTTTATTGCCAGTTGCACAATACAGCAACGTTTTGGCAATGGACATCTGAAGACTCCTCCATACTTGATACTTAACATGAAAAGAAAAAGGCATGCAATAATGGTGCAGGAGACATGAGGAGGCAAGTAAGTTTCAGGACAAATAAAGTACAGTATGTGTAATGAAGAAACAGATGTGGTCAAAGTAATTGGCGATTATTGGAGGATGAAGGACGTTACGTGCTCCAATCAGTCCTCACTTTAAATACAGAGCTAAATCCCAGGTCAAATGTCCATTAGAGGGTCTTGAACATATTTCTCTTCAGTGATCGTCATGTGATGTTAAATGTCCTTGTATCGTGTTTTAATATGTTTCGTAGTTTGATGTCGCAGATGGTGATTCAAGTCTGATTTTCCACTTGATCTGAGGATAATGTATCGTATCGTAGGAAGAAGGAGGCGGGGGTCAGGCTGAACACTAAACACTTCTGAGTTTTTAAGGAGTGTTTGGCCCCCTCTTGACCTCCGACTCCCAGCTGCACATATAGGAACAAACAGCCAGCCAATGGGAAGCCCTGAATCTCCCCTCCCTTGCACTCCTTCTCCTCTTCCTCCTCTTCTTCTTCTTCAGAGGCCGTTGCGTGACAACTAATCGCATCTCGTCGGCCAGGCCTCGATCAGCTGATCCGCTCAGCCAGGCTCTCCGTTAATAATACAGCAGCAGAGAGGTGTTTCAGACTCAAAGGAAAACGCACTCTGAAAAAGGTCAGAGGTCAACGCCACAGCTTTAAGTCGAATAGTAAACAAAATCACTGGTACTGTAAATGTTTGTACAGCAGGCTCAACCTCTCATGTGACAGGACGGGTCCCTAAATACAAGTCTTACACCGCTAAGCACTTCAAGAGTTCATGTTTCATGTCAAAACAGACGCTCTGTGTGGTTTTACTCATCCGTTATCCTGGTGTTATATTGTTGCTTATATATGCAATCAACACACACACACACACACACACACACACACACACACACACACACACACACACACACACACACACACACACACACACACACACACACACACACACACACACACACACACACACACACACACACACACACACACACACACACACAACTGTGGTGTAATAACTCTGCTTCAATGACAAATATTGACTTATTTGACCGTTTTTGTATCCTTATTATTACCGGCTGCTAATTATGTATTTTCACCTCTTTTAATAATGATTCTTATTTTTTACAATAATTGTACTTAATTTGATAAACCGGCATGTGCTTATTTAATTTAATACGGTAATATACTTATTTAATATTGCCTTTATTTTCATGCACTGCCCCTTTACTGTAATAATGTAATAATTTCCCTGCTGTGGGACAAATAAAAGATTTCTGATTTCGATTATAATGGGTATTATTATTATTATTATTATTATTATTATTATTATTATTATTATTATTATTATTATTATTATTATTATTATTATATTACCCTAAAACCAGAGTCATTTTGATATTTCTAGACTCTAAAAAACATAAATCAATTAGTTTTTAAATAAAATTAGTTTTCCCTATACTGTAGGTGATGTATTGTTACTTTTAATAATATGCGTATATATTTCACACTACCATTTCCCTTATTGAAGTTGTGTGATGTTAAACACTTCATTTCTCTACTCAAAGGAGCAGTGTGTGTTTTTTTCAAGCTTTTAAAATCTTTCAGAAATGTGGATTTATTCCTCCTCAGCTGCTGCTTTCCAATTATTTATATATATAAATATGACAACAAAATCAAATATAGCAAATTACTTAAACTTGGTTTAGTTAATTAATTCTGTATTCCTTTATTATAATTTAGTTATTTTAAAGTTGCTATTTTCTTTTTACATTGTTTGTTGGGTAGTTACAGTAAATGTTGTTTTCAATGTACTCAAATTAAACAAACTTTACTTTATTTCCATTAATGTTTCTGTTTTATTCATTTCACTGTACTGGTTGAACTGGATTTGAATAGTCTCTCTTACCCTTAGAGTAAAAAAAGAAGTAGAATTGAAATACATGCAAATAGAAATTCGATTAAAACACGCTTTCTCTTCTTTCAAAAGTCCAATAAAAGAGCCAATGGACATACATAATTAAGTAAGTAACGGAGGCGTGTGGCGCAGTGGGTTGTGCGTTGGTGTTGGGTTCAGGGGGTCACAGGTTCAAACCCCACTGCAGTCAGCATGTCGTTGTGTCCCTGAGACACTTCACCCCAAATTGCTCCTGTGGGGTTTGTCCACAGTTTTGAGTACAGTATGTAAGTTGCTTTGGATAAAAGCGTCTAACAAGTGACATATAATGTAATGTAAATAAGTAATTAATTAAATGAGTACCTAAAGTCAGAAACACGCAGCGGCAGAGGAGGAGCAGCGGGGGAGACTTTGTGGAGTTTTTTTTGCAGCGTTATGAAACACTTAAACACTTTTTTAAAGAATTACAAAGATCGTTTTTTGGGGTAAAAAACACGTTTTCTCTTCTTTCCAAAGTCCATTAAAAGAACCAATGTACATAAATAAATAAGTAAATAAATAAGTAAGTAAATAAGTAAGTAAGTAAATAAGTAAGCAAAGTA
Organism: Notothenia rossii; assembly: GCF_949606895.1. Classification (NCBI taxonomy): domain Eukaryota; kingdom Metazoa; phylum Chordata; class Actinopteri; order Perciformes; family Nototheniidae; genus Notothenia; species Notothenia rossii. Next base: position 83,627,666 of record NC_136909.1, read on the forward strand.
ATTAAATAAGTAATTAAATAAGTAAATAAATAAGTGAGTAAATAAGTAAGTAAATAAATAAGTAAATACATAAGTAAGTAAATAAGTAATTAAATAAGTAAGTAAATACATAAGTAAGTAAATAAGTAATTAAATAAGTAAGTAAATAAATAAGTAATTAAATAAATAAGTAATTAAATAAGTAAGTAAATAAATAAGTAATTAAATAAATAAGTAAGTAAATAAGTAAGCAAAGTAATTAAATAAGTAATTAAATAAGTAAATAAATAAGTAAGTAAATGAGTAAATAAATAAGTAAGTAATTAAATAAGTACATAAATAAGTAAATAAATAAGTAGGCCTATACCTAAAGTCAGAAACACGCAGCGGCAGAGGAGGAGCAGCGGGGGAGACTATATGGAGTATTTTTTTTACAGCGTTATGAAACACTTAAACACTTTTTTAAAGAATTACAAAGATCGTTTTTTGGGGGATTCAATAGCCTATAGATATTTTTGAGCATAGACACATAGGCCTAACATAGGAGTCGGGATCAGAAGTGGATAACGTGATATTTGTTTTCCCCTCAGCAGCCGGTTTCACGTTAAATTGCGGAGAATCAGAAAAAAACGCATAAATTAACTTTCCGTCTGAATTTAAATAGTTGTTCCGCGTTTTTATTATTATAGGAATACAATAAAGTGTATATGGTGTTTGATATCTGGTGAGGAATAACACTTTCCTGTCTGAGAAGACGGCTGGTCCTTAATGGATATTATTATTATTATTATGACTAAACGCGATGTGAAGTTTAAATAAGACTTGAAATAAGAATTAAAAAAGTTTCTAAATTAGTTTTTATTCCGTGTAAAGAATATTCAACAAAGTTATTGAACCTCAAGGTAAAAACTGGAGAGGAGATTTAACCCAGAAAACCCGGACCCATTTCTACTTTTGGGAAAATTAAGGGGAGCATAATTCAGACTAAATAGACCAACTAGAACACATTTCTGACAAGTAACCCTGCCTCCTGTCAAATATCTGAAATGTGATATATATGTCCAATTGATGGGCTTTAATGGTAAATTAACTCTTATTTATAACTTAATTAATGAGTTTTATACATTACAAGTTAAATGACATTAATACAAGTTGTTATAATAACAGTTGTATTGTGCAAATTAAGAAAGAAAGCACATTTAGTACCACTGGAATAAGTATTTAGATCATTTAAAGTCATATACAGTACAGTTTGGTACAACTCAGTCCTTTATTTCAATTATACTAATGTCCGAGTTAAACAATTACATTATTCGATTGTCAAGCTTCATTCAAGTAAAAGTGCAGTAGGATTTACTGTATATTTTAACAATGTCTTTTATATTATATAACAATGCATTATATTTGTTTTACAGTACCTGTGTAAAGTAACTTGTATAGGGCTAATACAAACTCTCAAATAAGAACAAGCAGTTGAAAATACAACATTCCCCTCTGAATTGTGTTAAAGTTAATAAATGTAACATGAAGATACTTTGCAGAGTATTTAAATAATGTAATTAATACAATTTGATCATTCAAACTGGTGAGTGGTGAGCACATCAGAAATATTTTAAATAGGTAATAATACAGAGTGTAAAAGTTTAATAAAACGTATTTATTATTATTAATTCATTATTTATCATAGATAAAACACAACATCAGTGTTGAGGGAAACCCAACATGTGTCCTAAGGGCTCTACGATGAGACTTTTATTTGGTAGGAGCCGTTTTGTGGCCCTGTCGGAGCTCCAGTCTCTGAAGCTTATTTTTATTGTCAGTGTGGATTAAAACAGCATCAGCTTTATGCCCAAACTGTGAAATGTTGATATTTAAATGAAAGGATAATTAGGCGAAGAGGCCGGAGGGTTGTTATACTCACATCACATTTCTTCTCCTCAGCTCAGTGAAATCTGAGAAGACGCCTCCGGCTGCACTTTACAGACTTTTAGAGGAAATCAACTGTGGAAAAACAACCTGTTACCACAAATCAGCTGCTGCTCTTACACCCAGCAACATGCTAACACGAGCTGCTTCCCCCGCAGACATGACTCTAATCTGGGGTGTCATCAGGGTGACAGGCAGCCTGGAGATATCAGACCAACATCCATCCATACTACATGCATAAATACTTCTTCTATACACTGCCCGCACTGTCACAGCAGAAATACTGAAAACAAGCTTACAGTATTGGATGTTGTCAAACGTCTATATGACATTAAGATTTCCCCACCCTGGTGAAGAGGGCCAAACCCTGACGTGACCTACAGCTGCTAAAAGGGGGAAAACAAGCCAAAAGAGACCGAAAATGACCACAACGAGACACAAAACAACTAAAAATAGACCCTAAAGAACTCTATATTGACTCAAAAGGACTGGAAAACTTCAACTTCAAAAAGTAGCAAAAAAAACACAGACAAAAATATACAAAGAAAGACAAAACAGCTTCAAAGTTAAACAAAGTTACACAACAACTAAGGTGCAAAACAACCACAAAGAGACAGCATGTTGAGAGCAACGAGACACAACATAACTACTTCAAAATGAAGCAAAACAACCAAAGACAAGAACTGACCACACAGACACATACACAACCTCAAATGGACAAAAAAGAACTACAAACATACATAAAAAAAACATTACAATATAGTATGTAATGGACGGCTCAAATCTTCCAGCAGTATACGATACAAAACACACCCCAAGGTAGTGAACGGTACAACCGGGACATTTGTATTTTTAAAAAAAGGTTCAGATGATGGAGAGAAATGGGAAATTATGACTTCCATCATCATATCTTCTTTAGAGCAATGGGGCTGATGGGAATTGTAGTCCTAATTTGGAGAGACATATTAAAAGTAAGGCTGTGGAGCACATTGGGTCTTGGTCCATAACTATGAGGTTATACATGCCACAGCATTCAGTTCAATTGCACTCCACAGAGGGCATCCTGGGCTTTTCAAACATGTGACATATGTGGGGGTGTGGCTTTGAAAAAGATAATTTCATTGTATTTCAAAATGGCGTCCATCAACACAAGCACTATTTATAGAAAGAGAATTGGTACGTTTTTAATGTTGTAATTACCAGTGTTGTGAGTTCAATATTTTAATTACTTATAGTAAGGGAACATCTTAGGAGTTAGTGTAGTGAGTTTTCAGAGCTGTATCCTTTATTACTTATTTGACTTAAAACTAAATGTTTTTATGAATGGGGATTTGCTAACTTTTTATTTCCCCCATTTTACACAAATGGAGTCCACTATGGGCCAAACTAACACGTAGGTTTCTGTAGGGTTCATGGCAGACGGATGCACGGGGAAAACATACATCAGGTGCCTCAAGTGTAAGATGTATCTCTGCATTTCAAAAAGGATGGAGCACTAATGAGGGCTCAGTATTTGTTGCATTGAGTTGTTGTGCTCTAATGTTGTCTAAATGTACTTGTATGTTAATGTTGTTTGTATACTATGCTTCGTATAACTACCCGATGTCCTCTACAAAGGACACACAATAAAACTAAAATAACAATGCATATTTTTTTAGTTTTTGTTAGTCATTATGTTTATACCACCCTAAAGACTTGTGTGATAAAAAAAAAGAAATTTGAAACTTTTTTCTTTCTAATAATAATAATAATAATAATGCATTTATTTTATATAGGCGCCTTTCAAGGCCGCCGTACAAACACATACAAAACAAGATACACAATACATAACACCAGCATGAGAGACATAAACAAGACAATGCAGTATATCAATCAATCAAATAAATAAAAACAGAGGATGTGTGATGGATAATGATCAGGGTGGATATGCGAGTGTGAAGAGATGTGTTTTGAGGCGTGATTTGAAAATGGGGAGAGAGTCAGTGTTGCGGATGTCAGGTGGGTGAGAGTTCCAGAGGCGGGGTGCAGAGCGGCTGAAGGCTCTAGACCCCATGGTGGTTAAACGGAAGGGGGGTGCAGTGATCTTTCTGGGTCTCAGGAGGATAGCTGCAGGTTGTCTTGTTTGCCATCATCTCCACCAACAAGTTTAGTCATATGTTGGCTAAACACGCTAACCTCGGATCCTTTAAACGCCTTGATTAAACTTCTCCTGCACTCACCGCACCTTTAGCGAGAGAAAGCGTGTGTGTTTGCTAACTAAGCTCAGTGCAACTCACAGATTACAGCTCATTGTGTTAGATACAAGCTCAGTAAGACTCTCATAGAGGCCGAGTGATCTTAAACTCTCCCACGATAATCTGAAGATTTGAAATACATCGAAAAGTGGCCTCAGTGGCAGCTATTACTGGATCTAAAGAGGCTCTATTCTGCTTTTCGGGGTTTGCCCTTTCCTAAAGTGTGTTATACAGTATAGGGGTGTGTGCATGTAAATGGTCTGCAAAGGCAAACATCCTAAAGTTCACACCTTTTCGAAAATATGGCCTCATGGGTGAAGACATTTTGTTGGGGGATTGATCCAAAGAGAGCCCTATAAGCTGCCCCTCCCTGCTGAAAGTCATTATATTAATAGTGATGGTAGTACACATCTATATATATTGTATTTTTTAAGCCACTGTTAACAGTTTTCAGGGAATTAAATGAAGTCGATTAATTATTTTTGGCCAGGACTCTTTGGCAAAAAAAGTTTGATTTCTTAATTAGACTTTTAAAAGGTTAAATTACATTAAATAATATATATTTTTGACATACAAGTATAAACACAAGTAAGGCTCACCCCCCCTCAATTTATCCAAAGAAATGTTAAGTTGATTTAGTAATTTGTTTAGGCTTTGCTAATGCTGAATGAAGAAGCTAATGAGCACATCTCTGGTAAACACATTATTTAAAGGAGTACAAGTTCATTATTCTTTATGGAGGAACTTAGTTTTAGAGACTAACAATTAAATCAACTAATTTATCAGTCGACAAAGAAGTATAGCATTAAGACCCTGCTCCATGTCATGTGTAATCATTTATAGTGAAATATATATTCATTTTTTTTCCTCAAACTTGCAGTGCACAACTTATCTTACAGTTAAGTTTCTGTATTTCTTTACAGAATGGGTCAACTCAGCAATAAGAGATCCAGTCGTATCAAACATACATCGTCAATTATGCGCAAAATGACAATGATAAGAGATCAAAACAGAGTAACGTGTCTCCACCCCCCCCCCCCCCCCCCCTCCTCCAGTATTTAAAATGCCCCCCCAACCGTTCATTTATATATAAAGTCATATATAGAGTGTATGTAAGTGCAAACGCTAATTTCTCTGCCGCTGGGCCTGATGGCGGCTCATTAAACTGCGAGAGGCTGCGTTCCAACACCCAGCTTACAGGTGACTAATGTGAGGAACTCCTGAGGGATCATGCTGCCAGATTTCAGGAGGCTTTACCGCTCAGAGTAATCCTGTGGAGCAACATGAAGAGCTGCAAGAGGCCCTGAGCAGCGGCACGAGCAACGAGCGGCTAACGGTGATAGTGCTATCTACACACTGTGGAGAATTCAAAGGTCTAATGCAGAGCTGACTGAGCAAAATGTGGTTTCCAAAAGCCTCATCTAAATATAACCATCATTCTCTTTTAAAACCAAATTCAACTTACCTGTTAAATCAACATTTCCAAAACACCTGAACTTTTGAAAGAACATCCATAACATTAATCTGTTTGCAACTTATATCAGTATTCCAATTACTTGTAGACTATTCTGCACTATTTCTACTATATTCTATTTCATGGGGTTCAGGGGTTCAGCTCTGTGTTTACTGAGGACGGACTGGAGCACAAAGGATGCTTCAGTCTGACTGATTGAATCGAGGGACCCTTTATCTCCGATTACTAACTTTGTGGAAGGGTGTAGGAAAACCAGACCCAAGGGACATGGATATTACCAGAGGTGGGAAGTAGTAGAGTACAAATACTTTGTTACAGTACATGTTTCTGGTATCAGTACTTTACTCCACTACTTATTTTTCTGACGACTTTTTGCTTTTACTTCTTACATGTTGAACACAAATACCTGTACTTTCTACTTCTAACATATTGAACACAAATACCTGTACTTTCTACTTCTTACATGTTGAACACAAATACCTGTACTTTCTACTTCTTACATGTTAAACACAAATACCTGTACTTTCTACTTCTTACATGTTGAACACAAATACCTGTACTTTCTACTTCTAACATATTGAACACAAATACCTGTACTTTCTACTTCTTACATGTTGAACACAAATACCTGTACTTTCTACTTCTTACATGTTAAACACAAATACCTGTACTTTCTACTTCTCACATGTTGAACACAAATACCTGTACTTTCTACTTCTCACATGTTGAACCCAAATACCTGTACTTTCTACTTCTCACATGTTGAACCCAAATACCTGTACTTTCTACTTCTCACATGTTGAACCCAAATACCTGTACTTTCTACTTCTCACATGTTGAACCCAAATACCTGTACTTTCTACTTCTCACATGTTGAACCCAAATACCTGTACTTTCTACTTCTCACATGTTGAACCCAAATACCTGTACTTTCTACTTCTCACATGTTGAACCCAAATACCTGTACTTTCTACTTCTCACATGTTGAACACAAATACCTGTACTTTCTACTTCTCACATGTTGAACACAAATACCTGTACTTTCTACTTCTCACATGTTGAACCCAAATACCTGTACTTTCTACTTCTCACATGTTGAACCCAAATACCTGTACTTTCTACTTCTTACATGTTGAACTCAAATACCTGTACTTTCTACTTCTCTCATTTTCCAAACAGGCTGGTTCCTTTAGTCTGAATGTGTGTTTGGTAGCGTGATCATTATTATTTAGAGTCATTGCGTGCCTATTGATTTGAACACGATCCGTGTATCCATCATTTCCTGGTCTTCTCTAAAGAAGAGGGACCAATGAAAACGTTGTCATGTTGCCGTTGGTCACCATGGAAACATTCATTAGCTAACAATGACATTATTGTTCTATTAATATAAAGGGAGGTCAGGTACTCTTTAAAACAGCTGCTAGTTATGGGTACTTTTTACTGAAGTACATTTCAAAGCCTCTTTACTTTTACTTGAGTAAAGAAGTTTAGTCAGTACTTCTACTTTTACCAGAGTATTTTTAAACACAAGTATCTGTACTTCTACTTGAGTAAATGATGTGTGTACTTTGGCCTTCTCTGCTGTTAAAACCCATGGTGAGCAGGATTTCACAGAAACACACACACACACCATTACACACACTCATAAACATCTGACACAAAGTAAAAACCCCGACCCGCCCAAACCCGCTGCGTGTTTGATGACGTGTGATGTGATCGAGGTAACGACAAGGGGGGAGGAAGCAGCAGGAGAGGAGATGAGGGGGAGAACAGGGGAGAAAAGGGGAAGACCTTGACCTCCCAGGGTGAGGAGGTTAAGCAAACAGGTCGCCGGCTTTGACAATAATCTGCAGCCCAGCCTCCATTCAGCAGCTCATCAAAGACCACTGTTGTTCCAAGGAAGCTGGGAGGGAGTCTCACCCCAAATCACCCCCCCTCACCCTTTACATTAACATGCAAGGGCCCGGAGATATCGAGGAAACCAAATATGTTGATACTTCTGACCCAATTTGTTGTATGTTTTGTTTGTTTATTTGACTGTACAGCACTTTGGTCTGGAGGTTTTAAAGCTGTATTGTATTATAGTTTTGACCATCGATGCTTCACTGAAATATCTATACAGCCAGCAGTCAGTTGGATATAATAACTAGTGTTGAAATAAGTACTGAAAAAAAGTAGGAATAGTAAATTGTAAAAGCAAACTGTTACTAGTATAAGTCCAGCATTCAAAATCTTACTTAAGTTATACAAAAGTATTTGGCATCAACATATACTTAAGTACCAAAAGCCAAAGTATTCTTTATGGCCGTATATTATTAAATAACTGCATTTGGGTTACTGAGGACTTTTTGTGTTCATCAAAGCTGGTAAAAGTAATTTGATTGATATCATATAATGCTGCAGGATATGTTAACTTATAATCATATATCATTGTTCATTTAATAGTTACAATATGAAGAGTTTGTTTGCTGGTGTGAGAGTGAAGTGGACTGAGTTAGTTTGATTTGATTGTTTCTGAGTGTTTAGTTATCTATCTCTGTCTTAAAGTGTATCTAAAAGCAGCAAGTCATTAAAGTAGTATACTGGTGATAATCAATGTTTTACTTGTTGTTAACAAATCCCTTAAAACATCAGAAAAGCGCTGCAAAGATTGTTCTTATATATGCATAGAGGCGTGTGGCGCAGTGGAGTGGTGCGTTGGTGTTGGGATCAGGGGAGCACAGGTTCAAACCCCACTGCAGTCAGCATGTCGTTGTGTCCCTGAGACACTTCACCCCAAATTGCTCCTGTGGGGGTTGTCCACAGTATTGAGTATGTAATTCGCTTTGGATGAAAATGTCTAACATGTAATGTAATGTATCCACCTGTGATTCATATCCAATCAAAAATGTAACGTCGTCTTCATTAAACCGTGCTCCATCCTGACACCAAGTTTCATGAACACCAGGCTAGTAGTCTTTCCGTAATCCTGCTTTCAAACAAACGAGTCAGAGATAAAAATCTTTTCAAACACAAACGCATAGTTCCATATTTTCAAAAGGTCATCAGATATTTCTTGAAAAAGCCTTTAGTAGAAGTCATTTGGATCAAACAAAGGAAGAAATAAGAGGAGAGAGTGCATTTTGGTTGGGGACTACTTTAAGCGGCGGATTAATCTACAATAAGTGAGTATTTGGGAAGTGCAATTGATGTGTTTTTAAACGTTTTTGATGGACTATGATGGAGCTCTACGGTAAAAACAAAAAATCAAGCTTTGTAACACACAGAGATATATTATTACATTTTGTTCACACTATCGGAAAACCCTTTTGTCACCTAGCGGGAATAAATCATAATGAGGGAGATTTCGGGACCAGACAACCACTTTCAAAGCTGTGGCACTAAACGCAAAGCAGATGATTAATTACTGTTTATAACATCCAGTTCATCAGCGTATCACTAGCTCAATGATACACCAAAGTATCAGTGATCACAGACGGTTTCTATTTCATGTTTTTCCTCCAGGACGGAGCCCTCATGGAGGAAGCTGCTCATCCTCCCTGAACTGGAACAAAAAAAGAATGTTGCTAACTCTGCTGAAGCTAAGGTTAAAAGCAGGATTGTAAAGCGAGTGAAATGTGAGATGGACGTTTTTTCCAAAGGCGTATCGTCGCTACGCTACGCTGACAGGACTAACTTTGCTAATGGTCGACCTGGCCTCTCGCCAACACTTCCTTTAAAGGTCACCTATTATACAAAATCCACTTCTTCATGTCTCTTCTACATCAACATGTGTCCCCTCTTCTCCATGTCTCTTCTACATCAACATGTGTCCCCTCTTCTCCATGTCTCTTCTACATCAACATGTGTCCCCTCTTCTCCATGTCTTTTCTACATCAACATGTGTCCCCTCTTTTCCATGTCTTTTCTACATCAACATGTGTCCCCTCTTATTCATGTCTCTTCTACATCAACATGTGTCCCCTCTTCTCCATGTCTTTTCTACATCAACATGTGTCCCCTCTTTTCCATGTCTTTTCTACATCAACATGTGTCCCCTCTTCTTCATGTCTCTTCTACATCAACATGTGTCCCCTCTTCTCCATGTCTCTTCTACATCAACATGTGTCCCCTCTTCTTCATGTCTCTTCTACATCAACATGTGTCCCCTCTTCTTCATGTCTCTTCTACATCAACATGTGTCCCCTCTTCTTCATGTCTCTTCTACATCAACATGTGTCCCCTCTTCTCCGTGTCTCTTCTACATCAACATGTGTTCCCTCTTCTCCCTGTCTCTCCTACATCAACATGTGTCTCCTCTTCTCCGTGTCTCTTCTACATCAACATGTGTCCCCTCTTCTTCATGTCTCCTCTACATCAACATGTGTCCCCTCTTCTCCATGTCTCTTCTACATCAACATGTGTCCCCTCTTCTTCATGTCTCCTCTACATCAACATGTGTCCCCTCTTCTTCATGTCTCTTCTACATCAACATGTGTCCCCTCTGTGGAAAGAGATTCTGAAAGTTTCAGGAACAAAGATTCTCTCTCTTTTTGTCCTGATCCATTTTTAAGTCTGACCTTTGCCTCCTATTTTCTCCCCTCCGTTCCTCCTCCTCTCCCCAGGTATCTCCCCGTCCCTTCCTTTGCTTAATTGGTGTCCATTTGTCTGTCTGAGCAGAGAGGAGGTTAACTCTTCCTGGATTAAGGACCCCTGTGGTTCACTGAAGACATGAAAGCCTGAGGAGGAAATATAGTGATAGCCGGCCTTCAGCTTTTCAGGGACTCGTTACGGCCCATTCAAACTACATGTTCGCTTTGAAAATTGGTGTTAATGTGATGTAGGTTTAATCAAACAAAAAGCAGGAAGTAGTGCATGTGTTGGGGACTAATTTAACGAAGATTTATTCAGATTTGGGGCTATAGACTAGAGAGTAGTTTTTGCAGTATGACGGTGCAATTCATGCATTTTTTATAATATTTAAATCACAACGAAGCTCAACTGCATCTGATCAGAGAACAAGTGTCACTTTTAAACCACAATGAGGGAGATTTTGCAACTTCAAAACTGCTGATATGATTAGGCTTTTACCCACACAACCAATAGAAATATAAATCTTCTTAAAAGAAACAGAAAGACGGCCACATTTCGTTGAACTACTGAAGTATCGATAAATGTGCACGTTAGGAACGCCAAACTAACGTGCAACACGGAAAGCATGTTACAGTAAGTGATCCTTGCAATACTTTACTCGAAACTGTTAGAAATTAAAATCAATGTTGATATGGCGTAATTTGAATTAAATACACTATTTGATTTAAATCAGTTTTATTCTGAAAAACCGGAAGTTCTCAATATTAGCTTAACACTTTTATTCTGAAAATTCGTCACTTCCGGTTAGCATTTAGCATCTGGCGGAATCATACGATTTCAAACCTTGAACCAAGGTGAAATAACATGTGATGTTGTACACTGAGCACACTGGGATTAGCACTCATTTATTGACGCTGAATAATGTTTATTAGGGAATGTTTAAATAACCACAGACGCCAGAATGATGCAATTTAGCTACAGAAAAAGGCAGGAATTGCACTGGACCCGCCCCCCGACGACGCCGGCCAATAGGAGAAGACGTCAGATGACAACAGGAAGAGCAAGCCAGGAATTGATCTCTTCGACCCCCTGACCTGTACTGACCGGTCGCTGAATGTGGAGAGCGCCTCCACTCGCACATTTCATTTTGTACACCACCGCATCTTTTGTGTAATTAAATGCTGTTCACTTTTATAAGCTTCCCTTGACTCTTTTCAGTCTCTCCTGCCTTCAGGGTTCTAGAATTGCTTTCAAAACCCAATAAAAAGAGACACAAATACCCTTTTTGGAAAAAAGTCAGAACCCAAGAGGCATCAATAATTCAAGAGAAAACCCTACTGTGGCAGGAATAAAGAAAGGAGGTGAGGATTTATGTATTAAAGTTGTAGTATAACATAATACTTGGTGACATTTTTATTTTGCAATGCCCTGTCATAGCAAAGTATAATTAAATTGCAACTGCTGTAAAACATTTTTTAGTTGCAACTTGCTTGGGTGTTGAAAAACGATATATAAAAGAACTCAATTAATACACTAATAAGTCATAAATAACCTTTCACCTCAAAAACATTTTCTCAATTTTAATTTGTGTCTGTGTTTTTGTGCCATCTTTTGGAAATGGCTTAAAAAGTTATACAAAGTCACGCAAAATCGACCCTTATATAATCAGTGTTAAAGTGATTTCTAATTTTAATACACTTGGTATACAAATAAGTCATAAATAATAATAATAATACATTAAATTTATAAAGCGCTTTTCCTGGTGCTCAAAGCACTTGTATAATAATAAATAAGCTTTCACATTACATTTTCTTTCTGTATTTTAATTTGAGACTGTATTTGAGTGCCCTCTTTTGGAAATGGCTTGAAAAAGTCCCACAAAACAACCTTACAGTATATAACCTGTGTTAAAGGGATTTCTCAAGGCCTTTGGGTCTAAAGGTCTGATGAGTGAATCTGACCTGAGAATCCTCGTCCAGTGATCATGAGGCTTGTGACGGACGGACAGAGACGGACAGACGCACGGACGGACAGAGAGACGGACGGACAGACAGAGAGACGGACGGACAGAGAGATGCACGGACGGACAGACGGACGGACAGACAGAGAGACGAACGGACAGAGAGATGCACGGACGGACAGACGGACGGACAGAGAGACGGACGGACTACAGACGGACGGTGTGACGACTGCGTCACTATGGACTGACGGCTTTGGGCCGGGTGATATTTCACTTTATTAGCGTGATTGCACAGTACAGTTAACATTGCGTATTTGCACATAATTTATACTAATTATTGAAGTAGTATTTTTTTAACTGATTAAACCGTATTTATTGAAATGTCGTCTGGATGCTGGGATAAGTGTTGACAGAGTCACATGTATAGCAATAAACTGGTCATGACGACGAGGTCTTCTTTAGCCTTAACTGGCGTGGTTTATTTTCATATGTGCATTACACCACTTGACCTGCTCTCCATGAGAGCTAGAGAGAGAGAGATAGAAGGGGAGGGAACAATCCCTTATATCTGATACCTGACGTCAGCTACAATAGCTGCGCCTCCTTACGCCTATAGCGCCCTCTTACTGTGGAACAGTTATAGTGCAGTTACATGCAGACATATTACTTACACTTAACACTCCCACTTATGAATATATATATATATATATATATGTATACTGTACAACTTTTCAAAGAAAAATAACAGTTCAAAACATCAAAAGAACATGGCAGTCAATATTACATAGTAGGCAATATTTTACACACCGAACATGACCCCTGCACATTTTTTCAATTTCAGTTTGGAGACAGGCTTGGTCATAGCGTCTGCAACCATGTCATCTGTAGGACAGTAAACCAGTGTCATCTTTCCTTGACTCTTTTGACTCCTTTGTGTAGACACAGGGGTCTACTGGGTTCTGTATGAAGCATCTCGTTCCAATTTCGCCCAGACTGTTTCAGGCCGTAAATGGATTTTTCTAGCTTGCACACTAGCTTCTCTCCTTTCTTCTCGTAACCTTCAGGTTGTTCCATATATATGTCCCTATCAATGGGTGCGTGCAGGTAGGCTGTCTTCACATCCATCTGGTGTAAAATCAAGTCGTCTTCGGCTGCCTTCCGCATAACTACCCGTACACTGGTCAGATTAGCTGTAGGGGAGAATGTCTCACCGTAGTCCATTCCTTCCCTCTGACTGTAGCCTTTAGCTACAAACCTGGCCTTGTACCTGTCGTGCCCTTCAATACCCTCCTTGATTGAGTACACCCACTTGCCTCCCACTGTCTGTCTAACCTCGGGTAATTTTGTTAGAGTAAAAGTATGATTGTCCTCCAGGGACCTCATCTCCTCATCCATCGCTCTCTCCCATTTTCCTGATTCAGGGGATATCATGGCCTCTTTAAAGGTCTGAGGTACACCACTCACTACTCTGTAGCAGTAATCTATGCTGGTAAGTGTACTGTCCTCCTCGTCACTTTCTCTCTGGGCATAGTCTTTCAGATACTTTGGGGGTTTATGTTCCCGGGGGGGATATCTCCCACTGCATGAGGCACGTGACGTCACCCTAGGGTGCTTCTCGCCATCATCCTCCGGTGTCTGTTGACCGTCTGTCTCCATGTCTATTAGCTTACACCTAGCCATTTCGAAAAGAGTGCTCCCTTCCCTCTCAGCTATCCCGTTCTGGTGCGGGGAGTAAGGACAGGACGTTTCGTGTCTGATCTTGTTCCTTCTCAGCAGTGACTGAAACTCTCTATTTGTAAACTCTGTTCCGTTGTCGGACCTCAGGCATTTTACGCTGCCATACGGAGCTACATCTGCAAGGAATTTCTCTGTGGCCTGAAGTGCGTCACTCTTTGCTTTGATAAGTAAACAAACACTGCCCCTGTACACACATCTGTGAAAGACTGCATATATTTAAAGCCACCTACGGACTCATTAGTTACTGGACCGGCTAGATCTGTGTTAACTAGCTCAAGTGGTGTCTTTACTTTTTCTGTGGGACCTCTGTTCCTTGTTTGAGTGAACTTTCCCTTTATACACACATCACATTCTTTGTTAGGTCTATGCTTTTCACCGTTAATGTGCATGCCTACTGTTACCGCCCGCAGCTTCAGTATATCCTCGTAATTACAATGACCCATGATCTCATGCCATGTCTGATTATCATGACTGACATTACACACATCATTTGCATTACATTCTGTTTGTAGATAATACATTCTCTTGTACACCTCAATGTTAAATCTCGTACCGTCAGGCTCCACAAGAACATCGTTACCTTCATTGAAGAACACCTTGGCACCATTTGCAGTAGCAGATTTTACAGAAAATAGTTATTGGGGGAACGAGGGTATGTAGAGGGCGTTCTTCAACGTCACTGTACACCGGCGCCCCTCACTGTCTATGAGGCATACCTGTGCGTCTCCTCTCCCGTGCGCCAACCCGAAAGTGCGCTTCCCGTCTGCCAGCTCCATGCTGTGTCTCTCCGGCTCGAAGGTGCTGTCAAAGTTCTTGAATCGGTTCCTGTCGTTGATAATGTGGGACGACGCACCTGTGTCCACGATCAGTCCATTCCTTTTGGCCTGCTGCTGCTGCGCTGACCAGCTGGCGTATGCTGTCTGCGCCCCGAAGCTGAAGTCCTCTCTTCCCGCTGCTCTCCGGGCGTCGTCTCGACTCGCCTCACGTCCACCGCTGCCGTGTCCCGAAGTTTTACAGAAACTACACCAAATAGTTTTTGTGCAATTATCTTTTCGGTGACCCTTTTCTCCACATCGCCAACACGCCATCTCCGTCGGGGGTCCGGTCTTTTTCTTTGGCGCTGCCCGGGCCTTCATTACCCTTTCTCCCGCCTCCTCGGCGACCGGGTCTGAGTCTTCTGAGGCCTCGTAGTTCCGCAACTTGGCCTTGAACTCCCCCAGCGACATGTCCACTGAACCGTGCGTCACCAACAGTGTGAACGGTTTATACATCTCCGGTACTCCCCTCATAACCATCGCCATCATTAATCCATCGCTCGGTGCTTCTCCTGCACTTTTGAGCGCCGTGATGATCTGCTCCGCCCTGATGACGTATTCAGTCACCGTCTCTGTGTTAGCTTTCTTCAGCGCGTCAATGTTATATACAGGGATACAATCCGGGGCCTACCTCTGCCGATGTAGTGTTCCCTTAACACTTTTAGACTCTCTCGTCCTTTTTCCTTTGTGTCCCGGAATATCAGCCCCAAGTTCGTGTTGTCTAGGAGTGGTGCTAGCTCGCAGTATGCGTCGGCGTTCAGCTTAGTATCCAGGGCTCGCGCAGCCTCCGTTATTTCTCCCGTGAGGCCCGTCAAAATTGTCTCTTTCAGCCCCACTCTGTGCATACAGCACAACATCCGCTCTTCCAGAGCTCGTATTCTTCTGCCCTTCCGTCAAACGTGGGCCACTTGCTTCTGCCTCTGGTCGGCATCTTTTGATTGTAGCTTAGCTTAGCTGCCCGTTAGCTTAGCTTTAGCGTCCCGCGGTTTTCCCGCCACTAAACTAGCCTAAACTTTTCAGCCAACTAGCTGTCGTTATTTCACTCTTCCGTGATCTGGACCCATAACCTGTTGACAGAGTCACATGTATAGCAATAAACTGGTCATGACGACGAGGTCTTCTTTAGCCTTAACTGGCGTGGTTTATTTTCATATGTGCATTGCACCACTTGACCTGCTCTCCATGAGAGCTAGAGATAGAAGGGGAGGGAACAATCCCTTATATCTGATACCTGACGTCAGCTACAATAGCTGCGCCTCCTTACGCCTATAGCGCCCTCTTACTGTGAAACAGTTATAGTGCAGTTACATGCAGACATATTAATACTTACCCTTAACAATAAGGATGACAGCGGTTGAGAGTAATCAGGGTGCAAATAATATGTTGAATGTCTGTGGCTGATGATTGTGTGCACCTGGGGCCCTGGCTTGTCTCCTCCCCCCTCACCTGTGTTTAATTGCTCCCCCTCACCTGTGTCTAATTAGTCTGTATATTTAAGTGTTGTTTCTTGTAGTGCTAAGGGGGTGTGTGTGTGTGTGAGATCTTTGTAGCTGCAGGGTGTGTTCATGGAGAACAGCATGATTGAGTCTGTGAACTTTGTACACATATTTGAGTAAATGCCTACGTCGGGTTATATTTTTGGACATTGTGCCTCTGCCTCCTTGCTTGGTCTGGGCCGCTCAACGGTCAGTCTCACAGACGGACAGACGAACAGGGGTCTCACGCCTGATCACCCCTCTATAGAGGCCCTTCTCTCGCTCAGGATCACCGAACCCTTTCTCTGGACGGGCGGCTGGTTTAACCCTGATGATGGAACAAAGTGACACACATTCAGGACTCACCGTGCAATCAGCTGTTAGAGGAGAAAACACAGTTCTGCTCAGATTTTAGTTGTGACATCTTAACCTGTTATTTATATCACTTTAAAGTAATACCTCTCTCCTCAAGTGACTATTGTATATTACCCTGTTAACACACAAATGATAATGTTGAGTATTAAACACCTTCATTGGACACCTTTGTTTACATTGTGACTTCAGTGTGTAACACTTGCGCTTCTATTGGCTGGCGCTCCAACACATTGTACCTGATAGGATAAGGGGCGGGACATCTCTAAGAGGTTGACCAATCACAACAGAGCCGGCCAGCTAACCAATCAGAGCAGACTGGGCTCTGGTTTCAGACAGAGGGTGAACAGAGGTGCTGCAGCACAGGCAGTATGAGAAAAATAAAGAGCTTTTTGAACATCAGAGCAAATCTAAAGATGACTTATTACCAAAATAGTTATCAAAAGTGTAATAACCCAAAACCAATGTCATTTAATGAAGTCTAAAGCAGGTTTTGTAACTAAGACTGCAACAAATGATTAACGGCCCGTCCACACGGCGGCGTTCATTGAAGCTTCAACGCTTCTGCCCATTCACTTTGAATGGGGTGATGTCACGCTTTGCCGAACTGCATTGTGGGAGCGTCGCTTCGCTTTGCTCGCGTTGCTCGCTTCAAAAGTTGAGCAGTGTTCAACTTTTGAAGCTTCGGCGGAAGCGTCAGCCAATCAAATCATATGCCAGTACAAGCTCTAGCCAATCAAACCGCGTGCTTGTGTGTCCGGGGCGGGAGATTCATGTGATTGGTTGTTGGTCGAGTTTCAGACACGCCCGCCGGCAAGCTTCAACGCACGCCGCCGTGTGGACGCTGCGTTAGAGTTTCAAGATTTCTAATCTTTTGGTCAAAGAAATGTTGGAAAAAAGCAGAAAATGTTTCTCAAAGTCAGGGTGATGTCTTTAAATGTCTTACATATTAGCATAATAAAAACAGAGATAAAGAGCAAATCTCTAACTTTGAGAGGATGAAAACAGCATCTAAAGACATTTTGAAATAAAAAAATGACTAACTATAGACAGATATCAAAATAGTTGACGTGTTTTGTTGCAGCTCCACTTAAATTGTGGACAGTTCAGTGGAGCGTGCCTCTGATAATGATGATGATGATGGGGATTACAGACTGTGAAACATACTCAAATAATATCCCCACAGATGATGTGGAGGTTTGGCCTTCGTCCTGCCTCCACTCGTCTTCCTCATTTCCATAAAAGTGACTTCACCTCTGGCGGTGCGTTGATGGTCTGTTAGGAAAGCTGAGTTTCTTCAGAGTTTCCAGGAAAAACTGCTGAGGACCGATCAACGCTTTCCAATCAGACCGTGAGTCTCTGACGATGTCTTTAAAAACACATTCAAGTCTTTAACTCTGATTTCTAAGCAGTAATAGGAGAAGTATTCAGTTAATGTATGTGAGGTATTAATACTTCTCAAGTCCTGCATTGAAAATCATCTACAGTAAAACCAATTATGGAAAATAACTCGGTACATTAACTCAAGTCTTGCACTTAAATACTATTTACACATACTTGCAGGGTTGGGAGGGTTACTTTGTAAATGTAATTAGTTCCTGAATACATGGCTCTAAAAGTAATCCGAATACTGTCTTAAAAAAGTATTCAGATTACTTTTGGAATACTTTCTTTTTCCATAACGGATGGGTATGTTTTGGTGAACAGGAAACACTTATTCTACTGTTTTAATGGCTTATCAAGAACTCAAACACAACATCTTGGTGTCATTCTGGACAGCTCCCCCTCTTCTGCACCCCACTTAAAAAGCATCCCCCGGACTGCATTCTTTGTACTGTCTTAAACCTTTACTTGGAATATGTTATGAATTGTAAGTTGTCCTTGGGTGCTTTGAAAGGCGCCCCTAAATAGAATGAATTATCATTATTATTTATTATCTGAAACGATGAAATAACTTTTTTAACTTGTTCCAGTCACTTGCCCCATGCATTCAGCAGCAGCAGGCCATTCACTTTGATTTGATCCCGTTATGAAATGTCATCATTTAAACAATTAAGAAATGCTACATAAAAGTTATCACACATTTTATCGAACCATCTCCGTTTCTAACTTTCAATATATTTAAAAAGAGATCTCCCTCTCTATCTCCATCTGCCAGTGTTGTGTCAAATGATGCACCCCCGTCGTGAAATGCACCCCTTGACACGGGAACGCGCATTTTAACGTATAGTCCGCTATTGTATGTTGTCTTTTTGATGGTTGGGTCGTCGAATCCTGGATTTTGCATTCATTCGCCAGTTATTTTTCAGTACGTTTTTTATTTAATATATGTTTTTATTTAATTGTAACATCCCGTCTGTATACTTGTGCTTGTACTTGTGCTTTACAATGTATTGTTTATTTTTACATCAAGTGCTTGAGGGTGGGATTAATAGAAACATTTTTATGAACAGCCTAGTTGCCACGATATGCACCCCATTCTATCTCTGACAATAAACGCGTCACATACATGAAACTTGCTCCATTTATTGGTACTAGTCTGACAACTATACCCTCCAAAGTGCTTGAAGGTGGGATTAATAGAAGCATCTTTTTTGGGGGGTGCTTTTTACGGCAGGCCAGGGGGTGCATTTCACGACGGGGGTGCATAATTTGACACAACACCTGTTATGAATATTACATTTTGTGAGGAAACTTTTCCACCAATAATTCCAATAAGTATTCCAAAATGTATTCATTTCAGGTTGACGAAAGTAACTGTAATCAGATTACTCGTTTTTCAAATGTAACGCGAGCTGAACACAGTTAGCCTACTTGATTTTTTTGTATTCTGATTACGTAACATGTATTCCGTTACAACCAAACCCTGCATACTTTTACATGTATGCTACTTTATAAAACATTTAGCAAGCCATTATTGCACTTTTTTACTCCATTACATCTGTTTAGTTTCTAGATACTTTACAGATGTTGATAATTAGCTACTACTAAATATAAATCAATTCATAAATACACATTCAAATATGAACAACAACAAAGCCAAAGATGACTTCTTCAAAACCCGGAAGTAAGTTAGCATTTTACCACTTCCGGTTCCTTCGACAAAAAGCAAGGGGATTTCTCCATAGGGTTTTGGAAAATAGCTCCAAATAAGGTCTGTGTTTAACACAAATTGAAGAGACGGATCACGTTTTGTTCTACGACATTAAATCCATCAGCAGTGACCCCGCTGGTGATTTCTGAGGAGTTGACGTGTCTGAAAAACGATGGTTGTTACCAAGTGGCTGAATAGGAGTACAGAAGTTGTGGAGGCCGTTGTACGTCATTAAGCCGAACACGTAAACACTCTAAGTTTGTTTGCCCCATGGATGTATAATAAGAACTGGATACAGCGTGGGAGGCGGGGCCTCGTTCATTCCTATGAGAGTTGCTCATTGGCGCATGAAGACAAAATGGCCGAACTTTTGAGAGAGCGAAACGTCACGAAAGTATTCATATAATCCGTTCTTATTGTGCATCCATGGGTAAAGGTAAAACTCATGTAGTACTGAACACATCACATGAATGTGCCGCGGTCCCATGGGTTAGATGCACGTTCATAATGCCGAGGAAAATAACTCTCAGAATAACGTTATTAACACATTTTACAACTTGAGGACC
Organism: Notothenia rossii; assembly: GCF_949606895.1. Taxonomy (NCBI): domain Eukaryota; kingdom Metazoa; phylum Chordata; class Actinopteri; order Perciformes; family Nototheniidae; genus Notothenia; species Notothenia rossii. Next base: position 83,647,870 of record NC_136909.1, read on the forward strand.
GAATGTTTTAATAAGGGCTATACAAGTGTTCATACTGGGTAGTTTATTTAGTTTAAAACAAATTATCCAACGATTTACAGACGTCTCTTTCCCAATGTTGTCAATGGGAAAAAGTATTTCCGGGAAGTGTAGTACCGCCGTTTGGCCACAACGAATATTTTCCTCAGAGTCCGGCGCACTTCCTGGGGGCTTGGTTTTCCCTGTAATGCTTGAAAGCAAGTACCTGCCTCCTGCAAACTGTTCAAACAAACGCTTCAACTTGTACCATTTAGAATCTGTAGACGTTGAAGCAGCGACCCTGCTGTAGTTCCTTTATAGCATAACGTTAGCATTTTGCTTCTGGCGACTAGATTTATGATTAGAAAATTATAAAAGTAGGGTAGACATGTGGAGATTATCCAGCTGAACAAAACTTGATCCGTCTCTTAAATGTGTTTCAACCACAAACCTTATTTCCAGCTATTTCCCAAAACCCTATGGAGAAATTGCATTTCTTTTTGTAGAAGGAACCGGAAGGAGTTTACTTCCGGGTTTTAGGACGCGTCACTGCGGCACTCTATTGGGGCTATTTTATATTTTCAAACTAAATGAGTTGTTAAAGACTTTAAAAGAACAATTACATAATGATGTCATTCTGTATGATTTGAGAATTAAGCGAAACATGTATTTTACGGTGCCGAGAATGAGACACAGCTTTTAAAGACTTCTGAGAGTCAAAGGTTTTCATATTCCAGCGGAGGAGAATACTATCATGATATATTGTTGGTGGATTATTTATAAACCCAGAACCAACCAGTTTACAGCCGTGAGATGAGTTTGTGTGGCTGTAAAGTCATTATAGAAGCTATGTAATGTTTAAAATTGAAAAAGACTTGTGATAAGATGAGAGCAGGAACACATCGACAGGTTTTACAAACTCATTTTAGATCGGATATTTTCTGAAGATGTAACAGGCCGAACTCCAGCAAGTGTACTTTCTTTCCTCTATGATCTGTTCTCAGACCCACTTTCACTTGCCACTATAATCATTAAGACATTTGATAAGCTTAAGGTAACATACAATAGATGCACACATTTCAAAGATATTCCATTTATTATAGCTTCCTTAAATTAAGACATATGGGAATCTTTTTCAATCCCAAAACCTGTCATGTTGCCACCAAATCATAACGTGCTAAAGGATGATACAGTAAATGTGTTACAGATTAGCAGATGTGGAACAGATGCAGTTGTTGACCTCGGTGTAAGTGCTTTTTTCTGTTCTCATAACCTGTCCTTCTCTCATGTTTCACTTCTGTCCACCTTCTGTTCTCGTCTCACTTTCAATCGCGGAGATCATTCTTGAGAGATCAGATTTGATAAGCAAAAGGTAAAATATGACAGATACACACATGTTAAAGATATGTAACTTGGTATAACTTCATGTACATCCAAAGATTTGGTCCAAATGTTAACCACAAATGTGCTAAAGCACCTGAAGCTGCTGCAGATGTCGACTTAATGTAAGTTGCATTTGTGTTTTTCTGTTCTTACAACCTGTCCTTCTCTCACTTCTTTCGTTTCAGCACACGGTCAAATATGACAGATACACACACATGTTAAAGATATGTCACTTGGTATAACTTCAGGTAAATACAAAGATTTGATCCAAATCTAGAAAGAATTCTAGAAAGTTCTCATGAACTTCCCCCCTCAATCTATCAAGACCCGAGCAGTTCTACCAGAAGTCCAAGGTAAAGGCACAGGCCGGCGCATACCGCCAATGGCATTCCCCCACCATATGAACTCTGACCCCTGGAGTGTAAAAGTGAAGAGGCACAACGTGACTACGTAAATGCACTCTCCTGAAACAGTTGGAAACAAGGTGAAAAGTAAGAAGTGAGAGACAGGAATATGCACTCCAAAGTGCTTTCCCTGTAGACTCGGGTGACCATTAAGACCAAGCGTAAAGAACAGCGGTCAGCAGGCCCCACGTTTAAGGAATTTAATTATTTCATTTTAATCCTAATTTTACCTAACATTTTGAATATTTTTTTATTTATTTTATACATCTTGATTCATTTTTTTGACACAAATTTAACCACAAATGTGCTTTAGCAGCCCAAAACCTCTATTGTTTCCTGCAGGCCTGGAGGGTTTTCACTGAGAAGCTGCTGCAGATGTTGACCTAACGTCGGCTTCATGTGTGTTTCTATAACCTCCCTTATCGTGTTCTCTGCACCTTCTGTCCCACTCTCACTCTGAGATCAATCAGGTTCATCTGTGCCCTCAGCGTGTCTCTGCATCAGAACATTGTGTTCCTGCTTTTTATATCCGCTGTTGCCTATTTAGTTTCCATCTGATTGAGAACCCATCAGAGAGGCTTTAAGCTGCTGACCCTGCGGACCTCCATGTACCGTACCAACGTATCTGACATACGATACGCTCGCTCAGCATTAATCCGGAGGAGACACCATGCCAGCTGCTGTCCAGGGAAACCTCGGACTCTAACGATGGAAATAAAGGATTATATGATCCCTCTTTAATCTATGGGGTCATGAATGGAGAGCCCGAACATTTACACCTTTAAGAAAAAGACATGTACTCAGTTTGAAACGCACTGCAGGGTTATTCCCCGAGGCCTGCTCTGGGTCTCAAGACCATAACTCCTGACCTGCAAATCCTACACACACACAGCTGGATCACACACACACACACACACACACACACACACACACACACACACACACACACACACACACACACACACACACACACACACACACACACACACACACACACACACACACACACACACACACACACACACACACACACACACACACACACACAGCTGGATCACACACAGTATGCTCTCCACACACACACACAGACACACACACAGACACACACACACACACACACACACACACACACACACACACACACACACACACACACACACACAGCTGGATCACACAGAGTACGCTCTGCACACACAAAATAAAATCCAGGCTGGTGACATTATACAGATATTTGTAATTTCTCGAACCAATTGGGAGCATGGGACTACTTTTTTCCCCCTTGTTTTACATTAAAAACCCTCTGCACACTAAATGAGCACATTATGACATTTTTAAAGCAATAGAAAGTAAAATACTTCGATTTGCACTCATATTTAGTCATAAAGAAGCCTGTATCACATTTATACTTAACCAAGTAGGTGGGTCAAATAAGACTTTGTATATGCTCATTATATCACAGCTAAGGGGCGTGGTTCGGCCCGAAGCGAAGCTCATTATATCACGGCTAAGAACCTAAGAACCAATCAGATTGCTTGATTTGACGTTTTATAATCAGTCTTTTAAGACCCCTCAAAGCACTTTACGTCATTCACCCATTCACACCCATTCATACAGAGCAGTGTACCTTACTCTAGGAACTAACATACACACACACTCAGACACCGTTGGCCATCGGGAGCAAATCTGGGTTAAGTATCTTGCCCAAGGATACATCGACATATTGACTGCATGGGCTGGGATCGAACCCACAACCTTCTGGTTGAAAGACGACCACACTCCCTCACAGCCACAGTCGCCCTTAAAGTAGAATGGAAAATGGGTATATATCGACTGCAATTATTTATGATTATTATATTTTCCAGTACTTTCTAACAGTTTGTAACACCCCACACATATATATTTATACATTTTACAAAGATGAAAAACGGAAAAGCAGCAAACCCTGAGATGTGAGAAGTTTTAACCAGTTTTTTATTTTGTGCGTGGCATTGTGCTTTATAACTGACATGCTTCTTGAGTGATATTAAGCTTTTCTTGCTGTAACACATGTAAATGTCCCCTTTGTGGGACGAATTAAAGAACTCTGATTTTAATGTAATCAAAAATGAACATACTGGTAAATGCATGTTCTGTTTTTACAATAAAAACAACTTATTAACTTCTCGTTTCAGCTCGAGTTGTGATCTTAAACAGAACAATGTCTAAATGAGATCCTTTTAGTCGCCAATCTGGAGCTTTTGGTTATTTTCCATGATCTTCATCAACAGATGTTCGAGATCCAATTTTTCCTAAGCACCTAAAAAGGTACAATATGTAACATGTATGCATGCACATTTCTTTAAAAAGGTTCAACTTATGTTTACATAATATTACATAAAAAATGAGTTTAAAAGTGTATTCTTGAAGTGAAAAATTAATTGCCCCTATATTGTTTCGTTAAGTGCCTGTTCTGAAGCTTTCAATCATATTTCATGACTGTCATCAACCTTCATATTGTTATCATGAGCTATTATGTTATAACAACGTTAGGGTTAGCCTGTCAAATCCACTTTCTAAATATTTTGTCGTGGGAACACACATTTCCCCCTCACTAAATATTGACTTCCTGAGAACTGTAACGCTGTCATCAGACGGGATGTTTTATTGTTGATGTGGCAGGATGGAGGTTTTACTTTCAGGACATCGGCATTAATATCCCCATCTGTCCTGCGGGGATTTACTGCGGTCTGCAGATCAGGATTTCAGAGTCTGTTTTCAATAAACATATTCCAACATTTTCAAACAAGCTGAAACGCACCCTAAATGCAGCCTCAACAGTTTCATGTAATCACAGCCGTGTTTCCAGAAACATCGTCTCCAGTTTCAAAGTGCTGCAGGAAGCAAAGCAGCAACTAATCATCTGTAATACAGGAAACAGATTACAGGCTGATCTATACCCGCAACATTTCTACATAAGTTTAAGGCTGTCAACACTGTCAGG
>NC_136909.1:83665133-83695133 GCF_949606895.1 Notothenia rossii
TGCACTCTTGTATACTGTATAAAGTATCCGATTGTGTATATACAGTATACATTATATGTTTATGTTGTTAGTTGTAGATTGGTGTATTTTATTGGATACTAACCTATTCTGTATGTATAGAGAAAAACTCAAGAGGTTAATATATAGTATTCATTTCATATTTACAGTTTATTTATTTTCCATTTTTTTATATTAAATTGAATTTATATGCAATGCCTTGTTTACATTTCGCTGCACACACTCACAGTGCTGCACTCCATTAACAATGTATAGAGAGAGTGCTCTGTGTGTGTGTGTGTGTGTGTGTGTGTGTGTGTGTGTGTGTGTGTGTGTGTGTATGATGTCAAGCAGCATCAACATCAAACTCAGAAGAGTTCAACTTCCGATCTCTGGCGCCGCCCTGCTGTTGAGGCAGAGTCACTGCACCTCACCAGCATCACGTGTTCATTTATAATACATCATTGTTTTCAGTTTAATATGTTTGTTTTTTTAATAACCTGAAACTGTAAAGAAACCAAAGCTCTCAGATAAATGTTGTGCAGTAAAAAGTGCCTTATCTGTCTGTGAGATGTATAAAGTAGCTTAAAATGTACCTCAATGTGTAACAACAGTACTTAATGTACTGTATAGTACTTAGTTACTTTCCACCACTATGACACAAATAAAAAATCCACTAAGGCACGAAAACGATTAAACTGGGACTGAGAGGGAGAGAGTGTGTGTGTGTGTGTGTGTGTGTGTGTGTGTGTGTGTGTGTGTGTGTGTGTGTGTGTGTGTTGCTGCTAGGATGTTACACACACACACACACACACACACACACACACACCCTCTCAATGATTACAACTCTAACTCTAAGTGTTTCAATTTGAACTCGATGGATTATGTCGTCGACTTTAATGTTCCCGCTGGACTCAGAGAAAGTGTGTGGGTGTGTGAGAGTGTGTGTGTTGGATTAGTCTCTATTTGAAGTGTGAGGTCTGATTTAATCCGTAGGTCGCTGTAAACAGATGCAGTGATCCTGCCTGTCTGTACACAGTGTTCACTGCCAACATTACACACACACACACACACACACACACACACACACACACACACACACACACACACACACACACACACACACACACACACACACACACACACACACACACACACACACACACACACACACACACACACACACGCGCGATTGGACCTCATCGACACTGCTGCCAGCACGGAGCTGCATTTATTTATACATGTTTTCATGCAGGATATTTTTATCTGTAAACATGTTGATCCTCTGTGACTCCAACAGGAAGTGCAAACTGCTTCTGCAACAACTTAACAAACTCTAAATCCTTGCAAGGGTTCCCTGCACAAAAGCAATGGGATTTTTCAGATTTGTTTACACTACACTATGTTTTGTACAGCAGTATAATCTCAACATATTAACACCATGCACTTTTAGTGATTTTTTAAACATATATTCAATCTCCAGAATTAAAAACTACTGAAAATGAGCTGGTGAGACTTTATGATGTCACAACGCTTTGGCTTGTGTAACCATTAGCCAATCAGGACCAAGGTAACTCCCCCCCCCCCCACCTTATCACCTGAATATCCTCCTAGAAACAAAGTAACAGACAGAGAATCAGCACTTTGGAAACAGGGCTGAAACAGAGGGGATTATGGGATGCTGCAATGATCTGTTTGGTGTTTCAGCCAATCAGAGACAGGCTCTGGATATATCTGAGACCTGTAATATATTGATGAGAAACAGTATCATAGGGGAGTTTTAAGTTTGAGACCTCCAATGACAAAAACCGTTCATCCGCTGAGTTAAAAATCACCAAGATTACTAAACGAAAAAACACTTTTATCCGAGGTTTGTTTCCCCTTAAAACTGGTACTTACATCTTGGCACCTTTCAGATTTGATCTACATCACATTGGCGAGAAAGAAGAGTCGATTTCGTAACTAAAAATGTTCTGATGCACCGATGGCTTTAGTACTTCAAACAATATCCCTTTGTCGGTAATTCGCGTCCAAAAACTTGCCCCAAAAGACCAGTTTTACTAGATTACAAAACAACAACTACGCAAACACAAATGGTATTGTATGCAGCCAAACAAGTATACACACGCTGAAAAACACACACACACACACAGTGTCTGACCCAGAAAGCACAGATCTCATTCATTTTCAGGGATTTTCGGCACAGATTACAGAGGCTCTACCCCATTTGTTTTGTAACAAGCATGTGAAGTCAACAGTAATACACACGCCTCGCGGCACTCAACTTGAAAATGCTCGGGGACCTTTCCAGAGGCTTAGGGACGCTCACCGCTCAGGGAGCAGAAGCTAAGCCGCGGGGCCAAAGTACTTCTTTGATTGTTTGTTCAAAATCTCTTCCGAAAGTCACGGAACAAAAACAGAGGACGGATTATCCGCTCGGGGAGGAAATTAAATTCTTCAGACGAGGCACTTAAACAGGTTTTGGGACGGGTGATGGGAGGCTGCTGACACTGGGTGTGTGTGTGTGGGTGTGGGTGTGTGTGTGTGTGTGTGGGTGTGGGTGTGGGTGTGGGTGTGTGTGTGTGTGTGTGTGATGCACATTAAGTAGGCCTACTTGTTAATTTAATATTTTATGAAGACTTTAAATGTCTTAGCCGCCCCATGAGACACCAGAATAAAGTACTATTGTGACAAATATAATCTCTTTCGTTTCGGATTACGTCTTTGTCCTTGTGATTGTATTTTTATCAATGGTTGTTGTGATTGTGTGTCTCCTTGTATCATTGTACTGCTAGCCAATAGAAGTGCAAGTGTTACATAGGGATGTCACTATGTTCAGGAAGTGAACATTTCAGGCAGGAGGGGGGGGGGGGAGGGGGGAGTGTGCGGGAGAGAAGGAACCGAGGGAAATTAGTCTTTGAAGACCATTTACATGCACTAAAACCCATAGAACACACTACAGAAAAGGGATTCATGTAAAAAATGTTTTCCAAAAATATTTATCTGATCTTTTATTGGATATTTGACTTTTACTTCATATATTATTTTTTTATTACATTTATCTTAAATTGAACATTTTACTTAAAGGTCACCTATCATGGTATTTTTAGGCAATAGCATAGGTCTCAGATATATACAAATATATAAAAAACATGTCTATGAAGTGTTTTGCTCAAAATACCAAACAGATCACCCATTCTAGCCATGCCTCATATCTCTCTATTTCACTTCCTGTTTCAAAAGTGCTGATTTGGGGAATAAAGCTTGGTCTGAGCTCATGCGGGACCCGGCAGCTACTGTCTAAACTAAATACTGCCGTGATGAAACGCCATATCATGGATTATCAAGGATTCTCTCTGAAACAGTATGGAGCTCAAAGGCTTTCTCTCTTGCCGGTTATACCACAAGGTGAGTTCCTTTTTATTTCCTGCTTCTTCACACACATGCTCTCCAGTACAGGTTAGCTCTGAGTGTTAGCGATGCTAATGTACACACCGACCATATTACGTCCAAAACAGTCGGGCATTGTTTCTGATAGCAACTTTCTGATAGGGCCGTGGGTCCACATTTCAGATGTTACGTCATATCGGACGCAAATCTGGATCAGCTCCGTTGTTCCCCCGTTTTTAGAGATTTGGGTACGGAGCAAAAGAGAGAGGGTTTTATTTTCTGACGCTGCGTGAGTTCCCCGACACACCGGGGACACATCTTTATGTATAAAAGACATCAAAAAGTGCATTTTGCATGATAGGTCCCCTTTAAATGAATATTTGTTTTCAGTTTCTTTAATTTATAATACATTTTATTCTTAAATGGAGCAACCGTCATGGAACCCAATTTCACATGAGAAATAAAGTATTGTGACAAGTTTGGCATAAATATAATATCTTTTGTCTTCATTTTGCATTTCTGTTATGTTTTTGCATCAATATTTTATTATATTGACTGTCTTTGTGATTGTTTAAAAAAAAATCTATTTTCAGGGATTTTGTGTCTCTTTGCAGTCATTTTTGTGCTAAATTGATAGAATTTATAAAAGCGTAAGTGTTACATAGTGATGTCACTATGTTCAGTAGGTGAACAAAGGAGTTCAATGGAGATGTTTCAGGCAGGAGGAGAACACAGGGATGTCAGCCTTTGCAGACCATTCACATGCATGAAAACCTACACTACAGGAGAGGGATTCATGTACAAATATGTTCCCAAATGTTTTGTTTAGGGGATGATACACACCGCGTCTCCTGGTGAGAAACACTGAGCTGTGAGCTCCAGCCGGCAGCTTTCATTTCTCTCACAGAGGGTTCACAGTTCAAGTGTTTCTCATCCTGCAGTTTACATCTCATCTCATCGTTTGGCACTTCCACAGTCACTGCGTCACATGTTGGCACAAAGCCAGTGAACATCCAGCTCGGTTAATGGACTAAACTTCTGTGAAAACAGAGAGGGAAAACGCTGCGATTCCTCTCCTCTCGTTAGAAACACACTCACTGATCGATGAGTGCTGGTGCAGAAGAAGGAGGAGGAGGAACTCTGGCCTGATGGAGGTTTTTGGAGGTTTCTGGAGACCAGGCGCTCTCTCGGCAGCGGGTCAGGACCCTCCTAACACGCTGCGACTCCAAGCTGTCTCCTCGCCTCAGACTCACACTCATTTGAATATCTTCTGGGCGAACAGCGAGCCGAGGGACTAACATGATTGCAGTGGACAAAATAATGACCAGACACTGTGAAGTTGCTAAAGTGTGTCACACATTGTTACGCAGGCAGGGCAGCATGTGGTGGGGATACAACACGAGGGGAGGAACATGTTGGGTCTGCGCCGTGTGTCAACCATAGACTGTACAACAGAGGGGAAAACATGAGCTCCACGGCCCGAGACCTTCTCGTTTAATGTTTTGGTTAAGATGCTCTTTAGTTTTTCGCTACAGCTCCTTGCAGCTATACATCGCTTTTTAGCTCATTTGCTTATTTTTAGATCACACTGAAGTCTCCAGTCTGTGCACTTTAAAGATGGGGTAGGTCATTTTGGAGAAACCAGCTCGAGTGCAGTGTTGCCAACTCCATAGTAAGGAAAGTAGCTATAGAGTGGCGAAGCCCCTCCCCTTCCGGGGAGCTCCATGGGACCTTATTTTGGAAAAAGTATGTATTGAAGTCAATGGAGAGACAAAGATTATCTTTTGATCCCGTTTGAATTGTGCCACGAATTACACATAGATGTTTGTCCGTTTAAAAGATAATTTTGTAAGTAAAAAAAAATGTGTCGTAAGACTGTGAAGTAACACTTTTGTTTGTGTGAAACGCTTAATAAACTACATCTCTGGTCTCGCAGAACAACACACGTCACCAAGATGGCCGTCACTACTGTCTTGTCAACAAAACGATTGACTACCCTCACTATCACCACAATGAAACACGTCCAGAAGAATGTCATGCAAAGCTGCCTGCCTGCCTTCCTTTGATTCTCTCTGAACTGCCTGGTCTTTTTAATGTTTAATGTCAACCATTTGTGCAGATAGCGTGAAGTAGAAAAGATCGGCGATCGCCGATGCTAGCGTTAGCATTTCTCCCCCGGGCTTAAATTGTGTATTATAGAATGATCACACCGGTGACAGTACTCTTCAAAGGGTTCACGAAATATGAATACTACTCTTACCGTTTGACATTTTGGGTTACTTGATGTAACTTGATGTTAATGCTTCTGATTCTGATAACGGGACAAATGTGTACAAAGACACAGCAATGTAGTGCCGACTTTCTTACATGCTGGAAGGCCAATCACTTTTCTTTACCCCGAAATCCGCTCATTGGACTCACATGGACCGGAAGTAGGTGGGCGTGACTTCGCCACTCTATTGGCTGTCCGAAGAGTCACCAGAAGTCCATAAATGACGTCATCGCCTCATTTGCATATCATATAAAAAAACGTTCCACCCCCTTCAAGGATCAAAACTTGAAACCAGCAGAGTAAATCCAGACGACAGTAGATCAGAAATGAGGGGCTCATGGCAGCACCCGTGGCTCGTTAACTGCAGAACAATACGTGAGTCTCCAAACACCAGAAAAGTCCCTAATAACACCATTACAAGTCGTTAGATTAGTCGTTAGTCGCTTTTGACAAAAATAAGTAGCCGGAGGGTTTGGTGAGCTGCCAAATTTAACGACAAAGTCGCCAAGTTGGCAACACTGCTCGAGTGCGCTAGAATTTGAAAATACACAGCCGGAAAAAATCTGCCACTTCCTTACAGAGCCCCTCCTCCAACACACACGAATGCGCACATGACCAATGAGGGCACGAGATAAGTTTGTGCACAGATGGAAGGCTGACAGGCAGGTAGGCCATCCAGTTACTTTAGCCGGGCCGGCTCAGATGATTGGTCGTGCTTTTTACAGCGCTACGGCTTCCACTGATGAACATTTTTTTAATGGATTTTTTGTCAAAGCATTTAATATATTCATTGCTATCGGGATGTTAAGAGCATTCCATGGAATATAACAAGTGTATCTCGAGCCGGTTTCTCAAACTTACCTACCCCACCCTTAAGGAGAAAGTCCACATTTTTTAGTATAGGGCTTTGGACTGGCCTTCTTTACACATCATTTTCTTCATGGTTCTGTCCTAAAACATGACTGGATTTTTGATTCCATTGCACTGATTAGAGCCTTATTTTACAGCATTGTCCATCAACCCCCCCCAAGTAATCTTAATATTACAAGAGTTTGACGTTTTTTTTGGTTTAATGCACTCTTGAAATGCACTTAGTTGAACATTTGGCCAAAAACAACCATCTTAAATATGTTTATTTTCATTGTGAATTCGAAAAAAGGATGCTTTAGTTGAGTACCTCAGATTTCCATGTTGTGTCTTTTATGTATGCATGTTTATGTGTATGCTTGGAATAAAAGTTTTCAAACATCTGCATGCTTCACATTAAACAGGAAATAGCATTAACCCTTTATATCTGCGTTGATACACGTACTTGCTCTTCAGGTGTGTAAACAGAAGCTGTGAGGTCAGGAGGTCTCGTTAGGGTTCAAGGAGGAGACTACGTTTCCCATGATGCCTTGAGGGAGCGACTAGCTGCTGCAGGAGCACAGTGATGAAGATCAGAGACGCCTGGAGGAGCAAACGGATTACAGAGGCAGCTGAAGCTTACATATTAAACTTGTATGATGTGGAGGCAGCTTCTTAAACTATCCCTCCCTTTCTAATCACAACTTCATTCATCAGTGTCAGATCCACACGGTGAGGCTCAACAACTTATCTCAGTTGTTATGCCTCCAGTTATAAGTTACAATATGTACATGTAACTTTTGACAAGGAGTAATTAGACAAACGTTGAGGTCTATGCTATGTTTAGGCATATATTATGGGTCTCAGATATATACAAATATATCAAAACATGTCTATGATTTGTTTTGTTTTTCAAAATATCATCATGCATTCATTTACGTCATATCGGACGCAAATCTGGATCAGCTCCGTTGTAGCGCCGTTTTTAGAGATTTGGGTACGGGGGGAAAGAAAGAATGTTTTATTTCCTGACGCTGCGTGAGTTCCCCGACACACTGGGGACACGTATTTATGTATAAAAGACATCAAAAAGTGCATTTTGCACGATAGGTCCCATTTAAAGCATGCTGGTACTTATTCAAGCAGTACAGATCTGGAGAAGTTCAGATGATTAAGGAAAATTGAAGACAAAATGTGTCCAGATATTTGTGTGTTTTGTGGGAACATAAACACAACTATGATTACAACTTTGGTCTGATAGGCTACTGATCCTTTGTTTACTTACTGCTACCAGAACCAGAACCAGAACAGTTTAGTCCGCCACCTAGTAAATAACATTCACATTAAAATAAGTTCAAATTAACATGTTTGCAACCCTCACTGAAAATACATTTGTTTTGCTCCTAGCTTCAATGATGTGCACTTTAAACCAGATCCTACAGACTTAAACTTCCCTTTAAATGAACAAGTGTAATGTTAAAAAAACTAAATCACACTTTCTGAATTAAGGCCAACATATTCTTCTTTCACCTGATGAGAAACATTCAGAAATCAGAGAAGCAAACACAGAAACACCCACTGTTTACAATACTTTTTAGTTTTTACCACCTTGACAAACCCCCACCCCCCCCCCATCCCAAAAGCACCAAGAACAGGAACAATGTTTGTTCTTACTTCCAAACTAAATCCAAAAACAATCTTTTTTTATCTTCAGTAAATTCAGATTGAAGGATTTGCCTCTCGTTTAGCAGGAAAACAAATGAGGAAATCGTTAATTTCCAGATCCTTTCTTTTATATAAACAAACAAACATTGAATATCTCTCATTTAGGCCGAGTGACTTCATATCGTGGTTTCTTTGCTCTACACGTGGTACATTTCTCTCATGTTATTTAGATTTGTGTTTAAGGGCTTTTTCGATTCCCTGACGGAGAGAAAGAAAGGAACCAGGAACCTGTGACCTGTAAGGAATGAACATTTTTTAACACCAATCCCAAATTCAGATAAGTACAAAATAAAAATAAGAAGAAACCATGTCAACATCCCAGTTAAAGGTGGGGTAGGTAATTCACTTCAGATACACTTTTTGTTATATTCCATGGAATGTTCTTAACATCCCGATAGCAATGAATATATTAAATGCTTTGGCAATAAATACATAAAAGCTGTGGAAGCCGTGGCGCTGTAAAAAGCACGACCAATCATCTGAGCCGGCCCGGCTAAAATAATTGTATGGCCTACCTGCCTGTCTGTGCCCTCATTGGTCATGTGCGCATTCGTGTGTGTTGGAGGAGGGGCTCTGTAAGGAAGTGGCAGATTTTTTCCGGCTGTGTATTTTCAAATTCTAGCGCACTCGAGCAGTGTTGCCAACCTGTCAGCCTTCCATCTGTGCACACACTTATCTCGTGCCCTCATTGGTCATGTGTGTGTTGGAGGAGGGGCTCTGTAAGGCTGTTTATTTTCAAATTCAAGCGCACTCGAGCTGGTTTCTCCATTCTTACCTGCCCTACCTTTAACATCCCAGTTGTAAATCCATTAAAAGCCTCCATGTTTAATAAAACAGATTCACCGTCAGCCAATTCTGACTTGAGCAGATACAAAGATTTTATTATTTAAAAAAAAGAGTTTGTATGCAGAGAGGCTGCTGACAACATGCAGGACATAAACACACGTGTTGATTTATTTGTCTATACTTTTTTTCATGAGGAGATTCAGTCAGAAGAAACATGTGTTACGGGGGAACAAATAATAGAAGACATTAGAAAAAATGGTTTTTAAAAATAAAGGGGAATTCTTGCCTTTTGGCCGGTTGGTCACACAATTAGGAAATGATGATATGCATTTGATTTCATTGTCGTCTGTAATATCACAGCAGAAAATGAAATATCTTCAAATCAAAATTAAATCTGCAATTGATATAAATAACAGCAGGTTCAAGGAATGTTTTGAATTCATTATTTTTCAAAGGTGTATGAACTGCATGTGCGTCTGCAGCCATCCTGCAGTCAAAAGAATGTGGATTTAATTCATGAGCAGAATTGAAAATAAACATTATTTGGGTTTAAAATGAAATAATGTATGATTGCATGAAGCCACTCACTTTAAGGCAGATATCTCAAAGTGTTTTAACGACACGATCACTTTTTAAATCACAATAAATGTCCTCGTCTCTCAATTAGATGGAGCAATTACTCTCTGGTTTCCTTTAAAGCTGGGATTGAACATGTGTGTAATGCTGGAATTTAATTCAATTCAACTCGTTATTTCTAATCGCCAGGAATGTTGTTTGCTCAACAAAAGATCCTTGTGAAGTTTTCTCTTACAAAATAACCGTGATAGTCAGAAGTCGTACACGCTGCTTTCTCTCTGTCAGCCACACCGTGAGGACGCATCGTACATCCTGATAAAAAAAAAAAACTCAAATTCAACCTCGTTCAAACCTCTTGGTCCCCTTGTCAGTAAAATAAATACCACAACCCGCTCACCATCCTCTCCTAAAGACCACCTGTAATCTGACTCTTGTTTCCTCTCTGGGAGTTTAGCCCTGGTGAGGGGGGAGGGGGGGGGACCTTCACCTCCATCACGGGAAAAAAAGTTTTTGAAGTCCTGTCGCGGCACATTTATGGTCGGTACTGTCTGTACTGCGACTGAGGGGCCAAAGGGTTGTGGCTCCCGAAGCGTAGCGGCACTGTGGCCCCCCCGAAGGCAGTCCTGTAGCTCTGAGAGGAGGGGGGCACGCCCACGCCCAGTCCTAACCCCGCCCCGAGACCCAGCCCCACGCCAGGCCTCGCTAACCCCTGACTCAGCATCCCCGCGTAGGGAGACGCTCCGTAGGGAAGCCCCAAACCTCCGTAGGGCCTGTGGTGTCCGGGGGCCGGGAGGACCACCTGCTGAGCGTTCCTCCCCGGGGTCTCGAAGGCGAACTCTGGGGGAGAGCTGCTGGGTTTGGAGGGGGTGGAGGTCAGAGGGTCCATCCCGTGGAGAGGAGGGGGCAGAGAGGAGGAGGAGGAGGAGGTGTAGCCTTCAGGAGCAGCAGAAGAAGAGGTGAGGGCCGACGTGAGGAGGGGCCGGCTCCAGTCGTCTTTAAAGATCTGGACGCTCAGCGTGGAGACGAGCGGAAGGAGGCGGTTGGTGACGTGAGCGAGGACCAGCTGCTCGTTGGCGTCGCGGCGGATACGGACGTGGGCGGAGCCGGCCTGAAACAGAGGGGGGAGAGAGGGGGAGAGAGTGAGCACTGGGCAAAAGAGTGGAATCTGATTCAATCATTTCTCTCCTCCATTTTTGATTGAGTAGTAAAGTGGCTACAGGACAGACTAAAACAAGTACAAAGTAATTTACACAAAGTTCCCTTTTACAATTCTGATGTGTGAAAGGGAAAGTCTAAAAGTGTGCGGACATGATTCTGTGATATTGTCCGTGGTTCATCTGAGAAAACGGCTGACGAGAGAGTGGAGCACGTTGATGTAGCTTGCCCAAAAACAAGCAGTTGTCAATTCATGATCCTCTCGTAAGACTTTATTGCACTTCTTAAAAGAGTCGTGCAGGAGTAAGTGTGAAAACCAAGGAAGTGAGAAAGTGTTATAGCGCTTGTTGTTCCCTTGTGTCAAAGAAGGTGAGGTTTTTTAAACAAAACATGGAGGGATCATTAGTGTGTTTGCCATCGAGATTATTTTCTGCAATAATCAGAAAGGAAACACGATAAATCTCACGAGGGAATCCCGGAGATGCTGCCTTCAGGGTCCACTACAGAAATACGTCATCCACACACCTCTCTATATAAAGTATGGTAATGTTTAGAGTGCTGCATCAAATAGAAGGTTTCATCACGTCCCCGCAATCAGACCCAACAGCTCTGACCAAATCACCTTTAATATAAATAAAAAATCTGTGTTTGTTCAGTGATGCTCGTCATGATGTTCCCCCTCAAACAACTTGTTCATCAGTTATCAAAATGACCTCAACAATCAGCGCCTAACTTCAAAATCTGACCTTAAAACACCAAACAGAAGCCCTCACCCTCACTTTGTCCTCGATTGCCAGATTTACCGCTCTTTTGGGAATGTGCAGACTTCAAAATGACAGAACACAGACGTACACACAGACGCTTGCACACACACACACACACAGACGCTTGCACACACACACAGACGCTTGCACACACACACACACACAGACGCTTGCACACACACAGACGCTTGCACACACACAGACGCTTGCACACACACAGACGCTTGCACACACACACACGCTTGCACACACACACACGCTTGCACACACACACACACGCTTGCACACACACACACACAGACGCTTGCACACACACACAGACGCTTGCACACACACACAGACGCTTTTACACACACACACACACGCTTTTACACACACACACACACACACACACACACACACACACACACACACACACACACACACACACACACACACACACACACACACACACACACACACACACACACACACACACACACACACACACACACACACACACACAGTCCCCGGGGGGCAGAAGTGCAGTCACAGGGTCAAATGAGTTTGGACAGCTGCTCTGTTAGCAGTGGGCCAACAACCAACAGTTGTGTAACTGCAGCAGCATCCGTCACAACAACACGAGCTGCAGGAGGCATCGATAACATCAACATAAACAACCATCAGAGCGATGTAAACACCGGGCGCTGCTCCACCTGCAGGCCGCGGGAGGAACCGCGGATACGTGGACGTTCAATTCTTAGGCGCTGTGCGGTTTTTGGACGTTTATTTTGCAGATAAACACAAAAGGAAATAAGAATAGCAACATGTTAAATGCACACATAAACCAGAGAAGGTTCAGTGTTTTTGCCAAAAAATGCTATTTCCATTATAAGTGAACTCACAGTTTTGCAAAAGTTTGGTTTAATTAGCTAAAGTGACCTAATCATTTGTATTAAACATTGAGAGCAGTGTGTGTGTGTGTGTGTGTGTGTGTGTGTGTGTGTGTGTGTGTGTGTGTGTGTGTGTGTGTGTGTGTGTGTGTGTGTGTATGTGTGTGTGTTTCCATGCCAGCTGGGCTTGTTAGCAGTCGCTACAACGACGTGCAACACAGCGAGCGACTGGACACAGCAAACAGCAACAACACAATGTTCCTCCAAAAAAAAGGAGAAATGGAGAGCGAGAATATCTCCGCATGAATGACTTGTTCCTTCTTTTCGTCTGAGTGAACAGATCCCTGCAGATCGTCACCACACAGACAAATAAAAGAGAGGGATGAGAGGGGGAGGAGGGGGAGGGGGGAGCAATCCAAACACAAATACAGAGACGAAGGAAACTAAATAACTAAGAGGAAGAGATGGAGGGAGATTTACATTGATCTCATATGATACAACATTTGCTGCCCTGAAGCTATTTCATTACTTTTATTTCTTGCTCACAGGGTCCATCTCTTAAATACAGTTATTTCAATTGCCACAAACTCACTGACACATAACCAACATGAGTCACTGGCAGCTAAATAAAATCATGTTTTACTAATTATGTATTCGATTAAAGGTCCCATGTCATGCTTTTCCGGTTATTACCAGTCCCCTTGTGTGTTATGTCTGTGTATGTCAATGGAGCCTCGCAGATAGGGGTGCTGCAGCCCCCTCGGCAGCTCCAGACCCCACGCGGCAACCAGGAAACAACACCAGTAGTCCGGCTCACACTGTCCCCTCCTCAAAGCAGCGAGCCTCGCAACGTCCCGCCAACACGGCACCCAGACCCCCACGCAGCATTCTCCTCTGTTTCTCATTACTGGTGTCATTTCCTGGTTGCTAACAAACGTAACACATAATCACTGATGTTCCGCTGTAACGGTGGTGGACCAATCAGAGCACAGTGGGCTCACAGGGAGGGGGGGGCAGGAGCTCCAACAAGCCGTTTAGGACAAAGAGTGAATACACATACTATACAGAGATGCTGAATGAGAAACCAATGTGAGTTTGGAACATTGAACAATGTACATCTATTCTAGTAGACCTCAACAATGGAATTATGATCAGTAGAAATGGCCATGTCATGTGACCTTTAAGCTAATTAAGAAGAGCTCTGCCGTTTGTTTGTATCACAATGTACTGTACCACACGGTAGCGTTGCACGGTGTACCGATACTTCAAAGGTACCGCGATACCCTGCCGTTAAAAACGTTACGATTCCTCCGTTTCATTAGTATCGGTACTTTAAGAATGACGGGGGAAAGTACTCCGTTGAGGAAGCGCTGTTTTAATAAGAGCCGTGTATTCAGCGCTCTGCTTCCACTCCCTGCACTGCAGCCGTGCCTGGAGTCCCGCCCCTCTCAAGCACGCTCTAAGCCCCTCCCCTCTCTCGTGCACGCGCTAGCTGCCAGAGCATGTGAGAAAACGAAAAGCATGGCTGCAAGTGGGAGTGCAACTGCCGCTGCGCCTCGGCTTGTTGACAAAAAAGACGCCAGAAGCGAAATTTGGAAGTATTTGAGCTATATCTCTGACAGTGAGGGCAAGCCTACGGACACCACGAGGCCTGTCTGTAAGAAGAATGTAAATTCATTTTATTTAATACTAATTCTTGTCATTTATTTTATTTAATGTTCTCATTGTTTAAAAGTTTGTGTAATGGTTCTGGTGTGAATTAAAGCACAATAATTAAATTTCAGACTGTTTCCCTTTTTTTATCGAAAAAGAATCGGAATCGCAATTCTTGACCTGGTATCGGTATCGAAACCAAAATGTTGGTATCGTGACAACACTACCACACGGTGCTTCACGTTAAATCCAGGTCCTTCACATTCATTTTAGTTTCTAACAGCTCTTGATGGTATTTCTATATTAGCTCTTTTTATTTGAAGTCAAAATGTCTCTAAAAATCGACTTATCACTAAAAAACTGATTCTGATCGTAAATTAAAAAGCTACAAAATAGCCTCGTCTTAAATCTTTAGTTGTGAGAAACGAACCAGAGATCCGAAGCCGACGGTCCAGAAGTGCTCGTTTCGAACTTCCAGCACGCCCTCCAGAGTCGACACCTGATTGGACAAAAAGAGAGGAGGATGTTGGGAGCTGTGTCTTTATCTGGGGATAAATATCTATTTCTTTATATCGCATCTATGAGCTTCATGATTGGAGACTAAAGGCTTAAAAATGTTACAATTTCACAAGAAACATTACATTAATTCCAGGGGAAACTCCAAAAATTGCACGACAGCAAGCTAAGGCCTTTTAAAATAGAACAGAACTAGAAAATACAACTTATTAAGATGTATTGTGTTTGTAACTAATGTACTTATCACATTAGGTTTAATATAACATGGGCCCTGAAATCAGATGTATATCATACAGCAGGGCTATTCAATTAGTTTGGAATGGGGCCGGTTGATGAAAATGATCCAAAGCAAGGGGCCGGGAAAAAGATGGCTTGAAATATGAGCAATCGTATTAAGAGCTTCAGATACACTAAATACTACAACAGCACAGTGGAGTGCATATATTATGTTTAATTAAATCAACCATCAACATAATTTCCTTTAGGTGAAATTATCTAATCATTCACGCAGAGATGCAATCAATGACAGTTTGTCACTACAGTAGCTAGTAGGTGGGTTCGAAACCCGAGCCCGCAGAAGTTTTCAGGCAATGTCTTCCCCTCTATCTATCAATGTAACACCCTCTGGAATAAAGGCACTCTGGCCAACAATTAAAAATATATAAAATGTTATTACTTTTTAACATTATACTCAAAGGGCCAGTCAATATCACCCCGGGGCCGGATTTGGCCCGCGGGCCGCCAATTGAATAACCCCGTCATACAGAGCACAGTATGTTCAAACTCACCTCTCTGAGCAGTTTGTCCAGCTGCCCGATGACGTGTGCCGGCATCGTCTGAAAATGAGAGGAACATATTCATTACCAGGCTTCCTGTCGTGTATTTAAATTGTAACGTGAACACAAAGGTTTCTCTCACCTGCAGCAGCACTTTCCCGCTGTAGACGCTCATGGGATACATGGTGCCAAACGTCATGAGCGCGATGGCGATCGCTGACGCCGTGTCCACCGCGTTATAGTTACTACACACACACACACACACACACACACACACACACACACACACACACACACACACACACACACACACACACACACACACACACACACACACACACACACACACACACACACACACACACACACACACACACACACACACACACACACACACACACACACACACACACACACACACACACACACACACACACACACACACACACAAATATTAAACACATCTTTTAATCATCCTCCTTTTCAGAGATTCAAAACAATATACTTTTGCCATCCATAACCAGAGGTGGGAAGTAGTGGAGTACAAATACTTTGTTACTGTACTTAAGTAAATGTTTCTGGTATCAGTACTTTACTCCACTACTTATTTTTCTGACTACTTTTTACTTTGACTTCTTACATGTTGAACTCAAATACCTGAACTTTCTACTTCTTACATGTTGAACTCAAATACCTGTACTTTCTACTTCTTACATGTTGAACTCAAATACCTGTACTTTCTACTTCTTACATGTTGAACACAAATACCTGTACTTTCTACTTCTTACATGTTGAACACAAATACCTGTACTTTCTACTTCTTACATGTTGAACTCAAATACCTGTACTTTCTACTTCTTACATGTTGAACTCAAATACCTGTACTTTCTACTTCTTACATGTTGAACCCAAATACCTGTACTTTCTACTTCTTACATGTTGAACCCAAATACCTGTACTTTCTACTTCTTACATGTTGAACCCAAATACCTGTACTTTCTACTTCTTACATGTTGAACACAAATACCTGTACTTTCTACTTCTTACATGTTGAACTCAAATACCTGTACTTTCTACTTCTTACATGTTGAACTCAAATACCTGTACTTTCTACTTCTCACATGTTGAACCCAAATACCTGTACTTTCTACTTCTCTCATTTTCCAAACAGGCTGGTTCCTTTAGTTTGAATGTGTGTTTGGTGGCGTGATCATTATTATTTAGAGTCATTGCGTGCCTATTGATTTGAACACGATCCGTGTATCCATCATTTCCTGGTCTTCTCTAAAGAAGAGGGACCAATGGAAACGTTGTCATGTTGCCGTTGGTCACCATGGAAACATTCATTAGCTAACAATGACATTATTGTTCTATTAATATAAAGGGAGGTCAGGTACTCTTTAAAACAGCTGCTAGTTATGGGTACTTTTTACTGAAGTACATTTCAAAGCCTCTTTACTTTGACTTGAGTAAAGAAGTTTAGTCAGTACTTCTACTTTTACCAGAGTATTTTTAAACACGAGTATCTGTACTTCTACTTGAGTAAAGGATGTGTTTACTTTTGCCATCTCTGTACATTTGTAATTTCCTGTCCCATCTCTGCCCGCTATTCTTGCATTGGAGTTCTTTCACAACACGACACATTTGAAGTTAAGTGCAGATAAAATCCCAACAATTTAAAAACAAGGATGGAAAACAAGGCATCACACAGGCTAGGAAAGCAGAGGTGCATTTTGGGATAAACACATCCACGGAGAGATGATTTCTTACTTGATTTCTATGAGCATGTAGGTGATGCAGAGGGAAAGAGCTCCGGCCACGTTGATGAGGACGAAGGGGTTCATGCGAGGAAGAAGAACGCTGCTCAGACCTGGAATAATGCCGCACAAACTGAGAACACAAAAACAAACAGGATTATTATGCGTGATCAACTCCAGATTTGAACACTGAATTAAATCCAAATGCTTTCCAGCTTAAAGAAAAGAGAGAAATATTATTATGATCAAAAATATTTGTATCGTGTTTCGACAGTGCATAAACAGTGTTTGTCATTTAGAGATGGAAAGCTAAATACATGCATACAAATGAGACAGTGGTCTGTTCTGATTGGATGTGCAAAGAGAAAAGAAAGAATTACAAACAAACAATATATCAATAAAATGAATTTCTTAGAAACTGAAAAGTCATTTGGGACAATGTAAAAAAAACGTTTCAATGAGCAGCAGAATATATTGTTACCATCGCCTTTTGCAAAATGTACCAACTTCCCCTCATGTTTCCACAGAGGTGCTCCAAACATCATCCATGAAACCAGCGTATACATAATTCAAGGCAGTGGGGGCTTGTGTTTCTTGCAACAAAGTTGTTTTTGCTGTTATAAATCCACTCAGCAGGCAGTGTATCCTCTCATTAGAGTTGTAACGTTTGAAATGGGTGTTGATTCAACGCATTGCGATGTGTAGTTTGTCTTTAGCTGTGGCTGCACAGTAACTCTGTTCTTCTATGAGTTCAACAAGAATGTGTAGATTTGTAGTTTCTCTGTGGTCATATCTTTCGTTCTTTTAGTTTAGAGCACTTCAATGAAAAATGCTCGGACAACAGTTTTGTGTGTGAAATGATTTCAAGAGGAACTAATGCTATATAAAAGATACTCTTTGTCCACCGCAGTTTCTACAATAGAGAGGCGAAGTCCCTCCCCTTTCCGGGGGAGCTCCATGGGACCTTATTTCGGAAAAAGTATGCAATGAAGTCAATGGAGAGAGAAAGATTATCTTTCGATCCCGTTTGAATTGTGCCACGAATTACACATATGATGTTTGTCAATTTAAAAGATAATTTTGTAAGTCCAAAAATAAATAAAAATGTGTCGTAACACCTTTTTTTGTGTGAAACCGCTCAATGAACTACATCTCCCGTCTCGCACCACACACCAAGACGGCCGTCACGTTGACACATTTCACTTCTTTCTTTCAGAACGAGGCGAAAAGTATTAAAAGAGGTGAAAATCACTACAAGTCTGGGCATGTTGAGAGCTGTACATACACACAAGGGGAGTTAGTCGGTTCGTAAGAGCCAGCATGCGGGACCGGGACTCTGGGATTTGTAGTCTTTCTAGTTGCGTATTTTTCATAGTCTTATATTTCAATAGTTTTACAACAAACTGACTTTTTTGACATGGAAATTATTTTTTAAATTGACAAACATCATTTGTGTAATTCGTGGCACAATTCAAACGGGATCGAGAGATAATCTTTCTCTCCCCATTGACTTCAATACATACTTTTTCCTGAAATAAGGTCCCATGGGTCTGAAGTAGATGGGCGGGACTTCGCCTCTCTATACCACCAGAAGCAAAAATATAGACAGAAGTTGACGGACATCAAACTAAACATGTTCTCCATCTGCTCCCTCAGCCTCCAGAGCAGCGAGGACGTTTCCTCTCCTCTCTGAGCCCGCCGGCTTCTCTGTGTTTATATTGTTTTTGGGATTAGGCCTTTAACCCGATCACACCGTCATAATGGACTTTGGTGCACTTGAGCTGGAGTTGATGGGATCACTCTTGTTTTGTTTCATGTTCTGTCGGTTTAAGACTGCAGGCTAAGCTGCGACAAAACCTCCACAAACATCCTGCGTCCACAACATACAAAATCACTCCTGAATGACTTCTTCCATCTTAAGGTTTTGTAAAAATGCTCTAGACTTGACGGGGAAATGGAGAAACTCGGACGAAAATGATACCAGTGCTCAATGACCTTTGTTAGAAACAACTTGGACTATTTCTAGATCCTGTACCATCACAGTGTCAACGTGAAATAAAATGGGATACACTGTGATATTTGATTTTGGCATTATCATCAACCACTACCTACCTAACAGAAATCTGAACCGTGATTTCCATCCCATCAATACTTCTCTATAATATATCCTGTCTGAAAAGCTGTGCTAACCAATCAGGGTCACAGCCATCCGTTCCTCTTAATGGGTATTTAGGATATGAGTTTGAGTCTTACACCATTTTTTATTAAAAGGTCCCAGGTCATGCTATTCCGGTTATAACACGTCCCCTTGTGTGTTATGAAGGTTTTCTGCATGTAAACGGCCTGCAGAGTCACAAACCCTCAAAGTACACCCTGTAGGGAGTAAAACTCTAACACAGGAGAGACCTGTCGATGCTGCCCCAGAACGCCTCGTTGGACATTTCTCTTTTTCTTCCTGGGTACAGTGACGTGACCATACCCAAATGGACCCATTGGTCCAACTCGACCAATCTGTGGAGCTCCTCACACACACACTCTCTCAGCGGCGAAACTGTGACGCACTGGGGGGGGGGTGGTGCTAGTGGACCCTCGCAGATGGGGGTGCTGCAGCCCCCCCTCAGCAACCCCCCCCCCCCCCCCCAGTGCTGTCTCGCAGACCCCACGCAGCAAGCAGGAAATTAACCCAAGAGCTCCAACAAGCCGTGCAGGACAGAGTGAATACACATACTATACAGCAGGGATCGGCAATTAAGGGCCTTGGGCCAATTTTTTTCTGAGCCACTAAGTGGCGGGCCGGAACATAATCAAAGGCTTATTTAAGTAATTGATTGTTAAAACATGTGACACGTTCGAATGCTTAGGGGGGGGGGGGGTTCTAGTTCTGTGATTCTACAGATGGCCAGTCCGCCACTGCTCACAAGCTTATTAAGATCCAAAGCTTTAGTGCGTTTTGAATCAATGCTGAGGACAGCCAAACTTGACAGTCTCTTCTCTGTCATTGTCGACCGAATGCTTCTCGTTTTGCGACGTCCCGTTCAAATGACAATCACATTTCCAAGTGCTCGCGGCAGGGCCGGGGGATGGGGTTACAAGGCTCGCGTCTTGTGCTGCATTCACTTGCACTCGGACATTAGAGATTTTCTCATAAATGTCCGATGAGCCAAAACTTTGCTTTCAAAACAAAGCTGCCAACTAGGGTGGTGGCATATGCACCACCACCCCTCGTCCTCCATGATCAAGCAGCTTCTCAGATTTTGTTAATGTTTTGACTGAACTTTGTTACTGTTTACATATAAGTAAACATTACGTTTGAATGATTTAGTGAGCTGGTGTTATCTTTTTCAAACCACAAACCGCATGTTGGCTATTTCAGCACCACGCGCTGTCCACCTACTTATTGATCAACTATCAGTGTCAGTGCACCCCGCTGCCAGATTGTGCCTGTGCTGTGTGTCATTCACTCTCAACATGGATAAAAGTATAATAAGCATTCTTCAGGTGTAGGTAGATTCTCTATGCGACTGTCGCTCCGATATTGAAAAAAAAAAAAAGAAGAAAAAAATCGCTATTTGTTTTTAAATGTTTCTTCACAAAATAATTTTCCGTGCCAAATATTATTGCTGGCGGTCCACCAATGGCCCGCCGGCCATCTATTGCCGACCCATGCTTTACAGAGATGCTGTATGAGAAAATTACACAGTTTAAATCTATTCTAGTAGACCTCAACAATGGAATTATGATCAGTAGAAATGGCCATGACATGTGAGCTTTAAGTAAAGTATTTCTACTTTCTTGATCACCCTTTCTGAAACAAATGATGACTTTTTGTCGTCAAACATTGGGCGGATTCCCCAAACCCCTGAATGCTCTCTGGGTATCACGCAGATTAACGGACAGCGAGCGCGGATCGCCCGATGCTCCGTGTCAGTTTGAATATCCAATATGTCAAATGGCAGCGCTGTGAACACTGTGGCTGCAAGCCTCAAGGTGTGTTATGTAATAATGCAGGGAAAGATAAACAAGGATGTCAACACGGTATTAATGTCAAACCTGTCAGATTCGCATGTTCACCACGGCTGGGGTTTAAAGGTCACCTATTATACAAAATCCACTTTTCATGTCTCTTCTACATCAACATGTGTCCCCTCTTCTCCATGTCTCTTCGACATCAACATGTGTCCCCTCTTCTCCATGTCTCTTCGACATCAACATGTGTCCCCTCTTCTTCATGTCTCTTCTACATCAACATGTGTCCCCTCTTCTCCATGTCTCTTCGACATCAACATGTGTCCCCTCTTCTTCATGTCTCTTCTACATCAACACGTGTCCCCTCTTCTTCATGTCTCTTCTACATCAACACGTGTCCCCTCTTCTTCATGTCTCTTCTACATCAATGTGTGTCCCCTCTTCTTCATGTCTCTTCTACATCAACATGTGTCCCCTCTTCTTCATTTCTCTTCTATATCAACATGTGTCCCCTCTTCTCCATGTCTCTTCTAGATCAACATGTGTCCCCTCTTCTCCATGTATCTTCTACATCAACATGTGTCCCCTCTTCTTCATGTCTCTTCTACATCAACATGTGTCCCTTCTTCTTCATGTCTCTTCTACATCAACATGTATCCCCTCTTCTTCATGTCTCTTCTACATCAACATGTATCCCCTCTTCTTCATGTCTCTTCTACATCAACATGTGTCCCCTCTTCCCCAAGTCTCCTCTACATCAACATGTGTCCCCTCTTCTCCATGTCTCTTCTACATCAACATGTGTCCCCTCTTCTTCACGTCTCTTCTACATCAACATGTGTCCCCTCTTCTCCATGTCTCTTCGACATCAACATGTGTCCCCTCTTCTTCATGTCTCTTCTACATCAACATGTGTCTCCTCTTCTTCATGTCTCTTCTACATCAACATGTGTCCCCTCTTCTTCACGTCTCTTCTACATCAACATGTGTCCCCTCTTCTCCACGTCTCTTCGACATCAACATGTGTCCCCTCTTCTTCATGTCTCTTCTACATCAACATGTGTCTCCTCTTCTTCATGTCTCTTCTACATCAACATGTGTCCCCTCTTCTTCATGTCTCTTCTACATCAACATGTGTCTCCTCTTCTTCATGTCTCTTCTACATCAACATGTGTCCCCCCTTCTTCATGTCTCTCCTACATCCACACGTGTCCCCTCTTCTCCATGTCTCTTCTACATCAACATGTGTCCCCTCTTCTTCATGTCTCTTCTACATCAACATGTGTCCCCTCTTCTTCATCAACATGTGTCCCCTCTTCTTCATGTCTCTTCTACATCAACATGTGTCCCCTCTGTGAAAAGAGACTCTGAAAGTTTCAGGAAAAAAGATTCTCTCTCTTTTTGATCCATTTCTATAAAAACCTGTCTGAAAATGAGCTGATCAGATTTTGGCCACTTTATGATGTCATAACGATGTGTTGGCTTGTGTAACCATTAGCCAATCAGCAACCAAGGTAACCCCCCCCCTGTATATGCTCTGCATATATCTGAGATCTATAATATATTGATGACAAACAGTATAATAGGGGACCTTGAGCTGAGGTTAAAGTGAAATAATTGTACTATGCTCGTTTGTCTAGCCCTAATAGGAAATGTTGAATCAGGTTGTGATTCACCACGAGACGCTGTGTTCATATCAAACCAACAGAGTCCCTCTCCGTCTCCTGAAAACTGAGAGATGAGTCACAGCAACGCAGCCTCTGGGTTTCAGATGCTTTCATTCCCTGCAGGAGAGTCTGATAAGAACATAAGGTCTCATGTTTACTCCTGCAGCCTAACATATATTTGTTATCACTTATAGCGTTCAAAGGTTGATCTGTAGCATAATCGCTCTAACACGGATAGAGACAGACTGATAGAAAGAGGGGGATACAGAAATAGTGTGTCTTCCTTTGTTTCACTGAGAGGGTTATCTGTCGTGAACTTTTGGATCATTATTTATTAAATGTAACTTTATTATCGCCATACCTTTTTGACCTCCTTGTATTCCTTTGAATTGCTATATTATGTTTTCCTGCTGCATGAGTGCAAACGTGTTTTAATGTTTGACCCTGAAGTGAATTTTTTGTTGTGTTTTAATTGGTGGTGTGTCGCACGTTGTTAAAAAAACTTGCAGCACCTGATGTATGAAAAGTGATGTACACATAAAGCTCTATTAACATTATCATCTTATTATGAAGAAACATCTGGTATATAGACGGATATTTAGATTTATTTTGGTATTTGGGCATGGGCACTAAAATCACGATCAAAGTTTTAATACAGATTAAAAACAGATAGATTTCTCTTCCCTTTCTGCCACGAGCAGTTTCCTAAAATATCTGTCGCATTCTCCCCACTGGCAACTTTCACAGACACACACACGCACACAGACACACACACACAGGCTGGTGAGGTTGAGAGCAGCAGGCTTTATATAACCCAGTTGGCCCCCAGAACATGCAGAGGTTAAGTAGGGAAGGGCTGTTACAACAGAGAGGTTAACACACACGCATGCAAACAAACAGACACATACACAGAAAAATGCACGCTTGTATAAGGGCACACAGAGCATGTCTCTTTTCACACATACACACTCAAAGACTGAAACTAGGCTGGGACGTCCTGTTCACTTCTGCCCTCTCAGCCAATCACAGCTCAGCACAACTCTCCAGGCTGTCGCCCCGAGTAACCTCCACGAACTGAGCGCTCTCTCTCTGTGTGTGTGCGTGTGTGTGTGTGTGTGTGTGTGTGTGTGTGTGTGTGTGTGTGTGTGTGTGTGTGTGTGTGTGTGTGTGTGTGTGTGTGTGTGTGTGTGTGTGTGTGTGTGTGTGTGTGTGTGTGTGTGTGTGTGTGTGTGTGTGTGTGTGTGTGTGTGTGTGTGTGTGTGTGTGTGTGTGTGTGATGTGGGAATACACAGTGGGATGTAATATTCATACTGTCTGCTTCAGAGTCAGAGAGCAGCAGTGAGAAATATGTAAAGGACTCCTGATATATCTTATTAATACCCATACAGAACTGTATGTACTGTAACGTGCCTGTTATAAACAGGGGTGCACATAACTTTTTGCCCTGGTTCTCAAAGGATCACCTGGAGATGTTGCTTGGTGCTCATCCTTAAAATGAAATAAACCGTAACTTTTGAGGGGGGTCTTGACTTTATTTGCCAGACACACGGCACTGGACACACATGCAGAGGTGAACACAGAACACACATGCAGAGGTGAACACAAGACAACATTAGCACGACCAGTAATCCTACAAGCTGTCATCACTACCCTCCTGACTGTTCTCCTCTCTGTCAGACATGGTAGCTGATGATGTAGGCTTACTACCTTCTCTCCCGTTGAGTCTGTGATTAGCTGCTTGCATCCACAAGTCAACAGCTGGTTTTGGGTCGAAAGTCTCTGTTGTCATCTTAGACAAGTGGATGTAATCAAATAAGTATGTGAACATAACCAAGAACCTACCATAGCCAATAACAAATGAATGTAACTTATTTTATTTTTGTTGTTCATTCATATCTTAACATTTATTTATGCATTTTTTTTTTTAATCTCTCCAGTTTTAAAGGATATTTTTGGTTACTGTCCTATAGTATACATGGAAATAATTTCAAACCTGTTTATCCCAATAATTATAAAGGAGTGCCTTGGAAATATGCATTTACATAAATTGTGACCAAACCGTTTGAACTTAGACTAAAGTGAACTATCTAAACACTGAGTCCTTTACCTCACTGAGCTGTAGTTATCAGCCTCTCAGTCTGACTGGAGAGGACTCTCCCTCCACATTATTGTAGAAACATCTTCTTCTTATATCCGTTAAAGCAGCTAGCACCAGATTCTAATAACAACAGCCCCGGTACCGGTGCGCCCTCTCTCTCTCCCTTGCTCACTCGCATTTTGGCTGTGAGCTGCGGGCGCCAGATAAGCCAACATCCCCCATTTTCATCACTTACAGTGCGCATCGTACAGGGCAAATTAAATGTGTAACCGGGGTGAAAAGGGTGTTTCATTTACTTAATTATGAATATTGTTACATCAAGGCCGAAAATTAGGATGAGCCCCAACGGTCAAAAATGTTTTTTTCCCTCCCAGAACTGCCAGTGCAGCGCCCCCAAGATCTGGCGCCCTAGGCGAACATCTATAACGCCAGTGCGACGCGACGGCCCTGAGTTCATATCTCTCTCTCTCTCTCTCTCTCTCTCTCTCTCTCTCTCTCTCTCTCTCTCTCTCTCTCTCTCTCTCTCTCTCTCTCTCTCTCTCTCTCTCTCTCTCTCTCTCTCTCTCTCTCTCTCTCTCTCTCTCTCTCTCTCTCTCTCTCTCTCTCTCTCTCTCTCTCTCTCTCTCTCTCTCTCTCTCTCTCTCTCTCTCTCTCTCTCTCTCTCTCTCTCTCTCTCTCTCTCTCTCTCTCTCTCTCTCTCTCTCTCCCTCCCTCCCTCCCTATGTTGGTACGCAAATGCGCCTTTTTTCAAATGACCCGGTGCTCTTTTTTTGGCGAAAGTGCTCATGCGCACCTGCGCACCTGCGCACCAGTTATCCGCAGCCCTGGTTATATATAGCAGTACAATGTACACATTTATACTTGACTTACATTACATTTCTATATAAAAATAATTTTTATTATCATTTGTGTCTTTTATTGGACATTTTACTTTAACTTGCTACGTTTTTTATACATAGTTTAATAATTGTTTTGATATGTATCTTTTATTTTATTTCATTATAATATGGAGCAACTGTTTGAACCTCACTTTCCTCCCTATATAAATAAAGTAATCAGATTCTGACGTGTGGAAAGCTGAATTACTTTCATCAAAAACATATAACTTAACTATGGTCTCAGACATGTTTAGACCTTATTGGAGGAAATACAGTTTGCTTATATTAGGCGCTTTCCCACCGGAGTACTTTTCCCACGAATAGTTCTGATAGTTCCTGGGATTTTGCGTTCACACCAAAAAGATCTGGAACTAGAACTTTTTTTTTGCTAACCTTTTCACCCCTTTTAGTCCCTTAGTCCACTTTCCTGGGGAGAACATTTGTCCAATTTCTGATTGGCTGGGCGAATTGCAAACCACGCCCCGTAAAACTCGGAAAAGTTTTGTGAAGCCACCATTTTATTTGCTGGCATCAGCATTATTAGCATTAGCATTAGCCCAGCGCACCAACGCAGAGAGAATAAGTTATGGCAACACAAAATAAAACATGGGAGCGGTGGAGATGAGGAGGTGTCGGCGTTCTGGCGATTTACTCGGAAGGCTTCCCCAGTCCCCCAACTCCGGGGACTTCCGGCCGGGGACTTCGGGTGGCAGTATACGCCGTGAAGTTGTTTGCGGCATGCCAGTAAACCCAAAGCAGAAGAAGAAGAAGTGACGTCAGTGGCTTAATTTCATGGATGTATAATAAGAACTGGACACAGCGTGGGAGGCGGGGTCTCGTTCTTTCCTATGAGAGCTGCTCATTGGCGCATGAGGACAAAATGGCCCAACTGGCTGCCAGAGCAGAAGAACCCGTATGTGAAGAACCCCTTAAGCCCCGCCCCCCGAGCTCCCACTCTTGGCTCAGTGGAATGAATGGAGACAGAAAATAAATCTAGATTTCGGCTTTTAGTGCATTTTACAACTTTAAGGACCGAACGATTCTAATAAGGGCTATAAAATAGTTCATCCAGGTAGTTCATTTAGTTACAAAAAAATTATCCACCGATTTACAGGCGTCTCTTTCCCCATGTTAGTCAATGGGGAAAAGTTGTTTTGGGCCAGGTGACGTCACGGACTGATACGGGAGTTTCAGTACCGCCGTTTGGACACAACGAATGTTGGGCACAGAGTCCGGCGCACTTCCTTGGGGCTTGCTTCATTTGCCTAATCTTCCCTAAGGGACTTATTCCTATGTGAACGCGCCTAATGTATGTGTATGTTTGAATATTATTGGTATCTTGATTAGCCATTTAAAAATGATATTGACAACCAACTTCCAACAATATTTTAAGCTGTTGATTATTTGAGGAGAAACAGAGGTTTGGAGTTCTGTTGTTGAGATCAAATAAAGACCAACTAAGCATTTCGTGAACTAACGACAGCATCGACAAATGTCTTAGTTTATATTTGATTTTTCTGGACTGCAGTTACTTGTAACATGTCTTTGCATATATCATATGTTAAGTATGTATTAAAGTATTTCCAAGTTCCAATCATATACATGGAGTATAATAAGGAGTATAACCAGAAAGTCCTGCAATCATTATCAAACGCTTTCTCTCTGACTGACGTAAAATCCAGAAGGAACCAAAAACCTGACTGCGGTTCTTTGGGGAAACATTTTGCATCAAAAGCATTTAAGAGATATTGAATTCTGGTGCAAAGTATCAGATTTGAACCACAAATATCAGAGGTCCAGAGAGTCTCAGTGGTCAGACTTTTAGCTCCAATATTTACAGTCTCACATCAGCTAGGAAGAATTGTTTCAAGAAAACCACTAAAAACTGGAAAAATGTACAACACACACCTTGAGAAATGTCAAAGAGGTTAAACATTTTTACTTTATTAAACCTTTAAGATGAAAAACTCTATCGTCAGTTTAAACACAAGTAGTTTTACACCTGAATGAATGTAATAATGTGTGTCTTCTAACACAAAGGAGAAACTGGAGAGAAATCCTGTCCAGAGGTCAACGTCCTGGTACCAGTCAGCTAAAGTGTAGTTTTACCAAAAGATCATCGGTAACAGGGCTGCAATAAGTGTAACCTTTAACCTCTGACCTCAGGTGAAGAGGGGGGAAACTGGGCAGGGTGTGTGTTCTCATGTCTCCGTACAATAAGACTGATCTTAAAGCTGTTTCTGAGAAACTTAATCAATGAGCCAGGGTTTGCTCACACTGACCTGTGACCTCAGAAGAGGCAGAATTAGGTATATTGCTTATGCACTTGAATTTAATAAAACATTTAAAACACTTTAACACCAGAGTTGTTTGTTTGTATGTGTGTGTTTATGTATGTAATGTCTAAAATATACATACATGAATACATGTATGTCACATGACCATTCTTCATGGTCTCACGAAGCATCTTTAGGTCACAGAATCTACCATTTGAAGAGAATCAGGTACAAAAGACTTGCGCCCTTTTCACAGCGACAAGCTAGCGTTAGCTTGTTAGAAGCGAAGCAAAAGCATGCATTATTTAGACCCTTCAGAAAAACGCGATTCTGCGTTCGCAGAATTTACCGCATAACAGCAAAATGGCGCAGATATTTAAAGGGCCGCATATTTATCAAAAGTCCGCATAATCCCCGCATTTTTCCACACAAAGATGAGAAGAAAAAAAAGTTAACTCGTCTTGACGTGAAGTAGTGATGCTGATGATGTCATCAGCTCGCGCATCACAGAAGGTAAACAACACCGTAGAGTGAACGTATGGAACTCACACGAGAGAGAAAACACCAAGATGAAAAAATCTGATCCATCTCATTTACCGACGAGCATTTCTGCTAAAGACCGGGCAAAGCAGTACCCCGATGTCTTTCACGGAAGTGGGGGAAAACTATTCTGCACCCCGTGCAACTGTGTGTTGGAGCATAAGTCTTAGAGAAAGTCGACGGTGACGACCCACTTTGATTCATTCAAACATTCGAAAATGCTTTCTGCTGCTGCGGACAAGAAAGCCAAACAACTCACGTTCACCGAGGCATCAACCTCCAAAACCCTTTCGAGGGCTACAAGAAACGAAGTGAGTAGCCTACAAGATTGAAGCTGGTCAGATAACGAACGAGTAAATGAAAACAGAATGAGGTGGAGAAGTGTGTGTGTGTGTGTGTGTGTGTGTGTGTGAGAGAGAGAGAGAGTGTGATTAAAATAGCCCCATTGCTTTTACAATAAATAAACATTGAATGTGTTTAATTGAATAGGAAAGGGGTTTAAAGTTAGTGGCAGGTTGTGTGTGAGAGAGAATAAATAAGACAGCCCAATATTTTAAAAAAAAATCTATTCTTTTTCGCAACTTTCCGCATATTTCGCAATTTCACCGCATAAAATCACATAAAAACCCCGCATGTTTAATCGCACAATCAAGGATTTTTGACCGCGTTTTTCTGGAGGGTCTAATTAATTAATAAAAGGCATTTTGGTTTTCTTTCCTGCAATAACTCACTGTTTTAACCAACGTGTAAAGCTAGAAACTGAGCAACACACAAACAGAACATATTGTATTTTTGATAGAGAAAAAATTGAGGTGCTGTAATGAAATGCAAAACTTCTGTTGAGGAATGTGTGTGTGGTGTGTGTGTGAGTGTGAGTGTGAGTGTGAGTGTGAGTGTGTGTGTGTGTGTGTGTGTGTGTGTGTGTGTGTGTGTGTGTGTGTGTGTGTTGAGTCAGTGTAAGTGGATCCTTCCCGTTCCAACCCGAGAGGAAGAGAGAGAGAGAGGACGAGAGAGAGAGAGGATGAGAGAGAAAGAGAGAGAGGATGAGAGAGAGAAAGAGAGAGAGGATGAGAGAGAGAGAGAGAGAGGATGAGAGAGAGAGAGGATGAGAGAGAGAGAGAGAGAGGATGAGAGAGAAAGAGAGAGAGGATGAGAGAGAGAAAGAGAGAGAGGATGAGAGAGAGAGAGAGAGAGAGAGGATGAGAGAGAGAGAGGATGAGAGAGAGAAAGAGAGAGAGAGGATGAGAGAGAGGATGAGAGAGAGAGAGAGAGAGAGAGAGAGAGAGAGAGAGAAAGATGTTCTTACCTTCGACTCAGGTCTGCCACATGTTCCTGAAGCCAACTGCTGCTGGCCGCTGCACACAGACAGAGAGAGAGAGAGAGACACGTTTAAACACTTCAACAGTCCGACAGTGGGGTCAGGCTTATCAGTGAAACCTCCTTTACAGTTGCAGAACTTTCTCCACTTCTTTAGGTCATGCATGTGCGTC
>NC_136909.1:83697633-83724217 GCF_949606895.1 Notothenia rossii
CACACACACACACACTGACCTCATTCGTCAGTGGACTGTTCATACAGACACTGAGTCAGCCTAAGAGGAGGAGAGGAAACGAGAGGAAGAGGAAACAGGTGAGAGGGAAGGAGATAAAGGAAATGATGTGCGAATGAGGGGGAGGAGAGAGGGAAAATGAGAGGAGAGAACATTTGAACAGATGAGGAGATGGAGAAAGGAAACAAGGGGAGATGAGAAGAGAAAAGGGGAAGATAAAAGGAGAGGATTAAATAGGAGGGGTGAGAGGATGAAACAAGGGAGGAGAGAAGGATACAAGTTATAGGAAAGAAATAAGAGAGGAGGAAATAAGGTAGAAACAGGGAAATTAAAAACTGGAAGTATATAAGGACATAGAGAGGAGGGGAGAAAGGGGGAGATACAAGGAGGGGAGGGGAAATGACCAAAAAAGGAGGAATGGGGAGGAGAGGATGACAAGGAAGCAAGGAGATGAGGTAAGAGGAGGAAACATAAGAGGAGAGAAGAGAGGAAAAAAGATTGAAATGTGGGAAAGAAAAGAGAGAATAGGAAATAGGAGTGAGGAAATGAGAGCAAGGAGGGGAGAGGAAAGAAAAGAGAGGATAGGAAATAGGAGTGAGGAAATGAGAGCAAGGAGGGGAGAGGAAAGAAAAGAGAGGATAGGAAATAGGAGTGAGGAAATGAGAGCAAGGAGGGGAGAGGAAAGAAAAGAGAGGATAGGAAATAGGAGTGAGGAAATGAGAGACAAGGAGGGGAGAGGAAAGAAGGAAACAGAGGATAGGAAATAGGAGTGAGGAAATGAGAGACAAGGAGGGGAGAGGGAAGCAGGAAACAGAGAGCATAGGAAATAGGAGTGAGGAAATGAGAGACAAGGAGGGGAGAGGGAAGAAGGAAACAGAGAGGATAGGAAAAAGGAGTGAGGAAATGAGAGAAAAGGAGGGGAGAGGGAAGAAGGAAACAGAGAGGAGAGGAAATAGGAGTGAGGAAATGAGAGGCAAGGAGGGGAGAGGGAAGAAGGAAACAGATAGGATAGGAAATAGGAGTGAGGAAATGAGAGACAAGGAGGGGAGAGGAAAGAAGGAAACGGAGAGGACAGGAAATAGGAGTGAGGAAATTAGAGAGAAGGAGGGGAGAGGAAAGAAGGAAACGGAGAGGAGAGGGTGAAAGGAAGAGGAAAGGAGGGAGCTATAACTCCCTTATAGGAAATAATAAATATAATAATATACATTTTCAGCATTAACGCCACGATAGAAAATGATTAGTGATGAATATGATATAATCAGATAATCAGATATGATATAATCAGTTACGCTGACAAAGACATAAATATATCAGTGTTAAAGTTTGGTAGACGCGCTGACATATAACATCTTTGTTTTAAATCCGGTTCATATCAACTCATATGTCTGTTGTCTCTCCGTGCTCCACAAACATCCCAAAAATAATCTTTGGAGAATGATTTGAAAAGCTCATAGTGTCATTTTTAAGAACTGTGTTTGGTTATTCCGATTCCTGCAATTGGGAAGGGACTAACCTCGGATTTAACTACTGACAAAAAAAGGGACCCAGCATTTCATTTAAATTCAGTAATCCCCCCCCCCCCAAATGTCCCCAGTGAGGGCGAGGATTACCAAACCCAAAGTGTCCAGAGGGGAAACCCAAAAACCACCAAATCTGTGCTTAAAAAACATGTTTAAAACACAATCAGGTGGGGATGTTTTCTGCAGAGGGACAACGTGTGTTTGGGGAGTTTACCTTCTGAGACGTAGGTGAAGGGTTTGTTCCTGACGGACAGCAGAGTCAACAGGTTGAAGAATAAAGCCACAAACGTTCCGACAAGGAGGCGACCGCTGCAGAGAGAGAGAGAGAGAGAGAGAGAGAGAGAGAGAGAGAGAGAGAGAGAGAGAGAGTTAAAACTAAATAACTTTAAAAGGCAGTGCAACAGTAAGAATTTAATTGTACTAAAAGTATAAAGGATACAATATATTTTCGTGCATGTAAAACAGAGAAACTAGTCTTTGGCTTCAATGGGAAAAATATGCTTTTAAAAATCGACCAATAAAGCAAATGTACACGGAAACTAAATACACAACAGCAGCTTCATTAAAAGGAACCACAGAGGCCTGTACTACGAAGCCGGATTTTTGCTTAGCGAGCTAACTTCAGGGGAAACTCTGGGTTTCCGGTCCTACGACGCTGGTTCTCTTTTTAGCGGGCTAGATCTCCATGGTAACTTATGCTGAATGGCTAACCTGCTCCGGAGCAGGTTTAGTTCCAGGCTAAGAGATCAACTCAGTGAAAGCACCGCCTGCTGACCAATCAGAGCTCCGTGTGCAGAGTTCAAAGCGATCAAGTCATATTACAGGATAAAGGAAAGTTTAGTCTGCCGTTGCAGGAAAGACAGCCGGCAAAAATCACCGACTGTGTGAACGTGAAAATAAATAGAATATCACCTCCCATCTTCAGAGCAATCTGACGAATATAACATTAGCGTTAAGAAAGCTTACTTAAATATCTGCCACAACATAAGTAACCGGATCAGAGTAACATGACGTACAGTCCACGGCACTGTGAGTGCAGACGTTGATGTGTCCCATTATCATTCATATCACATCATAATGTATCATATATCTCCTTATCTGAGTCAGCTGAGCCGTATCTGGCCGTGCAACACTCACAGTGTCACATACTGTATGGAGAAATATTATTTTAAGCAACACATTAAGTTGACGAAACACTCGAGTCAAATGTAATTAAAGTCAGATCCACTCGTGTCTTAGACGGGGCAGTGATATCATAAACCTGTTAATGTGAGCATTCAAACACTTTTTCTGTTACCAGCTGTATTCACCTTGCAGGTGCAGCTATGTGGCTTTGATCCTGGATACAGTGTTTAAGTCATGGATGTTTAAAGTTTAACTTCTTCATATTTGTCTAATATTATAGTTGACTTTTCATTCAGGAAGTATGACGCTGCGCTGTCAGTACGCTTCTCCATGTTTGTGATTGGTCAAATGTTGCTAACCCCGCCCCTTTTATGTGAACGCGCACATAACTAGATAGGGCAAAGCTGGCTTGAGTTAACGAGTTGATAACCAGCGTCGTAGGACCGCTTAGCGAGATTAGGTAAACTGGTTAACTCAAACATATCCAGGTTATGTTGAACCGGCTTCGTAGTACAGGCCTCAGGTGTTCGACACTGAGGGGGTATAAAAGTAAAAAAATATATATATTGATAAAATGATGAGCGCTCAGGTAGCAAGATAGCTTTAAAAAGTGACCATCCTTCCTGACTAAAATATTTTATAACAGGGACAAACTATATTCACTGTTTTATTTACACAGGAGCACAGGTACTGCATAATGAAGGCAAGACTGAGTGTAGAGCGCTGATGCTCCTAGTGGTGAGTGGGAGAACTGCAGGAGGTTCATTGAAGAATTTTGAGATGTAAATACACACACACCATTTAAGCACCTACAAATTGGTCCAAACAATCAGCGGGGGTCAGAGGGCAGCCCCCTCCCACACACAAACACACACATCCCTTTTACAGATTAGAGAGGGACAGGGTCTGTCTCTTTACCCAGCAGACACCTGTCCCTGCGGTTAGCGCCTGTCTCTCACGCCGTCCAATCACATCCACTCAGAGAAGACTTGGGGGGGGGGGGGGGGGGGGGGGGAGAAATGAGGGAGGTAATCTCGTCACAGGAGACAGGTTTAAGTCTCGCTGTGTTTTCAGTTATAAAAGCCGCCACTAATCTGTTTTATTACAGAGAGATGATGTAGAGAGAGGACAAAGCAGGTGAGGGGGGCGAGAGAGGTGGTATGACAATGGCAGGCAGAAAGAGAGAGAGGCTGAAAGACAGGGTTTCTACAGCTTAAGGAAAGTTAGATTTAAGATGTTTTAATGCCACTTAGGAGGAAATTCAAGGGCAATTGTATGCACAGTTTTCCAGATGCTTTAATTAAAAAAATTGCACCGAAAGTGACAGTTCTTTTCCAGATTTTAAAATGTGATTAAAAAATGTTTTCATGGAATCCTGATTCAGAACTTTTGAATAGTGATTTAGGTCTTATTCTTAAACTAATGAATATATTTCCCTTCAGGACTTATTTTTAAGGATCTGCAGAGAGCCCTGGATGAAAAGCATGTTTTTTGTTTGTTCCTTATCTTACTGTCTGTGATTAGATTCTGAACCTCCCGACTTCTACAAAACGTTATATGTATCTATGCCATTGTCTTCCTTCGTGACAAAATTCAAGACACTTTTACATATTATATATTTTTATTCTATATTCACTAGCATTGTTATCTTTCACATTATTTTCCCTATTCCAAAAGTTTTAACCAAAAATTGAAAGCTTTAAGAAAAGATTTGCAAAAATGTTGGCTTTCAAAAAATCAGTTTGTTCCCTGACTGAGTTGATGTCTCGCTAAAGTGTTGAAAACAATCCGCATGTGTTTAATTATCACACACACACACACACACACACACACACACACACACACACACACACACACACACACACACACACACACACACACACACACACACACACACACACACACACACACACACACACACACACACACACACACACACACACACACACACACACGTCACTCTCTCACTCCCCGTCTCTCTGAATATGTAACGCTGTCCGTCTGACCCAAATATTGAGGATGTTCTGTTCCAACAACAGCTGGCACTGTGTGTGTTCTAACAGAGGCACACAGGAGTATATCATGTTTTGTGTGTGTGTGTGTATTCTACAATATCATAAGGGAATATGTGTGTGTGTGTTTGTGGAGGCAAAATACTTACGTATGGACCTCAGGCTGCTCCATGAAGCGTTCCACACTGAGAAAACAGAAACAAACAGTCAACAACACGGCCAGGTGGGACTAGAGTGAGAGAGAGAGAGAGAGAGTGTGTGTGTGTGGGTGTGTGTGTGTGCGTGTGTGTGCGTGTGTCTGTGTGTGTCTGTGTGTGTGTGTGTGTGTGTGTGTGTGTGTGTGTGTGTGTGTGTGTGTGTGTGTGGGTGTGTGTGGGTGTGTGTGTGTGGGTGTGTGTGTGTGTGTGTGCGTGTGTGTGTGTGTGTGTGTCTGTGTGTGTCTGTGTGTGTCTGTGTGTGTGTGTGTGTGTGTGTGTGTGTGTGTGTGTGTGTGTGTGTGTGTATGTGTGTGTGTGTGTGTGTGTGTGTGTGTGTGTGTGTGAACTAGAGATAGAGCGATCGCGACAACTGAAATGAATGAAAGGAGACAAGGAGCGAACAAACAACGAGAGAAAACAGGAAATACATTAACACACAAACACACATCGCCAATACCACACACGCGCACATGCGGACACACACACACACAAAACAGTCTGTATACTCCCTCTGTGCTGCTGCCCTACTGAGCCATCATGTTGGCAATGTACTACACAGGCAGGAAACATTACTGTGTGTGTGTGTGTGTGTGTGTGTGTGTGTGTGTGTGTGTGTGTGTGTGTGTGTGTGTGTGTGTGTGTGTGTGTGTGTGTGTGTGTGTGTGTGTGTGTGTGTGTGTGTGTGTGTGTGTGTGTGAATCATCTTAATGTTCTCTTCTCTACACCTCATAGGTCAAAGTGTGAGATTTACAGAAACAGATTGTAACATAAAATAAATAAAAGTAATTAAAGCAAAGAGTTCTGATTCATCTGTTTACCATGCAATGTGTTCAATGGAAAGTGCATTTAATTTGCTATGATGCCATGCTGATCCTATTTAGCCCTGACTGAAATGTAAATACAACATTTGATGCAATCATTCTTTTGTTGGTGTGTCTGCAGAGACCGCTCAGGAAATTAGTTAGCTAAGTCAATGCTGACCATTGTCCTTTTAATACATGAATAAATACAATTAAAATACATTTGTGAAGTATTTAAAATAAAAGAAGTTGGTTGAGGTCTATGTTCACAAAGAAAAACTAAACACTATGAAGTATGCATCCACATTTTATTGTACTGTATATAATATTATAGATAACCAAGTTTAAGTTTAATATTCCTGAATCCAACTAAAAACTACTTTTTTTTGTGGTTTCTTAGGAGTTTCTTCTGTCTTTACTTCAATGTCCACAGAACTGTCGGCTGTGTTTAAATCCTCCTCCTTTCACCAGTCAGTAAACTGCAGCATTGTGTGCTCACCTACAGATTGTGACACACTTGTATTTATAGTTTATGGTTAAACCGGACATTTTAAACTTTCTTGCCATTATATAGATCAAAACACACACATACACACAAACACACGTACCATACACGTGTTGTTGTCAGGAAGCATGCCAACAACTTGTCGTGTGTTTGTGTTTGTGCCCCTCCCTTCCCTGAGAACTGACCGCAAAACAACCCCACACACAGCATGGCCGTATGCGTAAGTGTGTGAGTGTGACATTCATTGAGCCCTTAAATAATCCGTAATTCAAACACACACACACTCACTCACTCACTCACACATTCAATTGCCAGCCAAATAGAGCAGATTATTCTCTGATATTCGTCTTTGCACTTTAAATTAAAATGTTTTCAACTCTAGGGCTGTGCCAATAACTGCAGGACCTTGAGTAATCACTTGAATCTCCAAAAACTCTCCATTATATAAAGCGCTTTTCACACCTTTTCAGTCCCTGCTAGAGAGGTAGGCCTTTCCTCGGAGAAAAAAGTTCCAATTTCTGATTGGCTGGGCAAACCACGCCCCGTAAAACTCGGAAAAGTTTTGTGAAGCCGCCATTGTATTTGCTGACATTAGCATTATTAGCATTAGCCCCGCGCACCAACGGAGAGAGACTAACTTATGGCAGCACAAAATAAAACATGGGAGCGGTGGAGATGAGGAGGTGTCGGCGTTCTGGGGATTGACTCGGAAGGCTTCAGTAGAAGCTGCTGGGACTCCCAGCAGCTTCTACTGAAGGCAATCCCCAACTCCGAGGACTTCCGGCCGGGGACTCCGGGTGGCAGTATACGCCGTGAAGTTGTTTGCCGGCTGCCAGTAAACCCAAAGCAGAAGAAGAAGAAGTGACGTCAGCGGCTTCATTTGCGTAATCTTCCCTCAGGGAACTTATTCCGGTGTGAACGCGATCTGCTCTTTAGCTCCATGGGGGGTACTAAGTGCTGGGAACTAAACTAAGTACGGCAAAGTACTTGGTGTGAAAGCGGCTAGACCCATGTAAATACACCCATTTTTACAGCAGAAATAAATAAGCTTACAGCCTGGTACAAAAAGAAAATGGTCTTTATAGATAATGTTCCCCCTTTAGGACAACTGTACTGTAATGTGGCGTCTTTAAACTTCATATAAGATGTTTATTTAATGGTTTCAGAACTGAGAGCCACTACTTTTCAAGACCAATTTGAAAAAGCCCATTGAACGTATCGTTGTTTTTTTAGCTAATGTAATAAAAATATAGCACTTACTATATCACATTACTAAATAACCATATTTTATATTGTATACACATTATTATCATTAATGTATTTGAAAAGAGCATATCAACTAATTAGGAATAAGATGCCACCTAATATTAGATTATAACTATTGATGCAATAATGTGTTCATTACAGCTAAAGGTGGACACATATGAATAATTCTGTGTAGCTTAACATCTGAAAATACATTATGATCAAGTAGTTTATTATATTTTTGTATTAGTATTATGAATCTGGAAAGTTAAAGCAGAGTAAAAAGTAGAATGATAACCTCTGATATGTCGTGAAGTAGAAAGTAGCAGAAAGTACTGGTTGTTACAACACAATGACACGTATGGGTTTTGTAGAGGAGAAAATGGACAACAATGGTTTGCAAACTCCTCAAGGTTGTTGTGTTTGGATAATCTGGGTTATAGTAAATGTTGTGTGTAGTGTTCAGATGTGTGCAGAATGTCCTTGGGTCCAATTATTGCATTTTCTAGATTGTTTGATGAAAAAGCAGAGACTGGAGGAAAACATGCACGCTGAGAGGACAAAGCACTCATAATGAAGAGAGAAAAAAAACAGACAAAAGAAACAATTGGAAATATTTTGTGTATTGCTTTGGAAATATTAATTCTGTTGTAGAACGTAATTGAAATTTTAATTGAGAGAGACAGAGTGAGAGAGACAAAGAAAGAGATGTGGTGAAAAAAACAAAGAAAGACATTGGATCTTAATCTGGATCTAAATACTGACTTTAATTATGTGTGTGTGTGTGTGTGTGTGTGTGTGTGTGTGTGTGTGTGTGTGTGTGTGTGTGTGTGTGTGTGTGTGTGTGTGTGTGTGTGTGTGTGTGTGTGTGTGTGTGTGTGTGTGTGTGTGTGTGTGTGTGTGTGTGTGTGTGTGTGTGTGTGTGTGTGTTAGAGAGAGACATACACACCTTTCCTTCAGGATGAACAAGGCTCCTAGCTGGATGAGAACAGTGGACGCAAAAACAGCCAAAACCTCCAATCGATCAAACCTGAAGGGCGAAGGAGACATGGTCATTAAAAACTGGGACAAACAGACCCAACAACTCCCCAGGTAACCTCTGTCTAACGGTGCATTCATGTTCAACTAGGAAGTTTTTTTTAAAAATCAAAGTTTTCGTCATTGAAAGTTGGGAAAAACTCACGAACATCTACCTCAGAATTTGGGAATGCTGTCCGGGGCCAACAGTGTGAAAGTGGTGGTAATTTACAATTAACATAGTAGTGTAGTCAGCATTGTAGCACTTCCTGTTCCTTCGTCTGGAAGTCAATGGTAGTTTGAACGTGTTTTTGAAGCTGCCGAAAATAAGGTTTGTGGTTAACACAAGCTGAAGAGATTTTAAAGTTGAGTTCTACGACATAGTCAGTATATATGAATTTGAAAGTGAAGTGTCTAACTATACGTCATTATGACCAACATAAGCTGACTTTAGCTTAGCGGTGGTGACAGAAGTCATGTGACTGACGTAGTTCCTTCATAGCCTCACGTTAGATTTATAGTTTAAAAGTTTGCATTTCAATATTCATAA
This sequence comes from Notothenia rossii, assembly GCF_949606895.1. Taxonomy (NCBI): domain Eukaryota; kingdom Metazoa; phylum Chordata; class Actinopteri; order Perciformes; family Nototheniidae; genus Notothenia; species Notothenia rossii. The sequence goes on from NC_136909.1 coordinate 83,706,623, forward strand.
AGTGGTTTGAATCGGTTGAGACGATCTTGCTGAACAAAACTGTCAGTACCGAAAAATGTTTGTTTGCCACAGAGCTTTATTTTTTGCAATAATTTTGGATTGGAAAAATAGCCTTTTTTTGCCTTAAATATGGAGATTTTATACAAATATGTGTCTGTTTTATTAAGTCTTTTAGTAAGTTTTACACTTGTGTTTCTGTTTTAACCATGCAAAGCATTTGAAAAGTGTAATAATAAGTAAGAATAAAGTGTATTATTGAACAGGTTTTTGTTATCAATAGTAGTAGCATGGCAACAATCCAGTCGTTCAATACCTGCAGGGAGAGGGAGACATTGTCATAAAAACTTGAAGAAACTGACCCAAAAACTCAGAAAACACCCCATTCAAACAACCTCTGTCTAATGGTGCATATACATTTTTAAAGGGATGTTAAAATATCTGAGTTGCCAACATTGAAAGTTGGGTAATTTATTGTTTACTGTTTCTAACCATGCACAGCATTTTTAAAAGTGTATATATAATTGCTTTAAAAATAAAGTTTATTATTGAGCTCTCTTATTGTGATTAATACCAGCAGCATGGCAAAAACAACATGTGTGTATATGGTTGCTACTGTTGCTGAACCCGTGCCTCAGTCAGGAGGTCGTGCTGAGTTCACGTTGAGGTCGGGCGGAGGTCTGTGCAGGATGAGAGGCTTTGTCTCAGTGAGTGGTCTGCGGGGTGATGGGGGTTAAAGCTGACGCTGACTGTCAGCGATCTGGTGGGCTGCAGCGTAATACCTCAACACTGAGAGCTGCTGTGACGGCTTTATAGAGACACGTCACTACATACAGGCGGGATTACAGATAATGTACTTTAATATAACGGTACTATTTACCGCTTTCATGGAGTTCAATCTTCAATGCAGGATAAGAATATTAACCCTTTAGAGAAAACACCTGTCAAGTGCCAATAAGTAGTGTGTGTGTGTGTGTGTGTGTGTGTGTGTGTGTGTGTGTGTGTGTGTGTGTGTGTGTGTGTGTGTGTGTGTGTGTGTGTGTGTGTGTGTGTGTGTGACAATTTGTTTTGAAGCGATGAGCCAATTGTCAGATAGTCCAGCAGATATGTGAAAGAATTGTGCTTTTGATGATAAAAGCATGAAATTTGGCACACTGTTAGAGCATGCCCTAAGGAAGATTTTTGGCTATCATTTTGAAAATGGCCGCCATTGGTTGTTATTTTACCAGTAGTTTAGGATCTAGACCACCTAGGATCTTGATTCTGGTGGCTAATCCTACATTTTTAAGGATCGGGAATGCATTGGTACTATTTACAACATGCTATAATTTAGCTAAATATATGTATCTGGTATTCAGGGAACAAAATACACAGTAAACCATTAACATATTTATTATGGTGAAGTCATACATGTTACATAATACATATGAAATATTACAGGTTTTCAAGTAAATGCAGACTTAGTTCTGAAAACACAGTCCACCACAGTGGCAAAGGGCAGTGTACAGAATTGCTACCTTGACACATTCAGGAGGAGTTCACGACAGGCCTGGGTCGATTGGGCTGCTGTGATTGCCAGTAGGCTACTACCAGATCCGTGTCAACTGTGCGTATTGACACCTTGCTATACCCTTCCTTCACAGCATCTCCTAGGTGCAGTAGGATGCGGGTATCAGCCTCCTCATGTGTGCATGTTGCAAGTACTGATTATTTGTTTGCCAGTGTTGAGGGCTGTCGCACTGGTTGCCAGGAAGAAGAACAGTTCAGCCTTCTTGTCTTCAATGCGCAGAAACTCTGGCCACTTTCCAGGAATGACACTGGATGGCTCAACGCGTCTATGAACTCCCTTCCCTCTCTTGCTGCGTGTTTCAGCCTTCAGACTTTCGGGGAAATATTCATCCCACACGACATCAATTCTGCTGACATGCTCCAGCTGAGACAGGATGTACGGTGAGAACGCTTTCTGCGAATAATAAAAAAAGGTCTTAGCAGCACCAGGTCGTAGCATGTTCACAAGAGTAGCCCCATCAAGGATGAGGCATTAACTGTGTGGTGGGATGCATTCTCTTGTAAAGAAATCAGGTCCTCCAAACAGCCCACCAAGTCTGACTTGGTACCAGTTCTGAGTTTCCCCATTTGTGACAATGATGATGGACATGCCTGGTTTTCAAGTTTATTATATTTCACGTAATTAATCCCAAAAAACTCATCCAGACTTCCATCACGTATCTCAGATACAATGTACAGCCTAGAGAACAGAGAACAGTCAGTCTTCAGAGATGAGAGCTGTCGTTGGGAGCTGGACTTCTCTTGGACTGGAGGCCGGCTGAGTAGAGGGAGGTTTTTCCTTTTAATGGGACCGTTGATGGGCTTTTTCTGTTCGACCAGGCGCTCACTGACATACAGTGGAGGAAATAAGTATTTGATCCCTTGCAGATGTTGTAAGTTTGCCCACTTACAAATAAATGAACAGTCTATAATTGTAATGGTTGGTTTAATTTATCAGTGAGAGTAAGAATATCAAAAAGAAAATCCAGAAATGTACTTTATATAAAAGATACAATTTGATATGCATTAAAATGTGGGAAACAAGTATTTGATCCCTTTGCAGAACATGTGTTAGTACTTGGTGGAGAAACCCTTGTTGGACACACAGAGGTCAGACACTTCTTGTCCACTCCTCTCTGAAGATCCTCTCCAAATCCTTCAGGTGTTGAGGCTGATTCTTGGCATCTCAAAACTTCAGCTACCTCCACAGATTTTCTATGGGATTAAGGTCTGGAGACTGGCTAGGCCCATCCATCACCTAAATGTGCTTCTTCTTTAGCAGCTCCTGTGTTGCCTTGGCCGTATGTTCAGGTGTATTGTCCTGCTGGAAGACCCATCCCTGACCCTTTTCAGTGTCCTGGCTGAGGGAAGGAGGCTATTGGCCAAGATGTTACAGTACATGGCCCCGTCCATCCTCTCTTCGATGCAGGGAAGTCATCCTGTCCCCTTAGCAGAGAAACACCCCAAAATCATAATGTTTCCACCTCCATTTGGGTGTCATCTGACCACATCACCTTCCACCAAGCCTTCTCTTGATCATTCAGATATTCATTGTCAAATTTCAGAAGGGCCTTTCATGTTCTTCTTGAGCAGGGGACCTTGCGGGCGCTGCAGGGTTTGATCCATTATGGTGTAGTGTGTTACCAATAGTTGTCTTGGTGACTGTGGTCCCAGCTGCCTTGAGATCATTAACAAGTTCCTCCATTGTAGTTCTTGGCTGATACCTCATCTTTCTCATGATCATCAATACCCCACGGGGAGAGATCTTGTGTGGATTCCCAGACCGAGGGTGATTGATTGTTGATTGATGTCCATTTTTTTCCCTTCCATTTCCGAATAATCGCACCAACAGTTGTCACCTTCTCCCCAAGCTGCTTGCTGATGGTTTTGTAGCCAACCCCAGCCAAGTGCAGGTCTACAGTCTGGTCCCTGAGGTCCTTAGACAGCTCTTTAGTCTTGCCCATGGTGGAGAGGTTGGAATCTGATTGATTGATTCTGTGGACTGGTGTCTTTTATACAGGTAACAAGTTGATATGAGGGGTACTTTCCTAAAGGAAGTGGACTTATGTAACCGGTCTGTGGGAGCCAGAATCCTTGTTTTTTTGCAAGGGGATCAAATACTTATATCCTTCAGTTAAATGCAAATCATTGTTTATCTTTTATATAATTTCATTTTCTGGTTTTTCTTTTTGATATTCTTACTCTCACTGTTAAAATAAACCTACCATTACAATTATAGACTGTTCATTTCTTTGTAAGTGGGTGAATTTACAAAAACGGCAAGGGATCAAATACTTATTTCCTCCACTGTAGGTGTCATACCCGTCGTGTCCGAGTTTCTCAATCTGGTTCAGAGTGTCAATGACTGCTGCATCTGCAAGGTCTCTAGTATCCAGTACAAGAAGATATTCACTGCTTATTTCACAGAATGGATTGCTCATGTCTTATGTAGCACCAGTTAGTGCTTTAACATCTTGTGCAAATGCCATTTGTGCATGTTTGGTCTGCTCATGGTTCAGGGTGTCAGTCTTCTTTCTCTTCTCAGTGGAGGCCTTAAACTCCCCAACCACACGTGCCATCTCGGGGCCAGACACCATCCAGCATCGCAGAGCTGCAGGGTTCTCTGTCAGGCCTACAGCATCACCATCACCTTTCACAGAGGCATTGTTCTGCTCGTGGGCCTGGTCAATGACAATAGCAGAGAAGCTGCGTGTCGTCTTCTTCACAGCAAAGTTTCCTTTCAGAAACTGTTGATGGACATCAGGATGGTTATCTTTTAGCACAATCATGTCACGTAAGTGGACTGGTATCCATCCGGCATATTGGGTGTGTCCCAGGGAAAGGACCCTTCAGGTCACCATCAAAAAAGAGATCAATGATCTCAATGGGATTCACCTGCATAAATAAAGGTTTGAAATGAAATGAAATGAACCAAGGCACAATCTTGGTCAAGGCATTTATGTAGAGTAGGAAGTCGGCCTCTCTTATTGATCGCACATAGATCATCAACTCTATTTCCAGCTGCAGGATGATAGACCTCAAGTGGAACTGGGAACATGACACTGCTCTTGTCCACCCGCTACCCCTCCAGGAGGTCGCCTGAATACCAGATACATATAGTTAGCTACATTCTAGCCTGTTGTAAATAGTACCAATGCATTCCCCATCCTTGAAAATGTAGGATTAGCCACCAGAATCAAGATCCTAGGTGGTCTAGATCCTAAACCATTTTGAAAATGGCCGCCATTGGCACCATTGGACAAATTTGCGATGGCCCTATAGCCAAAAAATCTTCCTTAGGGCGTGCTCTAACAGTGTGCCAAATGTCATGCTTTTATCATCAAAAGCACAATTCTTTCAGATATTTCACATATCTGCTGGACTAAGACACCTACAGGTTAATAGGTTACGTATGTTATGTGTAAACACACACACATACACACACTCATGGAACACTGTGTGGGCTGAAAGCCTCCCTGCTTCTGGGTCAGATGTCCCTGTGGTTAATCTAACTGACAAAAAGCTGCCGTCTGCTGGACACTGACTCACCACATCACCTGTGTCCCCCTCCTCAACGCAGTTTAATGCAGAAAACTTTAAATCAATAATCCTAATTGAAATGGAGAGCAGAGGAACTACGTGTTTAATATTTGCATTTGAGGACATTTCAAGACAATGGAGGGTCTTGAGACTTAGTTTAGAGCACACATGTCAAACTTAAGGCCCGGGGGCCAAATCAGGCCCGTGGTGGATTTAATTTCGGCCCACAGGATAATTTCTAATTACTATTAGATCTGGACCTCTGGTATATAGCACGCACACCTTCACTCCATCCTGAGGGTCTCCTCAGCTCAGAGCCTGAGCCCAAACATTGATGACCTTGCACCCAAGATGAGATGCCAAGTATCTGAACTAGCATCACAGAGCAGCACACTGAGTTTAATGGATGTTTCCTTCTGCACTTTCTCTCTCACGACAACAGGGCATGTTTGGTTTCTCTTTGAGGGAAATAGTTTTGTTGAAGCTGTTGTTGGCCTGTGGAGAAATGTAATCATAAGAAATGAGTCTGGAAAAGCTGCAGATAGAGCCATAAGAAATGAATCAACTGATTATTTAATGTTGTTTTATAGGCAATCATTTAAGCTTTGTTAGTTCCAGGTTTAATATGTGCAATAAGTTCATTTCAATACGTTCTGCAATAAACATTGAACCAGTCCGGCCCTCCACTAGTACCCATTTTTAAATGTTGGCCCACTGTGCATTTGAGTTTGACACCCCTGGTTTAGAGTAATTTATCAAAGGGACAATTCTCTGTAAAATTGCAAAGTTACTACTCAACTTTCTTTCAAGCATACATACATTTTCTGTAATGTTTATATCTGTATGTTGTCAATATATCTATTGTTATCTGTATGTAATCAGTTGCTGTGTGTTGGTGTTTACCTTTGAGTATATCAACCAAAAATCCCCCTGGGACAACAATTCTGAATATTAAACTAATCTAATCTTTCTTGAGGAAATCCTGGAAAAGCATGTTTTAGGCTTTGATGATAATGGTTATGTTTTGGGGAGAACACGGTTAGATGCTGCCTCTATCTATTATTGTTCTTCTTTTGTTTCTCTAATTATATGGAACCTCCAACACAATTTCTGGTGCTGCCAAACGTGCTGTATTTTTGTGAATGAAACTCTACTGTGTACAATTATACAAATGTAACCATCCATAGCACGTTTAGGTGCATCAACCAACCTCCAACAAAGTTACGTTCCGATACAACGAAACCGTTTTCTTAATTTTGAGGGGAACCGGATTACAGTCACTCACTTGCTGGTTATGTAGGCAACAAAACGTCATTGTTAATGTAAGTAAAAGGCTTAAAGTAAGCCACACACAATATAACCACCCCACCCTCACACAGGAGTATTATGGGAGGCAAGTGAAGCTGAAAAGCTGATTTTCGCTCGATCACCACTCTGCAACACCTCAAAGTCAGAGGTCACCTGTAACTGAGCTTTTCTGTCGATGCTCCATCTGTGTTTAGTGTGTGTGTATGTGTGTGTGTGTGTGTGTGTGTGTGTGTGTGTGTGTGTGTGTGTGTGTGTGTGTGTGTGTGTGTGTGTGTGTGTGTGTGTGTGTGTGTGTGTGTGTGTGTGTGTGTGTGTGTGTGTGTGTGTGTGTGTGTGTGTGTCAGCAGTGAATGACAGAACAAACCAACACAGATGGAGCTCAGACTGTAAATCTACTGATATAGATATGCATGAACTGCAAAGAGCCCACAGGACAATGACCAGTTTCTCTTGTTGTAAATGTAATAGCTATGAGATCCAGTAAGTCAATGTTTAATTTAAAACTACCAAAGAGAACAAGTTTAACTTCATTGGAAAACACCACAATGCTAATGTTTAACTTAGGAACAGATATCCTATAGATATTTAGTTCCTAAGTCCCTGTCTTTAAATAGCCCATATTTAAAGACAGGGTTCATACACTTTATCACCAATGATTTTCCATGACTTCTCCAGGACCTTTACCTAATTTTCCATGACCAAAAACATTACTCTTTCTCAGCGGTACCACTGAAAATGGTTTATTTTAACATTGAACAGGAAAATAAGGTCTGCATATGAAACATGTTGTGCCTATCTAAAATCAAATAATACTACTACTAACCCTAACCCAACTCAAATCTCTCACCAACAAAACACCCCGTCAGTTAAATACCATTTTACGTTTCATTACTATACGATACAGTATTTATTCTCATTATAGTATTACTATTTAGGCGAATAGATAAAATATAAATTATATTTGATGCAACTTTAGTTACATTTTCTTGACTTTTCCAAAACTTTGGGAAAAATATTATTTTCCATAAATTTCCCAGGGCTTGGAATTAGCATTTTGAATTTCCATGACTTTTCCAGCTTTTGAATGACCGTAAGAACCCTGGAAAGAGTGTATTCCACTCCTGCAGCAGAAATGTAACCAGCTTGATGTGTTTGATCATTTGACAGCATCCATCTTTATCTCGGTTAAAAAGTGAATTCTACCCAAATAAAAACCTGTACAAGAGAAACTGACAGTTAGTCCACAAAGTTAGATCCTAATTCCCCGGAGCTGTATATACTTCATAAAACATAAATGGTGGACTCACCCAAAGGAGTAGACCTGACTGGGTTTCTTCATGGAGACCCAGGAACTGATGAGACAGGTGATCAAACTGAGGGGGGGGGGGGGGGGGAGAGAGGGGGGGTCAGTGACAGACAACAGCCAGATAATGAAAACAGCCAGGGTCGACTAAAGTACCTTTTATTTATTCATTATTATCTCAGAATGAATCTTTCATGAGGGGAGTTGTTCCCATCCCGTTACTTCTCATCTCTTTTTGATTTTATTTATTTACACTTCAATTTTAACCGTGCATGTGTAAACAGTACGTTCATAATTAATGCAATCGTCAAACAAGCAATTTATGGTCCTTCAAATGTTTTGCAAAATAATGAAAAATTGCCGTAAAAATGTCCTTGGTCCAGAAAAAACTAAAATGATTTCAGGGGTAGACATTAAGGGTAAACTTCTTATCACCGGCCCCACCATTGTAACCACCGGCCGGAGCATTCGCCCAAAAAAATCGACGAATGAAGAAAATGAACACATTTGTTCCAATAGTAATTTATGCACTAACTACATTACTACTTGTACTACAACATTTGAATCATCAGTTCTTCCTCATTTTCCTCAATTATTCATATTTGGTTTATTAAAATTATTATATTGTGGTTATTGTTAAAGAAAAAAAGGAGGGTGACATTTCTGCTATGAGTATTATTATTTGTATAATGCGCTTTCTGCCTTCCTGTCATTAGGAGTTTGACATGTAATGGCTATGTAATAGATTAGATTAGAACCTTCATTATCCTAAACTGCTGGGACATTTCCATATAGCCAATACCTTTATATTTCCTGATCTTCACGTACTTGTCAGCATGGGTCGGCATTGATGTACAGAGCCGACAGAAGACCTTGTTGATATCACCATATTGAAGCCAACTCCATCGATCAAGCTGGCTGAAACGTTCTCTCCTTCTTCTTCTTCTACTCCCTGTCACTCTCCTTTAACTCGTCCGGTGACTTTCTTTTATCTGAAGATTGTTTTTTGCCCGGCGCTTCGCCAATTACGGGTGTTTTTAAAAACAATTTTGGCGAATGGTTGTTTTCACCCAACAACGACAACCGCCTCACGAAACGCTATGTTGTAGCATTAATAAACGAAACAATTTAACAAAAAACCACAGGACCATTTTTTTTTTTTAAGCAATATTTTTAGTGGCTCGAGGGGGCAAGTGGAAAGTAGCCTACGTTATGCTGGCCCGGGGTGTTTAAATAGTGCTTCCGGGCCAGCGGATTAGCATTTATCGTTATAAAACACAATGAGACAATGTTTAATTGGTCCAAATAAAACACAAATTCATTTTTACCATCATATAGAACAAAATACAACAGGAAATCCTAACATGTTCTAAGATGGCAATAGGAATGGCACTTTTTGGAAAGTGATTATTTCTTTCTTTAAGGGATTTTTCTGTACAAACATTGTGAACAAAGCTGAGGAAAACACACGTTACAGATGACTCACCTGAACAGGTCGAAGATGGTGAGGTATGTGTAGGCCGTTAAGGCTGTAATGACAAAACAAAAACACATTACAAATCAAACACAAGTCAATGTAAAGCACTGTTGTTCTTGTAACCAAAAGAACAAAGAAAAATATGTATATGGAATCAATTCGTCAACGGTAAACTAGATATGAATCGTTTCTGTCAGATCTGCATTCATTTTGAGAGAGAGGGAAAAAAGACAACACGGAGCATCTTACAATTTAAAGGCACTACATAAGAAAAAGTAACTACGAAGGAGAGAGGACAGCGACTTTCAAACTTGGCTTTACAAATCGAATTCGGCACTGAATATAAAAGCTCAACCTGAAACCGTGAGGTTGAAAACCTTTTGTTGGTTTTTGTTTAGCCATATGTCAGGACTGTTGACTTAAACAAGAACTGACACAAGGACACTGTGTGTGTGTGTGTGTGTGTGTGTGTGTGTGTGTGTGTGTGTGTGTGTGTGTGTGTGTGTGTGTGTGTGTGTGTGTGTGTGTGTGTGTGTGTGTGTGTGTGTGTGTGTGTGTGTGTGTGTGTGTGTCCTCCCTGTGGAAAAACAATGGATTAAGAAGCGCTCTTCTCCTTATGAAAGTAATACCAGCGATTGATAGAAAACATGGACCAACAGACCATAAGGTGAAACCTAATCTTTATCTGTGCAGAAATACCAGGTTTAAACCGAGTGAATATATACGTGCAAAGTATTCAGATTGATATCATCGTTACGAATCAAGCTTCAATTATTTGGGGCAGTCCTACTAACAAGAGACTTGTAAATTCACCAGTGGGGTATTTATTTACATATTTTATGTCGCAGAACAAAATGTTAAAATCTATATGGCTAAAAAATAAGTTGGATTTCAGACATGGAAACAGGAAGGGCTAAAATGCCGACTAATTTTCGGGTTTTAGGTAGGGCTGCTCGATTATGGCAAAAATCATAATCTCGATAACTTGGGTCAATAATTGATATCACGATTATTAAAAACGATTATCCATTTACTTTGAAAACATGAAGTTATTGGAGAAAACAAATTTGAACAGTATGTTTTTAACAGTTGATTACCCTGTTATTTAATTCAACTGAAAAAACAATTAAAAAAATGTAATTAAAAAAAAAAAGTAATAATAAAAAAAGAATCAGCTGACAGGAAGACTGGAGGGTTAGTTAGCCAAGATTGATAATTAGTAAGTCAGTCAACAAGCCAATAACGTCATCAGTCAGTTAAACAGGCAGCTTCACAGATTCAGGGATGTCCTGCCTGTCTCTCTGCCTGTCTGCCTGTCTGCCTGTCCTAATGCCCGCCAACCAGCTTTCTGTAATCAGGTTCTGCTGGGGGGATGAAGAGAGCGGATTAGAGCGGCTTTGTGCTGAAAGAACATTTTGTTTCCCCACCAGCGGAGTCCATGTTGGCCAACCTGACGCCATGTAATCCTGACAGAGAAGCCCCCAGTAGCCAGAGAGAGAGAGAGACAGATAGAGACAGTCAAAGAGAGAGAGAGCGAGAGACAGACAGACAGAGACAGTCAGAGAGAGAGGTAGAGAGAGAGACAGACAGACAGACAGACAGACAGACAGACAGACAGAGAGAGAGAGACAGACAGAGAGAGACAGACAGACAGACAGACAGACAGACAGACAGACAGACAGACAGGCAGACAGACAGGCAGACAGAGACAGTCAGAGAGAGAGGTAGAGAGAGACAGACACACAGACAGACAGACAGACAGACAGACAGACAGACAGACAGACAGACAGAGAGAGAGACAGACAGAGAGAGAGGGACAGACAGACAGACAGACAGGATGGAGGCTGAGTGACAGACTGTCACTGAGGGATGGAGACAGACAGACAGACAGACAGACAGACAGACAGACAGACAGACAGACAGACAGACAGACAGACAGACAGAAGGCTGAGTGACAGACTGTCACTGAGGGATGGAGACAGACAGACAGACAGACAGACAGACAGACAGACAGACAGACAGACAGACAGACAGAGACAGACAGACAGACAGACAGACAGACAGACAGACAGACAGACAGACAGGAGGCTGAGTGACAGACTGTCACTGAGGGATGGAGACGGGCAGACAGAGGGAGTTTAGAGGACAGAGACACAGGCTGATGGACATGAACACAGACAGGCAGATGGAGAGAAAGTGAATGAGGGACAGACACTGAGTAACAATGGAGGTAGAGATTTGTAAAAAAGCTCCATAGAGGCTGTGGAGTGTCAGTCAAAAAAAGATCGTATTTATGAAAATGATCAAATACTAAACGGCAAGACAAATTGATTTTCTAATATTGCTGCATGGACTTCTCAGGAGGAGGTACTTTTTGTTCTGGTTTGCTCACTTTTAATTCACTTTACCTGTGTTTATTTCATTGTGAAAACGTCTTCAATATACTCAGAAGAAGGGCGGGCTGTCCAAATTGCCTGGAAGCTAAATTTGACAAGGTAGACTTCAGAATCTGAATGAAGGATCCAACACTTAGATATCAAGGTCTTATCAAAAGTTGATGTATGGTGTCTTTTCTAATATATTTATATAACAATGAACAAGAGAATTACAGAAAAACAGTAGCTTGCAATTCAAATGTAATGTTTCAGGCTCCCTCCAACAATGCTCATCAAATAGGATTATAAAGAGGAATAGAACATGGAGCCTATTACTCCACATAATGTCCATAATAAAGTCCTTTTGCTGTTGTCATTGTGATACGCAGTAGCTCGTCTGGCCGCACATCAATGAGGTTTGATTTCATGGTGTTGTGTTGAATAAAAAGCTGCAGACAATAAAGGCAATAATAACACAAACGCTGACATCACAGTGACCCTGAAAACAGGCCGGACCAAATCAATAACCGGGCTGATATTTCCCCTCAGATTGGTTTACAAATCACACACACACACACACACACACACACACACACACACACACACACACACACACACACACACACACACACACACACAAGTCTCCTGCTTACAAACACTGACACCCAGAGGACGTGTGTGTGTGATACCAGAGCAACAAACAGACATTATTTTAGTCTCACACACAGAATGATTGGAGAATATGATGCACCCTTTAAACAGACCAACAAACATACACACAAACACGTGTACAGACATAAAGACACACACACACACCCGCCCCACAGGACCTGAATTCAATACCCAGAGCAGAATGACGGATTAAAATCCCTGCGTGTTTTCAGGAGTGATCGATAAAGAGAGGAGAGGAAGTTTGTCAAACATCTCGCTTTAGTTTCTTCTTTTCTTTATGATTAGTTTAACTTTTGTGTGTCATTTCCATCAGCTTTCACTGCCTTCTTTCCACTTCTACTTTGTTTGAAAACTCTAAACAGTTAGAGGAAAAAGCAAAGAAAGCATAAGGATTTAAAAAGAGGAAGGAGGTAGAAGTGAAGAAAGGAAAGAAGGAAGGAAGCGAGGAATGGATAGACAGATGAGGAGAAATAGGAGCAGAAGGATAAATATTTAATGATGTCTGCAGAGGAGCAGCCAACACACACACACTAACACAAAACCAAAGGCTAACACACACACACGCTAACACAAAACCAAACGCTAACACACACACACGCTAACACAAAACCAAACGCTAACACACACACACGCTAACACAAAACTAAACGCTAACACACACACACGCTAACACAAAACCAAACGCTAACACACACGCTAACACAAAACTAAACGCTAACACACACACACGCTAACACAAAACCAAACGCTAACACACACGCTAACACAAAACTAAACGCTAACACACACACACGCTAACACAAAACTAAACGCTAACACACACACACACGCTAACACAAAACCAAACGCTAACACACACACACACACACACACACAAAACCAAACGCTAACACACACACAACCAAACGCTAGCACACACACAGACAACCAAACGCTAACACACACACACGCTAACACAAAACCAAACGCTAACACACACACAACCAAACGCTAACACACAACCAAACGCTAACACACACACACACAACCAAACGCTAACACACACACACGCTAACAAAAAACCAAACGCTAACACACACACAACCAAACGCTAACACACACACAACCAAACGCTAACACACACACACAAAACCAAACGCTAACACACACACACACAACCAAACGCTAACACACACACAACCAAACGCTAACACACACACACAAAACCAAACGCTAACACACACACAACCAAACGCTAACACACAATGAGTATTAGCACGACTAAAATATGGGCACTGCAGTTATCACTGTAAACCTCTGAGCTTCAGTGTGGGGACAATAATCTTTCACATCATATCAAGCACAACTAACTTCCTCCTGAGCGGCATCAACCAATTACAAGACTGCGTTAACCATGGAGTGTTGAACAGGCGTAACATAAAGAAATGAAAACGTAATTTAAATGGACTGTATTTATATAGCCAGTCTTTACGACTCTTCAAACCTATTCCAGTCAGTATTTACACAGAGGTAGTGCCATACAAGGTGCTCAAGGACACACACACACACACACACACACACACACACACACACACACACACACACACACACACACACACACACACACACACACACACACACACACACACACACACACACACACACACACACACACACACACACACACACACACACACACACACACACACACACACACACACACACACACACACACACACACACACACACACACACACACACACACACAGGGTTAAGTATCTTGCCCAAGGACACATCAACACACTGCAAGGCTGCAACTTTGAAACAAGTACAAAATAAATGAGAGAACATCTTGAGATTGGATCCATTTCCCACTTCCTTCACCCTTACATCTGGAGCACTTGTTCAGACCACAGCCATTTTTAAACTTGACCTTCATGTTCTCACTACACATCTTTAAAACTCTAATCTCAGACTTGAACTTGTAATACTGTCTTTTCTCTTATGTTTTTAGCTTATATGTTATTTGTAACTATGATCTTAGTATATTTCTTTAAGCACTTGAGTCTACCCCTGTCAGATGCTATATAAATAAACATATACATTGATTAATGGTTACGTTTTGAGATGCCAAATCTGGCGAGAGATGCAGAATCTCAAAAACAAACTTAATTTTGATCTCAACTTCACATCGTCGTGCACAAATCCACAGACAGACATATAGAAGTGGCAAAGTCCTAAAACTTGCTTTAGTAAGTGTCTCGAGGAGCACCTTGTGTCATGATGACACCCACACACTTCTCACAAGATAAAAGGAAACATCAGGGCTGCTATCACAGAGGGTAAAGATCCCCAAAAAGTTTTAAAGCTTGGCCACGGTGAGGAAAAGTTAGCGTACAAGAAGCTAGAACGAACGAACGAGAGAGCACACACACATACACACACACACACACACACACGGTTGTGGTGTCGGGTCAGCTCTTGTGCTGCAGATGTAAACTAAAAGCTTCTATCGAACGCTTCAACTACTGCGGTGAGAAACTCCCTGGGGAGGAGGAAGACGAGGAGGAAGACGAGGAGGAGGGGAAGGATTGCCAAACGCTGACACTGACCAATGAGCGAGAAACATGAGACCGAACCTAAGGGACACACACACAGAAAATGACACACCTGAGACATACACACAAAGTCACTTAGAGCATGAACACAACACGAGTGACCGCAACTTTGTTTATTAACATGCCAACACACACACACAAACACACGCGTTACCAACTATAGCTTGTAATGGCTCATTTGAGGCGAGCAAGTCTATTGAGCCCATTCATTAGTAGTTATTTAGTTTAATAAGTCATATTAGACATTTGTAGTGCACATACCATTGCCGCACTTTTAATCGCTAACTTTTCAAATGAAAACACTTCAGAGAGGAGGCGTATAATATTAGCGTGGCCATGTAACGGTCTTAAATCGCACCTAAACCATAGAGCTGTAATACCTCAGGAGGACCATTGAACTCCCATGTTTCTATAGTTGAAGCTGATGTACGGCCGATCATTTTATCAAGGTAAAAACACAGAAAATCTGCAGACTTGGTTATAGAAAATGGAATCAACTGTAAAACGCCTAATATTGTGGAAACTGCCGAAAATATAGATGCAAAAAAAAAAGGTTTTCAATCAGCAAATTTACTGAAAAATGTGCAATTTAATATAGAAATGTTTTTCTTTTATATTAGTGGATTCCTCTGGCGTCACTGGGATACAGAAATATGTTCAAAGCTCTGAATATTTTAATACATTTTACTAACACTGAACTCTGAAGAAGCGTACACACACACACACACACACACACACACACACACACACACACACACACACACACACACACACACACACACACACACACACACACACACACACACACACACACACACACACACACACACACACACACACACACACACACACACACACACACACACACACACACACACACACACACACACACACACACACACACACACACACACACACACACACACACACACACACACACACACACACACAGCTTCTGTCGATATGAAACCAGAGTCAGGCAGATCCTTATGTCTCAACGTGGGATTTGAGAGGCAGCTGGCAGTGATACGTTAAACCAAAAACACAGCGCTATCTCCCTTAAATCCCCCTCTTTATGCCCCCTGTGCCCTGACCCTGTACACCCCCCCCCCCCCCCCCCCCCCCTCCTGCTTATAATCAATGCAACATCATCTGTTAAAACAAAACTGCCATTAGGTAAACTAAGTGGCGATATGTTCAGGGTCCTTCAGATTCTAGGAGCCGGTGATGAGTCAATTATTATCACTTCATTTTAGGAATTAACTGATTTATATGTAACCCTCTTATGACCGAGAAATTATTATTATATAAGAGATGCAGCTGACAGGCAGCTTCATGAATAGAGCGACAGTTTCCATATTCTGTAATATTTTGAATGTAATTTGTATAATTTGTTGGGGGGAAATTATTACAATTATCTCTTTTCAATAAATGTTGAAGTTTAGGACTATACGCTAAAGTTATCGTAAATCTTTGGATCACACGAATCTGATCGATCCTATACAGCCACAACTTGAATCTAATCTACTAAATATATATAACGTGTGTGTGTATGTCTCCCCAGGCTGTACGCAAATCAGAAATGTTTGACTCCAATTGTATTTTACAATATTAAGATTCGACAATCTGTTGCATTGCATCACAGATGGCCGTAGGTTAGATTGCAAAGACACGGTGTATATGACAATATAATATTTATAAATGATTATTTATGTTTTAGATCTTATTTTTAGAGCAACTCATTGCCGTTTCAGTTTCTCAAATGTGAGGATGCGCTGCCGATAGTTAGAAATGTGATTTGTCTGGGTTTTGGACTTTTGGTTTTACAAATACAGACAGACTTTGGAGATCTAAACACCAAAGGAATTCACAAAATGATTGTGCCTTTAAATGTGGGAGCAGATTCACCGACATCAGTGTGTTAAGATGATCGAGACATACTGAGAGAAAAGGGCAGATGTAGTGTCTGTTTGGGGAGTAAGACACACACACACACACACACACACACACACACACACACACACACACACACACACACACACACACACACACACACACACACACACACACACACACACAGAGCTGGCTGTACTAAAGGCCCCTGGGACGCACTGCTTCACCAGCTGTGTTCTGACACACAGGAACACCGAGGTCCTGGGGACAACACACACACACACACACATTCACACATATATACACACACACACGGCTCAGATCGCATATGCACATTCAACCATGAGATGAGAAACAAACAAACTAATGGATATGCACACAAACACTGCATCGATGCACAACACAACAACATGGACAAAACAAATGTCTCCGTGTTATTATATACTCACAGATGTACTAACAGTTTGGCACTAAGTGTGTTTTTTATGATGGTTTATTGTGATATTTTCAAGACAAACAAGTTGTGAAGTCCTTGCTGCCCATCGTCTATTCTTGTGTCCCAAGAAAGGAGACATGCGTTTCTATTATTTTGTCCCCTTCATTCAAAGCAGTGAGTACAAGAATAACAAATTTAATATAGATCTGTAAAATGCAATATTCTCCCTCAATTTCAGAAACAATGATTGCCAATCTTTCAAGTGCAAAACCACACACATGTCCCTGCTCCTACAGCAACTAGGGATGGGAACGATTAATAGAATATTCGAAATTATTCAGGTATTCGAATATGAGAATATGAGTTATGAATATATATATATATATTTTTTTAAATAACTTTTTTTTTGGGTGCGGTGCATACGTTGATTACATATTATCAAATGGAAT
>NC_136909.1:83724417-83810487 GCF_949606895.1 Notothenia rossii
CAGCCTGTAGTCAGTGATTTCCTAATACATTGCTTTTTGCTTGGTGACACAGTTTAGTTGAATACTCAATTTTGATTGGTCAAATTCCATAGGTTGTTAATTCTTGCTAACAGACCGTTGCTAAGGAGAACAGACTGTTGCTAAGGAGGATCAAGGGACTATGTGCATTTATATTAATCTCAAATAATTTTGTGACCACGGTACAAGTTTAAACAGGTTGTGTTGACACAGTGTAAATAGCGCCTACTCTTAGTGTGTGTGTGTAATATTGCACTCCTTTATCATAATCCTTTCTTCTTCCACAAACACAAACCAAACCTCATGAAGTAATTAAGTAAACACATGTTGAGGGTGTCGGCCTGTGGGTGTTTAAAAGTCAAATCTGGGATTGTTAAAGTCAGAAAATGTCTATATATTATCATTTCAGCCTGGAGTCAGGGACAGATACAATTGACTAAAAACATGATTCAAACACAAATGGAGTCTTGGAAACCTTTCAACTGTTCAATCAGAAACATGTGTGTGTGTGTGTGTGTGTGTGTGTGTGTGTGTGTGTGTGTGTGTGTGTGTGTGTGTGTGTGTGTGTGTGTGTGTGTGTACAATTATTTAATCAAGGAACATATAGTCTTTCTGTGCGCGAGCTACATGAAAAGATTGACTTTACATTCCCCTCATTTGTCTTTCTAGTATTACCTCAGAGTTTAGGATTGGGAACAAAAAATCAGCTCAACAGTTTTTTGTAACCTGAACAAGACCAAAGCCCACGACCATGGTTCTGAAATTGCTCCAGTAATCTGCATTTTCCTTAAAGCATAAAATGTGGAAGAAGTTTAGTTGTACGGGAATGCTACGTTACGTTCTGTCTACAAGTATTTAACAACAATCAACATACAAAAATACAGCATTGAACAAATACTCTGCACTTATACTTCAGCAAAATAATTAATAATTTAAACAGTTTAAAAAGACTCTGTTACAAGTAACATTCCTGCTTTCAAAATCATACTCAATTAAAAGCATGAACAAATTAGCGACGGCCCATTTCATAATAAAACAGGCTATATTATCTAATATTATTGAATTATAATTCTTTATTTATAAGAATTATTACCTTTGATGTGTGTTCATTGGAATGTTAAAACATACAGAAGCCAGAGGAATTTAAGAGCAATAATATTCTGTAAAATGTACAAACAGGTTAAAGGTTAAAAGTTTAGTACGCCTGGCAGCTCATTCCAGGTTTGCAGGGCGTGAAAGGAAAGGCAGATCCACAATCACCCGAACAGAGGGCGATTTAGGGACATGAGGGGAAGACTCTCTGATCAAAGAGTTCGATTACATGTCAGTAAACTGGATATGTATGTACTGCAGCAACATGTCAGTAAATTCATATATACTGTATATATCCAGTTTACTGACATGTTACTGCATTACAGTACATATATATATATATATATATATATATCCAGTTTACTGACATGCTACTGCAGTACAAATACTGTATATATGTACTGTAGTAACATGTCAGTAAACTTCATATGTACTGCAGTAACATGTGAGTAAACTGGATATGTATGTACTGTAGTAACATGTCAGTAAACTGGATATATATGTACTGTAGTAACATGTCAGTAAACTTCATATGTACTGCAGTAACATGTGAGTAAACTGGATATGTATGTACTGCAGTAACATGTCAGTAAACTGGATATATATGTACTGTAGTAACATGTCAGTAAACTGGATATATATGTACTGCAGTAACATGTCAGTAAACTGGATATATATGTACTGCAGTAACATGTCAGTAAACTGGATATATGTATGTACTGCAGTAACATGTCAGTAAACTGGATATATATGTACTGCAGTAACATGTCAGTAAACTGGATATATATGTACTGCAGTAACATGTCAGTACACTGGATATATATGTACTGCAGTAACATGTCAGTACACTGGATATATATGTACTACAGTAACATGTCAGTAAACTGGATATATGTATGTACTGCAGTAACATGTCAGTACACTGGATATATATGTACTGCAGTAACATGTCAGTACACTGGATATATATGTACTGCAGTAACATGTCAGTACACTGGATATATATGTACTGCAGTAACATGTCAGTAAACTGGATATATATGTACTGCAGTAACATGTCAGTACACTGGATATATATGTACTGCAGTAACATGTCAGTACACTGGATATGTATGTACTGCAGTAACATGTCAGTACACTGGATAAATATGTACTGCAGTAACATGTCAGTACACTGGATATGTATGTACTGCAGTAACATGTCAGTACACTGGATATATATGTACTGCAGTAACATGTCAGTACACTGGATAAATATGTACTGCAGTAACATGTAAGTAAACTGGATATATATGTACTGCAGTAACATGTCAGTACACTGGATATATATGTACTGCAGTAACATGTGAGTACACTGGATATGTATGTATTGCAGTAACATGTCAGTAAACTTCATATATATGTACTGCCATGGGCGTAATTTCCACTGGGGACAGGGGGGACATGTCCCCCCCACTTTTCAAAATCCTGTTTGTGTCCCCCCCACTTTTCAAATGTGTTTTTTTTTTTTTTACGCAAGTAAAAGTGGTCATGGAGGAGCGTCTGTGTGTGTGTGGCAGGAGCGCATTTTGTGTGACAGAGAGAGACAGAGAGAGTTACGGGGGTTGTTGTTAGCATCTGGTGCTAGCTAGGAGCTAACGGAGATTAGAAGCTGTTTCAACAATAAGGAGAGGGAGAGTCCTCTCCTGTCGGACTGAGAGGCTGAGGTAACATCAGCTCAGGGAGGTAAAGGACTCGCTGAGTGATTATATTGTAAACTTTAGTCTAAGTTATCTCAGTGGGTCTCAAACGGTTTGGTCTAAACAAATATGTCCATCTATTTAATATAGTTGTTCAAAATAAGTAATACAATTATTCCAATGTCAGTAAAGAATTAAAAACACAGTTTGAAAGGGGAGTGATTAGTAAAATATGCATAAATAAAAAGAAAGAATGCAGACTAGGTAAGATAAAGATAGGAGAGAGGAGTATATCAAGGATGTGTTATTGGTTGTGAGAATATTTTAATGTTTTTTGGAGTATTGAAATATATACAGTTCTGTTTCATATGAGTGTTGAGAGCTGTATCCATAAATCTCTTAATTTGTGCACCAGATTGATGCCTTTAACTTAAATTTAAAGAAAAAAATCTTCCCGGGGGTACATGCCCCCGGACCCCCCTATAGGATGTGCGGTCATCACAAATAAAACAGGTTCACATGGAAAGGACACTAGATTAGTTTGCGCACTCATTATATACACTACACATTTTTCTTGGATTAGTTAACACCATAGTCCCTAATATATCTGTAGAAAGGCAGGAAATGGAATTAAATCGAGGACAATGTTTCATTGCGGAGGACCCCTGTTTTGTCCCCCCCCCACTTCTCAAACCAAAGTTACAGCCTTGTGTACTGCAGTAACATATCAGTAAACTGGATATATATTTACTGCAGTAACATGTCAGTAAACTTCATATGTACTGCAGTAACATGTCAGTAAACTTCATATGTACTGCAGTAACATGTCAGTAAACTTCATATGTACTGCAGTAACATGTCAGTAAACTGGATATATATTTACTGCAGTAACATGTCAGTAAACTTCATATGTACTGCAGTAACATGTCAGTAAACTTCATATGTACTGCAGTAACATGTCAGTAAACTGGATATATATTTACTGCAGTAACATGTCAGTAAACTTCATATGTACTGCAGTAACATGTCAGTAAACTTCATATGTACTGCAGTAACATGTCAGTACACTGGATATATATGTACTGCAGTAACATGTCAGTAAACTGGATATATATTTACTGCAGTAACATGTCAGTAAACTTCATATGTACTGCAGTAACATGTCAGTAAACTGGATATATATTTACTGCAGTAACATGTCAGTAAACTTCATATGTACTGCAGTAACATGTCAGTACACTGGATATATAGGTACTGCAGTAACATGTCAGTACACTGGATATATATTTACTGCAGTAACATGTCAGTAAACTGGATATATATTTACTGCAGTAACATGTCAGTAAACTGGATATATATTTACTGCAGTAACATGTCAGTAAACTGGATATATATTTACTGCAGTAACATGTCAGTAAACTTCATATGTACTGCAGTAACATGTCAGTACACTGGATATATATGTACTGCTTTACCCAGGAAAGCTGTTGCTATAAAATGTTGTAGATGGATTTTTCTTTTTAAACACAAAAGAAGTCACAATGATGGCCGAGGTACTCTACACAGGTTTCAAATTGCAGAACGAAATACTTTATTCGTAAGAGATTAACATGCATGTATAAATGACAGTTAAATTATTAAAAATATGGTTAACAGTTTCTAAAACTACAGGATGTAATATTGCGTGACTTTTGGTTGCATGTTAAGGGTAAATTAACAATGAAAAGGGTGGGACTCTGACAACCTTTGTTTGAATCCTGTTTCCCACCATCAGTAAATATTTCTTTCTTAATCTTCCCTTAACCTCAAACAAAGAGAATATTGAACCAGATTTAACCAAATATTTTACAGAGATCAGTCATTCATTCTTTATTCAACAGTCATTTTAGGCCAGGCCATATTGAAGGAGAATGACAAGTCATGATCAGTCATGGCAGACATACTCAGATGTTGTATTTGAGTAAGATTAGCTAAACATTATTAGAAAATACTAACAATGGAAAAGTCCTGTATTCAAAATCTTTCAAAAGTAAAAGGACAAAAGTATTAGCATCAAAATATACTTGAAGTACCAAAAGTAAAAGTACTCATAATGAGTTAAGGGCTATTCAAGAATGATATGTTTTAAATGATTGTGTTTTAGTTATTGATCCATTCATGTGTTCATCACTTCAATGTTCAGCTCGGTAAAGGTGGGGTTTATTTGAACCGCTGGATGGCTTTATTTATAACCAAATATTATACATTATTATTGAACTTGCTAGAACCTTGAGAAGTTGGATACATGTAGTATCACTAAGTGTTTCAAATGTAATGGAGGATAAGTATAAAGCTTCATAAAGTGTGAAAGAAATACTCAAGATAAGTCAAAGTATACTTCAATGTGAACTTTAGTAAATGTACTTAGATGTGTTTTAAATGATAATGTAAGTCTGTCTCCCAGCATGTATACATATATTAAATAATGTTTTTGTCCCGCTCTGTCCTCAGGAGGTGGAGGAGGCTCCCTCTCGGAGGTTTCTGGGGACTCACCTTCATCCCGACAACATCCCCGCCTCCTTCAATGAAAAGAAAACTAAAGTAAGTTTTAAAAAGTCTGCAGGCACACAAATGGAAACTCTAAAAGGGAAACAGTGAAAGAGAGAGAGGTTACTTCAATCCTCAAAGGGGAAACACATGAAGACGTGATGGCTTTCAAAATGCATCGCTATTCTTCATCAGGTTATCCTTCTTGCAACAAATTAACTTAAAATACAAAATCTATTTATTTTGAATTCACAAAAGGTTCTGTTTTATAAATATCTTTTTGATAGTTATAATCTTTTTCCAATAGGAAACACCGCTTGATTGAGTTTGAATGAAATAAAAACGTACAACAGTAGTGACTATTAAAATAGAAAATAGAATATAATTAAAATCAATGTTTTTGCCTTTTTAGAAATATCCCAAAGATAGAAGAAATCAATCATTAGTATCCTTTTCAATTCCAATTATATTTATCTCTCCTTTTTGACACCATGATTGATTTCCCTCTTTTTCATTGACTTATTAATATATAATAGATTCCAGTTTAATGAGCTGAAGTGTTTGTTTTAAATGGTGTGTGTTACAGATACTGGTGATCTTCAGGAACCCTAAAGACACGCTGGTCTCCTTTTATCATTTCTCCAACAACAACCCGATGCTGCCCTCAGAGTCCTGGGACTCCTTCTACTCCAACTTCATGAGCGGAGACGGTGAGAAAACACATGCATGACTGAGAAAAATATTTATAGATAATTCTAGATAGATAAATAATTTGCTGAACAAGCACTCCTACTTATAATGAATTAGACCACATGGGATTAAAGTTCAGCCGTGATACAAAGAGGTTGATGAGCGCAAGAGGTCATCACTAAACACTTAACCTGCAACATGACTTAAAGCAGGGGGGTCAAACTCAATTTCATCACGGGCCTCGTAGGAACTATGGCTGCACTCAAAGGGCCGCTTGTAGCTTTAAGACTATATAAAAATACATATATAAATATTGAATATATATAAAATAATGTATTATATTACCTTATTGCCTCTGCATTGGATTATTATGGGATAGGGTAATAGCTTCATAATTAACTACGTCTGAAAGCAGAAGTATAGGGCCAATAATTGCACGTCTCTTCAGTGAAAAAGTCACAACATTATTTAAAAAGAAAAGCCAGATTCTGGGGGAAAAAAAAAAAAAAAAAAAGAAGTGAAATCTTGAAGAAATAAAGTGAAATTTTGAAGAAAAAAAAGTCAAAGTCTGAGGAAAAGGGGACATTCTAAGAAAAAAAGCATATTTTGAGGAAAAAAGGCAAATTCAGAGAAAAAAGTCTAATTTGAGATGCACACACACAAGGGGGGGGGGGGCGCAACAGCGGTAATTAAAGTTTCAAAGTCTCAAAAATGCTACAACTACTGTCACAAACTGGATGAATGTGAAGTATTTTGTTAAAGGAAGATGAAAGCGTAACTAAGGAGCTCTATTGGAGTGACTTTGATGGTTATTGGACTCAGGATTCATTCATTTGGATTCCCGATGTATGAAGAAATTAAAGGACGGCGAAAGTGGAAACAATTCACAAAGGGATTAAACTGTTTGAAACACATGCTCAAAGTAAGCCGGATTCTGCCGATGTGTTTATGTGGATTCAAAAGTCGTAAATAATCTACAAAATGGAGGAGACCGATCTGATCGGAGCAACTGAGACAAATAATCTGAAACTGGCATGGACAATGACTATGTTTTAAAAATGCGCTTATCCAGAAAAGCCCGATTTGGAGACTTTACGGGCAGAAGAAACATTTCTATTAAAGACAGAATTATACATTTCTGTCTTTTTATGCCTTTAATACTAACTTGAATTTGTATTAAAATTAATTAATCAATTATTTTTTATATATTTTATTGTAGAGACAAGGCTTTTAGTGACAATCATGTATTGCTTTACAATTATATGTAAAAAAAAAAAAAAAAGTCTAAATATGATATTTGGCCTCAAATCATCTGAGGCCTGCCCCCCCCCCCTGCGATCCCCAGGTTGGGAACCATTGCTTTTTTGACTTAATGCTTTTTTTAACACAACCAGACTCTGTTGACAAGCACGGTATTGGGGTTGAAATATTCAGATTATAGTGTACAGTTAAACTGATTTGTGTCTAAAACACATCCACAGCAGAGGGTTAAACACATGGATAAGGACCTCATACAACCTCACTTTAAACAAAGCAAACTTTAATTTAAAGAAATTCCTCTGTAAATTGAACCATACTGAGGGAGGAAAAAGGTAAACATGTTAGTAACCCAGTCATACAATGATTGAATGCATTTGCTCCTAACACCAGGCTGTCTGCTCTCACATCCTGACTGTGCTCTTAAACTATGAATCACTGTCACCGCCCACAGATTACAGGGCTGTGCAGAGGGGAACCTGCTACTTTCTTTTTCATCTCAATGCCAGTTACTAACAGATCATTGCAAGACGTGGTTCTCTGACATGTGCCACACTTCCAGTCATTTGGCTTCCACTCCTAAAACACCTATTCAATCAGCTGTGTCAAATATTCACACAATTGTATTTATATGTATTCTCTGTCAGATTCTCTATCGTCCCTGAGTCTGGCTTTTTGTTACTGTGTGTGTGTGTGTGTGTGTGTGTGTGTGTGTGTGTGTGTGTGTGTGTGTGTGTGTGTGTGTGTGTGTGTGTGTGTGTGTGTGTGTGTGTGTGTGTGTGTGTGTGTGTGTGTGTGTGTGTGTGTGTGTGAGTCTGTCTGTCTGTCTGTCTGTCTGTCTGTCTGTCTGTCTGTCTGTCTGTCTGTCTGTCTGTCTGTCTGTCTGTCTGTGTGTGTGTGTGTGTGTGTGTGTGTGTGTGTGTGTGTGTGTGTGTGTGTGTGTGTGTGTGTGTGTGTGTGTGTGAGTCTGTCTGTCTGTCTGTCTGTCTGTCTGTCTGTCTGTCTGTCTGTCTGTCTGTCTGTCTGTGTGTGTGTGTGTGTGTGTGTGTGTGTGTGTGTGTGTGTGTGTGTGTGTGTGTGTGTGTGTGTGTGTGTGAGTCTGTCTGTCTGTCTGTCTGTCTGTGTGTGTGTGTGTGTGTGTGTGTGTGTGTGTGTGTGTGTGTGTGTGTGTGTGTGTGTGTGTGTGTGTGTGTGTGAGTCTGTCTGTCTGTCTGTCTGTCTGTCTGTCTGTCTGTGTGTGTGTGTGTGTGTGTGTGTGTGTGTGTGTGTGTGTGTGAGTCTGTCTGTCTGTCTGTCTGTCTGTCTGTCTGTCTGTCTGTCTGTCTGTCTGTCTGTGTGTGTGTGTGTGTGTGTGTGTGTGTGTGTGTGTGTGTGTCCTCCCTCTGGAAAAACAATGGATTAAGAAGCGCTCTTCTCCTTATGAAATTAATACCAGCGATTGATAGAAAACATGGACCAACAGACCATAAGGTGAAACCTAATCTTTATCTGTGCAGAAATACCAGGTTTAAACCGAGTGAATATAAGTATTCAGATTTATATCATCGTTACGAATCAATTTACTGACAATCAATTATTCGGGGCAGTCCTACTAACAAGAGACTTAGAAGCTTGAAAGAAAGCGCCGTTGTAAATTCACCAGTGGGGTCTTTATTTAGATATACTGTACATACAACTTTCGTAGAACAAAACATTATAATATCTTCAGCTAAAAAAAAGTGTGTGTGTGTAGTTGCCTGGGGGTCGTACTTTGACCACGCTCTGGCCTGGGAGAAGAGGATGGACGACCCAAACGTGATGATCGTCACCTACGAGGAGCTGAAACAGGTAGATCACACACTCATCGATGTAAAAAAGGAAACATTATAACTTGCTGAATGTAACACATTGACTTGTTCTTTCTTATAGTTGCTTCATCATTACTTCCCTCAATGGATGCAGCCCATTCTTTCAGTTCATTCATAAAAAAATCCCATCCTGCAGAGTCACTCATTGAAGGTCCCCTAGTATACTGTTTGTCATCAATATATCACAGGTCTCAGATATATACAGAGCCTGTCTCTGATTGGCTGAAACACCAAACAGATTGTTGCAGCATTACCCATAATCCCCTCTGTTTCAGCCCTGTTTCCAAAGTGCTGATTCTCTGTCTGTTACTTTAGATGAAAATAAGGAGCCCCTCCCCACGCCCCTCTGAGAGAGATTTGGTTACAAAGAACTCAATGGTGCTCTAGGAGGAGATTCAGGTGATAAGGGGGGGGGGGGGGGTTACCTTGGTTGCTGATTGGCTAATGGTTACACAAGACAAAACATCGTTATGACAT
The DNA here is from genome assembly GCF_949606895.1 of Notothenia rossii. Classification (NCBI taxonomy): domain Eukaryota; kingdom Metazoa; phylum Chordata; class Actinopteri; order Perciformes; family Nototheniidae; genus Notothenia; species Notothenia rossii. Next base: position 83,734,004 of record NC_136909.1, read on the forward strand.
CATAAAGTGGCCAAAATCTGATCAGCTCATTTTCAAACAGGTTTTTATATAAATGTATAAACATTTGGAAATAAACATGTTGATGTAGAAGAGACATGGAGAAGAGGGGACACATGGTGATGTAGAAGAGACATGGAGAAGAGGGGACAGATGTTGATGTAGAAGAGACATGAAGAAGAGGGGACACATGTTGATGTAGAAGAGACATGAAGAAGAGGGGACACATGTTGATGTAGAAGAGACATGAAGAAGAGGGGACACATGTTGATGTAGAAGAGACATGGAGAAGAGGGGACACATGTTGATGTAGAAGAGACATGGAGAAGAGGGGACACATGTTGATGTAGAAGAGACATGAAGAAGAGGGGACACATGGTGATGTAGAAGAGACATGAAGAAGAGGGGACACATGTTGATGTAGAAGAGACATGGAGAAGAGGGGACACATGTTGATGTAGAAGAGACATGAAGAAGAGGGGACACATGGTGATGTAGAAGAGGCATGAAGAAGAGGGGACACATGGTGATGTAGAAGAGACATGAAGAAGAGGGGACACATGTTGATGTAGAAGAGACATGAAGAAGAGGGGACACATGTTGATGTAGAAGAGACATGAAGAAGAGGGGACTCATGGTGATGTAGAAGAGACATGAAGAAGAGGGGACACATGTTAATGTAGAAGAGACATGGACAAGAGGGGACACGTGTTGATGTAGAAGAGACATGGACAAGAGGGGACACGTGTTGATGTAGAAGAGACATGGAGAAGAGGGGACACATGCTGATGTAGAAGAGACATGAAGAAGAGGGGACACATGCTGATGTAAAAGAGACATGAAGAAGAGGGGACACATGTTGATGTAGAAGAGACATGGAGAAGAGGGGACACATGTTGATGTAGAAGAGACATGGACAAGAGGGGACACATGTTGATGTAGAAGAGACATGGAGAAGAGGGGACACATGTTGATGTAGAAGAGACATGGAGAAGAGGGGACACGTGTTGATGTAGAAGAGACATGGAGAAGAGGGGACACATGTTGATGTAGAAGAGACATGGAGAAGAGGGGACACATGTTGATGTAGAAGAGACATGAAGAAGAGGGGACACATGTTGATGTAGAAGAGACATGAAGAAGAGGGGACACGTGTTGATGTAGAAGACACATGAAGAAGAGGGGACACGTGTTGATGTAGAAGAGACATAAAGAAGAGGGGACACGTGTTGATGTAGAAGAGACATGGAGAAGAGGGGACACGTGTTGATGTAGAAGACACATGAAGAAGAGGGGACACATGCTGATGTAGAAGAGACATGAAGAAGAGGGGACACATGCTGATGTAGAAGAGACATGAAGAAGAGGGGACACGTGTTGATGTAGAAGAGACATGGAGAAGAGGGGACACATGTTGATGTAGAAGAGACATGAAGAAGAGGGGACACATGCTGATGTAGAAGAGACATGAAGAAGAGGGGACACATGTTGATGTAGAAGAGACATGAAGAAGAGGGGACACATGTTGATGTAGAAGAGACATGAAGAAGAGGGGAGACATGCTGATGTAGAAGAGACATGAAGAAGAGGGGACACATGCTGATGTAGAAGAGACATGGAGAAGAGGGGACACATGTTGATGTAGAAGAGACATGAAGAAGAGGGGACACATGTTGATGTAGAAGAGACATGAAAAGAGGGGACACATGCTGATGTAGAAGAGACATGAGGAAGAGGGGACACATGTTGATGTAGAAGAGACATGAAGAAGAGGGGACACGTGTTGATGTAGAAGAGACATGAAGAAGAGGGGACACGTGTTGATGTAGAAGAGACATGAGGAAGAGGGGACACGTGTTGATGTAGAAGAGACATGGAGAAGAGGGGACACATGTTGATGTAGAAGAGACATGGAGAAGAGGGGACACATGTTGATGTAGAAGAGACATGGAGAAGAGGGGACACATCCTGATGTAGAAGAGACATGAAGAAGAGGGGACACATGTTGATGTAGAAGAGACATGAAGAAGAGGGGACACATGTTGATGTAGAAGAGACATTGAGAAGAGGGGACACATGTTGATGTAGAAGAGACATGAAGAAGAGGGGACACGTGTTGATGTAGAAGAGACATGAAGAAGAGGGGACACATGTTGATGTAGAAGAGACATGAAGAAGAGGGGACACGTGTTGATGTAGAAGACACATGAAGAAGAGGGGACACGTGTTGATGTAGAAGAGACATAAAGAAGAGGGGACACGTGTTGATGTAGAAGAGACATAAAGAAGAGGGGACACATGTTGATGTAGAAGAGACATGAAGAAGAGAGGACACATGTTGATGAAGAAGAGACATGAAGAAGAGGGGACGCATGCTGATGTAGAAGAGACATGAAGAAGAGGGGACACGTGTTGATGTAGAAGAGACATGGAGAAGAGGGGACACGTGTTGATGTAGAAGAGACATGAAGAAGAGGGGACACATGTTGATGTAGAAGAGACATGAAGAAGAGGGGACACATGTTGATGTAGAAGAGACATGAAGAAGAGGGGACACATGTTGATGTAGAAGAGACATGAAAAGAGGGGACACATGCTGATGTAGAAGAGACATGAGGAAGAGGGGACACATGTTGATGTAGAAGAGACATGAAGAAGAGGGGACACGTGTTGATGTAGAAGAGACATGAAGAAGAGGGGACACATGTTGATGTAGAAGAGACATGAAGAAGAGGGGACACGTGTTGATGTAGAAGAGACATGAGGAAGAGGGGACACATGCTGATGTAGAAGAGACATGAAGAAGAGGGGACACGTGTTGATGTAGAAGAGACATGAAGAAGAGGATTTTGCATCGTATGCCACCTGTAATGTGTTTCCTGTCCTGCAGGACCTGAGCGATGGCATCCGTCAGATCTCCTCCTTCTTCGGATACACTCTGACGGAGGCTCAGGTGCTTCAGATCTCAGACGGCAGCACCTTCTCCGCCATGAAACAGAGCTCCGCTAACTCCCATGGGGCTTTGGGGGACGTATTCTTCAGAAAAGGTGTCTTGCATACTGTCTCTTTATCAATCATTATGAAGCAACAATAGCCACAGACGGCTTAAAGTTGCCTCCTCTTCCCACTTAGTAAATCCATTATGAAACACAACTTCTACAAAACATTTCAATAAATGTGTGATGGAAGAAGTGCTCAGGTCCTTTGCTTAAGTACAAATGGTAACACAACCTTAAAAATACTCAATTCAAAGTTAATGTCCTGTTTTAAAAACGTTAAATAAATAAAAGTACCGAAGTAACATCAGCAACATGTACTTAAGGTTGCAAATACTTATTGTGCAGAATCGCTCGGAACGTTTTGTGTTAATAGAAATATGATATCATTTGTTTTTTAACATAAACAAATGAGAGGTTTTTTTCGAGACAGAGAGTGAATAAGCATATTTCCCCAAATGTTCAACTGTTTAAATTATTAAAATGCTCAATGAAATGAGGTCTGATATTCCACTATTAATATACGAGAACTTCCGTGTTGCAGATAAGCTTTTTGTTGTTATCTTTACTTGCTTGTAAAGCACTTTGAGCACCAGGAAAAGCGCTATACAAATCAAATGTAGTATTATTATTATTATTATTATTACTTCATTATTTTCAAGCAAATTAACAATAGGTAAAATCAGAGGTTTTAACTGTGAGATATTCGTGTCCCTGTGCAGGCGAGGTGGGCGACTGGAAGAACCACTTCACCCCCGAACAGAGCCGAGAGATGGACGCCGCCTTCAACAAACAGCTGGCAGGAACCAGGCTGGGAGCCAAACTCAACTACCAACGCCACTGCCAGTAGGGAGCGAGGGAGCGAGGGGGGAAGGAAAGAAGGAGGGAACAATTGCATTATGAATGGTTGTTTTATTTACTCCAATCTGTGAACTTTGGTTGAACATTTTCAAATCTTGCAGCTCACAAGCCGGGCGCAAAACCTGCTGTAAAACGAGCAAATTGCTGTTTTATGGATACTTTTTCTTTGTGCTAAGCTAACTTCGCTATATAATAAGAGTTTACATTTTCTAATCTTACTCTCCACCAGAAACCAGTCCTTGCGACACCTTAGGAGCGGCAACATTTGGGTTCACTTGAAGTTAATCTGTGCACTAAACACAAACAATCTGTGAATAAAAAACTGTTCTCAAACACTAGAGACACACTGCTCATCGACACAGGAGACATACAAGAAATATATCTTCTGTGGGGAATAAAGAACATGCATTCAGATGCTTTCACACACATACAAATAGATTTTAACATCAGAAAGTGCACCTGAACATCAGCAGAGTTTGGGGTTTGTGTGTGCAGCTCTGCAGGTACTTCATATTGATATGAAATGCTAATCTGTGCAGCACATTTCATATACCAAAGCAACACAAACAAGCTATATAAAAAGTAAATTGTACAATACGAAACAAATAAGACAATTTAAAGATAAGGAATTACAAAAGTGTTTGATCCAGCAATACATTATCATAGTGAAGTGTTAAGGTACTGAAACACATTTTCATTCACCTTAATGCTTTTAGGATGTAACATGTGTTGCACCCAGAATAAAAAAATGAAAGAGACATACAGCAATACCATTTAAAAATGCACATATAATTAAAAAAACATGATTGTCACACAATGAAAGTGGACCAAGGTAATACAATCCTGATGGTGTTTTCTGACATGCTTTAAAAACGTGCTTGCAACAGTTTTTTTTTTTTTCAGCCCATTCCTGTTGGCTCTGATTCAGGTCCGTATTCAGTCACACCAGAGATGATCAGATTTACTGGGTGTGATTGTATTCAGCAGCTAAAATCAGGAGCACATGAACGTTACTCCTCAGGTTGTTTTACTATGTTTAAAAAACACATTTAACATTTGAATCATTGTCAAACTGGCAGCTACCGGTCTGAACTCGTGGGAAAACGCACGTCATTCTGGTTTTTGAAATTGTGGCTTTTATACAACTTTGTGAATACGGGCTTTTATACATTTGCACAATCACTGTTTATTCTGTATGGTTATTACATAGGGTGCATCACTGCACATGATCACGATGAAAATAAAACCCTTTTCCAGACCACTTACTTCATCTCCATTTGTTTGACTCCATCTCTGCTGCTATGAACATAATAGGGACAGAAGTGGAACGCAGGAATACGAGGATGTGTGTCCTTCCTTTATAACTAGTTTGCTATGCCCTATTGCAGGGGTGTCAAACTCTTGGCCCGTGGGCCAAATCCGGCACTTCACTTCATTGTATGTGGCCCAGAAGAGCTTGCAAAGAGTATACTACGTTTATTATAAGGTTACGTGCTGCTTTACAGGATCACGTTGCCCATAAACTACATGTCCCACAATGCATCTCATTTTGAGAAAAGCGTACTGAAGAGACTTGCAATTACTTGCAATTATTTGCCCTAGACTTCTGCTTTTAGACATAGTCAATTATGAAGTTATTACCCGATCAGATAATAATCCAATGCAGAGGAAATATTGTAAAATAATATATTATTTTATATATATTATGTATATTTATCTGTGTATATTTATATAGTCATACAGGCTACTACAGTGGACAGCTTTTCAAAAGGTGTTTTCTTGTATATGCATGGGTTTTGATGGCATAGTTGCACCATCAGCCACTACATAGGACCTTATTGCATCATCCCATACACTGCCACTCAGTGGAAACTCAGTGTAAGTGCATGATACATTTCTCCAAACCAAGAGGAACGACAGAAAGCCAGATGGACCAAGTCACCTGCCGATATCCTTCCAATAATCCTTTTATGGAAAGCGCCCCCTGCAGGTATAAAACATTTGGTGACATCAATTAACAACTAATGAATCATATAATTAATAAATAGTCAAAGTATTGATTTTATGTTCGCAGGAAATTATGATTATTCACCTGTCCACTAAAGTGGACGTCATGCATCACTGGCTATAGTTACTACAATTCATACTGTTACTGCTACTGTTCTTCTTGAAAATACTTCATCTGCAATATCTTTTCCGGCCTTAAATCAATATACTTATGTTATTATAATTAAATTTTAAGTTTGCACATCTTTATTTCTCATTTTTTCCAAATGTACAAGTTTTCAGTTCAGACTTTAACGACTTAAAAAAAATCCTGAGTGAGGCTTTCTCAATTCATGCATGAAAGGGTTAAAGTTACCACCGGCCCTTTGAGAGCAACCATCATTAAAATGTGGCCCACGATGAAATTTAGTTTGACACCCCTGCCCTAATGTGTTATATAGACCAGTACCACTAAGAACTTTATGTATGTTTAGATAAATATAATAATGCTATTGCTGAAAGATAATTCAAAATGATAAGTGTTTAATTTCCGCAAGAATAAATGCAAAGTATGTAAACACACTCATGATATTTTATCCCTATATTTCACCATTACACTGCCGATTTAAGACTTGTTTTTTTACAGGCAATACAATTACATATTCTAATTGTATGATATTATGATTGTTCAGGTGCAATCAAACACTCCCAATTGGTCATTATTAGGTAATATAGTATTGTTAAGGTTAATATAAATATACAATATTTTAAGGGAACAATACTATAACACAAGATTTGACAACACCTCCTTTATCGAGTAGAACCTAAAAGATTACAAAAACTCAAATAAATCTTTAAATTCAATTAAAATTCCAACCGGAAGTGCTTCATACTACTTAGAGTAAATACCATTATGTTTTCCTCTGAAAGAGCTGACCGGAAGTTGTGTCATTGTTGATGTGATGCTAACTTAACGGCTGGTCCACCGTTAGTCTCGTGAATGGATGACATCATGCTGTCGGTCTCCATCTGCGACATGACACCTGCAGACACTAACGGTGAGACGTTATTATTTACAACCTGCCGTTAAACCGGTAAGAGCGACGCGTTCACGGTTTTCTGTTTACATAATGATTCACAGAAGTGTTTCTGTTAGCTAGCATGCTACTGTAGCCTCAGTGAAAGCACCCAGGTAGAGCTAGTGAAGCTAAAGATGCTAAAGATGGAGGTGAGAGGAATTCACCTGTTAGTCTTATTAAAATGGGAAATAAAGGGACATTTTCCTTTTTTGATGAGGAGAACACCTGCTTGCATCCATGTTGGGAACATTTCCAAATCAATGTAATGCTACATGATGGTACATTGATTTAATTAAATTAATTATGTTATCAACTAATTAATGCCACATCTGGTCATCTTTTTTTTTACTACAGGCTATTTTAACACCTACATTTGAATGCATGAGTGTTATTGATCTAATGATATTATATAATAGTGTAACAATCACAGGTGACACAGCCTACTGTAACACGAGACAGTAGCTACAGTGTAGTTATGGCAATGAATATCTTAAGTGCCAGTCTCCTTCAACAATGCAACATAGATATATATCAACATAAAGCAATGAAAATAGTGCAAGAAGAATAAGATGAGCTAAATACATAATGTTACATAAAAAATACTCTACAAGGATAACATATTGGTTATTGTAGTAATTCATAAATATGTGAAGTGCAAACAGATGGACACTTAACGTTAAAAAGACACTTCACAGATCCCAGGAGTTTAGCAGTCTAAAGGCCAGTGGGATAAAACTGCCCCTTATTTTTAGCATCGTTAACAGTTTCAATGCATGACTTTTTCTTGTAAACACAGGCTTTCATTTAGGGACCATCAATACATGTTACCTTTGAATTGCATAACACCAATGTTACTTTCAGTATCTGCCTTCTAACGTTTTTGTATAGGCAAAAACTATGCCAAACAAGTTAAATTAAATGTTTCATATTTTTCAGTAGTTAGTTTCCATGTCATGAGAACCAGTAACTCCAAATAAAGCCGAATTGACACACCCACTTTTTATTGGATTTTACTCCCATTTCTTTCTTATATCGACATATTTATTTTAATTGAACACTCTTGGATTATTTCAATAGCTCCAATATTATGTGACCTAATGACCCCAAATCCCACTGGACAATTAGGACACCCCTCTTTGAGTTGTGGGCCGACACAACTTAATATTATTTACATTTTTGTTCTGACGGCCGTTCAGCTACATGTATGTTGGTAGTTTTGTTTGCACTGATAGCAAACATGTTCCTCTGGTCAGAAGCCCCTCCTGTGTTTTTGTTTGATGGTTGTGGGCCAAAATGCAGATTTTCTGTCCCAGTCCAGCCCTGATCGAGTCCCTCTCTTGAGTAACTTCCTCTCTGTGTTGCAGGTGCAGAGTGATGCAGCAGAAGTTGTGCTCCAGAGGTTCTGGTTCTTTCCTCTCGGAGAGGAACGGCCAGGCCTGCGGTGCCTCCTCTTCCTCCTCCCCCTCCTCCCTGCCGTTCCGCTGCCCCCGCTGTGGAGAGCAGGAGCGTTTCCGCAGCCTGGCCTCGCTCAGAGCGCACCTGGAGTACCGCCACTCGTACTGCTCGCCGGACGTGACCAGCGGCGGCTTCAGCATCACCGGGAAGCTCCCCGACCCGTTAACAGCATCGATCCCGTGGCACGACATGAGCCTCCCGACCCGCAGGGGGCAGCAGAGACCCCCGCACGTTCGCTCCCTCAGCGACAGCAGAGACAGGTATATATATTTGTATTTGCACGTTGTTGGCATACACACAGAGATGGCAAAATTACACACATCCTTTACTCGAGTAGAAGTACAAATACTCATGTTTAAAAATACTCTGGTAGAAGTACTGACTAAACTTCTTTACTCAAGTCAAAGTACAGAGGGCTTTGAAATGTACTTCAGTAAAAAGTACCCATAACTAGCAGCTGTTTTAAAGAGTACCTGACCTCCCTTTATATTAATAGAACAATAATGTCATTGTTAGCTAATGAATGTTTCCATGCTGAACAACGGCAACATGACAACGTTTTCATTGGTCCCTCTTCTTTAGAGAAGACCAGGAAATGATGGATACACGGATCGTGTTCAAATCAATAGGCACGCAATGACTCTAAATAATAATGATCACACCACCAAGCACACATTCAGACTAAAGGAACCAGCCTGTTTGGAAAATGAGAGAAGTAGAGAGTACAGGTATTTGGGTTCAAAATGTAAGAAGTAGAAAGTACAGGTATTTGTGTTCAACATGTAAGAAGTAGAAAGTACAGGTATTTGTGTTCAACATGTAAGAAGTAGAAAGTACAGGTATTTGTGTTCAACATGTAAGAAGTAGAAAGTACAGGTATTTGAGTTCAACATGTAAGAAGTAGAAAGTACAGGTATTTGTGTTCAACATGTAAGAAGTAGAAAGTACAGGTATTTGTGTTCAACATGTAAGAAGTAGAAAGTACAGGTATTTGTGTTCAACATGTAAGAAGTAGAAAGTACAGGTATTTGTGTTCAACATGTAAGAAGTAGAAAGTACAGGTATTTGTGTTCAACATGTAAGAAGTAGAAAGTACAGGTATTTGGGTTCAACATGTAAGAAGTAGAAAGTACAGGTATTTGTGTTCAACATGTAAGAAGTAGAAAGTACAGGTATTTGAGTTCAACATGTAAGAAGTAGAAAGTACAGGTATTTGTGTTCAACATGTAAGAAGTAGAAAGTACAGGTATTTGGGTTCAAAATGTAAGAAGTAGAAAGTACAGGTATTTGGGTTCAACATGTGAGAAGTAGAAAGTACAGGTATTTGTGTTCAACATGTAAGAAGTAGAAAGTACAGGTATTTGTGTTCAACATGTAAGAAGTAGAAAGTACAGGTATTAGTGTTCAACATGTAAGAAGTAAAAGAAAAAAGTCGTCAGAAAAATAAGTAGTGGAGTAAAATACTGATACCAGAAAAATGTACTTAAGTACAGTAACGAAGTATTTGTACTCCACTTTTGTTCTTGTTCTGTTATAACGCTTTGTGTGGAATGCTTTGACAATACTATGTTTAAAATGTGGCCATGCCAATAAAGCCCCTCTGTATTGTATTGTATTGTATTGACAGCGGGTTCCTCCCCTCCTACGGCTCTGTGAGGAGGAGAACCCAAAGCGTGGGGGTTGGGACGCAGGCGGAAGAGGAAGAGGAGGATGATGATGAAGAGGATGATGAAGAGGAGTTTGGGTCAGATGACGACGATGTGGGAGATGATGATGAGGACGAAGGTGAAGAGAAAAACGGAGGTAGAAATGACGGAGATGTTAAAATGTCCATTAAAAAGTCAGACACTTGCCCCCACCGTCTGAACCACCAGCTGTTCCACCCTCCTGCTCCCCTCGCCCCCCCGCCCTACCCCAACCTGGACCTGGAGCTGGACCTGGAGCTGGTCGGTGCGTTCAGCTTTTCTAACTTTTTGGAGCAAAGATTTGTTTATTGATCCAAGGATAACTTATAGTACAATCACAGCGACTGCAGTTGGAAATTGAAATAATTTAAAACAGATTAGCCATGTAAACGGTTTATAAGGAATAATAGTTTTTGTCCTGCACATTGTGTAAAATTATAATCGACAGAAGTTTCTCAAATGGCTGAAAAATGCTTTTGATTTGTATTTTCGGCACCTTTAACACAGTACACTCTCCTGTCTCCTGTCCTGTCTCCTGTCCTGTCTCCCCTCTCCTGTCTCCTCTCCTGTCCTGTCTCCTCTCCTGTCTCCTCTTCTGTCTCCTGTCCTGTCCTGTCTCCCCTCTCTCCTCTCCTGTCTTGTCTCCTCTCCTGTCTTCTCTCCTTTCTCCTCTCTCCTCTCCTGTCTCCTCTCCTTTCTCCTCTCTCCTCTCCTGTCTCCCCTCCTCTCCTGTCTCCTCTCCTTTCTCCTCTCTCTTCTCCTCTCTCCTGTCTTCTCTCTTGTCTCCTCTCTTGTGTCCTCTCCTGTCTCCTCTCCTCTCCTGTCTCATCTCTCCTCTCCTCTCTCCTGTCTCCTCTCCTTCTCCTCTCCTTCTCCTCTCTCCTGTCTCCTCTCTCTTGTCTCCTGTCTTCTCTCTTGTCTCCTCTCCTGTGTCCTCTCCTCTCTCCTCTCCTTTCTCCTCTCTCCTCTCCTGTCTCCTCTCCTGTCTCCTCTCTCTTCTCCTCTCTCCTGTCTTCTCTCTTGTCTCCTCTCCTGTGTCCTCTCCTGTCTCATCTCTCCTCTCCTGTCTCCTCTCCTGTCTCATCTCCTGTCTCCTCTCCTTCTCCTCTCCTGTCTCCTCTCCTGTCTCCTCTCCTTCTCCTCTCCTTCTCCTCTCCTCTCCTATCTCCTCTCCTTCTCCTCCCCTGTCTCCTCTCCAGATCAGAACCAGTACTCCGGTCTGCAGACAGCAGCAGCCTCAGCAGCGGTGCGTCGTCGCCTGGCGAGTCTCCTTCGCGCCGCCGACAGCACGATGCAGCGTCGCCTCGCCAAGGTGAGCACGGAACTGGCTCAGACGGACACGCAGCTGCTGTGTGAGCGCGCCCACTCGCAGCACCTCGCCCAGGAGAGGCAGGAGGTGGCCGACAGAGAGCGGTCGCTGAGCCGACAGGTGGACGTGGCCGTCATGGTGATCGCAGCGCTGAGGGAGCAGCTGAACGCCTCGGAGAACGAACTGGAGCGACAGGAGAGGTAAACGTGATCAGATATACTACTGCATATATATAACCTTTATTTAACCAGGTAAAGACTCATTGAGATTAAAATGTCTTTTCCAAGAGCGACCAAGAAGGGCAGCATGAACAAAGTTACAACAGATAAAACACAGACAATACAGGCAGACGAATACAGCTGTAAAACACAAATACAACAGCACATTAGAAAGTCAATATGCAAAAGAACATTTCAATTTTGGGATATACGCATATTCAAGTGAAAGTCTTAATTGTCATACGCACAGCAACAGTGTCAAAGTCAACTTTATTGTCAATCTTTCAGTTTGTGTGTACAGACAGAGAGATCGAAATACTGTTTCCCAAATCAAATCAAATCAACATTTATCATAACCCCAAATCACAAGGAATGCCTCAAAGGGCTATACAAAGCAAAGACAAAAACAAAATACAAACGTCAAACCATAACGATTATAAAAACTTGGATAAGTCAACGTAAAATGTGCTATTTTGCTACAATCTTTAATAACAACAACTGTGTGAAAGTATTTACTTTACAATATATACTAGTGTATTAAAGATGTTATTGATATTACTAGTATTTCATTAGATTTCTGATTTCCATGTGTGCAGTCCACTTTATTTTTCTCTTGTGCTCCACATGAACTGCTCACTGACCCAGTGCTGTATTTGGATAATCATTTGTGTTGTGGGGAGTACTACTGCATATGTTTGAATGTAGCATTGTGCTTGTAGGAACATTAACGTCTTATTATAATATAATTTAATAATACTTGTACATGTTGATTTAGGGCTGCATCATTTGGAATAAATAACTGACTGCGATTACTTTTGACTAATTGCAATATGAATCATGATATAATATTATTTGTGAATTAGAATCAGAAAAAAACTAAATGAACTGCTCATCGACCCAGTTTTTCGATTTCATTTCGGTTTTCCAGGGAGGTGATAACGATCCAGAAGTTCCTGGAAGCGGCGGCTCGACAGGAGACGTGCGGTAAAGTCCGGATCCAGCACTTCATCGAGAATCTGCTGAGACGCATCGCTCTGGCCGAGAGGCTGGTGGAGTATTACCAGGAGAACAGCCCGCAGCAGTGCAGCCACTACAAGGTACAGCAGGGCGGAGGAGAAATAAGTACTTCATAGGGACCTTTTCTGGGTAATAAGCACTTTTGATACAAATTATCAAATTGTCCCGATGATAATAATAAAACCTTTGTTATTTTAAAATAAAGACACTGTATCTTTATTTTGTGTTAATCCTAAATGTAACGGCGTATTTTCTGTTTGTATTTAGTTTGTCTTGTATCTGGTTGTGTTAAAAAAAACTAACCTTTGACCTTTTTCTGTGTCCTCATCAGTACCAGCAGCCCAGTGAACACACACCTCACAGGATCACTAAAAGCAGGTGAGAAACTCCACACTGATGCTGTTCATCCCTCAAACTCAAACTGAATGAGTTTAAAATCTCCAGAAGTAAAAAGCTAATGTTGGGCTATAAAGGAACTACAGCACGGTCACATGACTTCACGTCACCACCGCTAAGCTAAAGGAGGCTAATGTTAGGCTATAAAGGAACTACAGCACGGTCACATGACTTCACGTCACCACCGCTAAGCTAAACGAGGCTAATGTTGGGCTATAAAGGAACTACAGCACGGTCACATGACTTCACGTCACCACCGCTAAGCTAAAGGAGGCTAATGTTGGGCTATAAAGGAACTACAGCTCGGTCACATGACTTCACGTCACCACCGCTAAGCTAAACGAGGCTAATGTTGGGCTATAAAGGAACTACAGCACGGTCACATGACTTCACGTCACCACCGCTAAGCTAAACGAGGCTAATGTTGGGCTATAAAGGAACTACAGCACGGTCACATGACTTCACGTCACCACCGCTAAGCTAAAGGAGGCTAATGTTGGGCTATAAAGGAACTACAGCACGGTCACATGACTTCACGTCACCACCGCTAAGCTAAAGGAGGCTAATGTTAGGCTATAGAGCAGTGTTTCTCAAACTTTTTCACACCAAGGACCACTTAACCAATAAAAAAACACTCGCGGACCACCTCACTCCACAAATATCCAAAACACATCGTTTTTCGAGCAGATTACAAATCGCCTGAAAATGGTACAAACAGGTGACGAAGGTGTTGCGCTGGGCTATATCATGAAATCGAAAGTGAAACTTAAGCTCGTTCCATTGCGGAGATATTCCCGCGAGAGTGCGGAAAACTTAAATGGAATTATTTATTTAAAATGTTACCAATATACTCACGGACCACTAGGGGGCGCTCACGGACCACCAGTGGTCCGCGGACCACACTTTGAGAAGCACAGCTATAAAGGAACTACAGCTCGGTCACATGACTTCACGTCACCACCGCTAAGCTAAAGGCGGCAGATAACCAAAACACATTAAAAAAAAACATTGACTTCAAGATTAAAGAACAAAATGTGCTAAACTGCTGACTCATTCCTGCACCACTCTATAGGTTATTATCAGAAGTATCTTCAGGGTCCCAGCTGATCCTTAAAAAGTCTTAAAAGTCTTACATTTACTTTTTGATATTCAAGGTCTAAACATTTCGAAAAAGGTCTAGAATTTTAGGAAGGGAGGAATTACATTTGATCTTAGGCAGGATCTTGTTTGTTAATGTGAAGGCAGTCATGTTGGGTTGGCAGTTGGCACTAAATATGTCCCGTTATTCAAATGCAATAAAACTCAGTAACGGTTTATACTGTTTTCTAGTTCATCGATTTTTTTGTATTGATATTATTTTTCCCTGTTAGAGGGGTCTTAAAAAGGTCTTAAGAGTCATTCAATTTGTACTTGAAAAATGTGCAGATACCCTGATGTTAATTGAAATAAATCTGACATTTGCAGGTCAGCGGGGGGTCAGCTGTCGTCCTCCGGTCTCCATGACCACAGGACCCACTCCCACTCGTCCTCCTCGCAGTTTGGGGGCCGTCCTCTGTTCTCCCGAGCGGGGGGGGCGGCGGAGCGGGAGCACCGGGAGCGTCTGGCTCAGTCGTCCCGGCTCTTCTGCCGACCCGAGCACCGAGACGACATCTGGAACCACCAGCGGCGCCGCTCGGCCGGGTACGAGGCGTAGAACTGTAGAGCAGCGGTTCCCAACCTTTTTCAACTCCGGGCCCACTTAAGAATCTAAAAAAAAGTTTTCGTGGCCCACATTCAACCACAAACAATAGAGTGGTAGAGTGACGCGTCCTAAAACCCGGACGTGAGTTAGCATTTGACCACTTCCTGTTCCCTCGTCTCAGAGCCAGTGGGATTTCTCTATAGGATTTTGGAAAATAGGTGGAAATAAGGTTTTTGAAGAGTTGACGTGTCTGAAAAACGATGGTTGTTAACAAGTGGCTGAATAGGACTTCAGAAGTTGTCGAGGACGCTAAACAAGTACAAACCACAGACTGTCTGTGTCATGGAGAATACAGTCGCTGGTTTATTTATGTCTGTAGGTTGTTGTTGTGAGTGTGGACGGTCGGAGCATATACTGCGTTAGCTTAGCCGATCTCCATTCAGAAGACACGCATTTTTAAAGGTTTTTCGCCTGCCGTCTGTCTGCAGACTTGTCAAAGCATTAATTCATGGTTTTTACTAACCGGTATCAGTATGTTGTTACTTCGGCATCATTTAGAAACGTGTATTACAATTAAATCACGGTCAAATATGTTCATCTTGTTGTAGTTGTAGCCCCCTTGCCAGCGATTCTCTCTCTAGTTTAGCATACTCAGCCCGGTTGTTGGCCCGAAAAGATTCTCGATTTTGGAGAGCCAGAAAACTGTGAAAAAGTACCCGCTAGCCGGAGCTAGCGGTAGTGGAAAAGCAACCAAAAACGGGCCGGGCACGGCACGCTTAAACCGTGCTACGTGCTGCAGTGGAAATGCGCCATAAGTTTGTTTGCCCCTGTTCTGCTTGAAAGCAAGTACCATTTAGAATCTGTATGTTTGAATGTCGATCTTAAGTTGGCGTGACGTTGAAGTCGCTGTAGTTCCTTTATAGCATAACGTTAGCATTTTTGCTTCTGGCGATTAGATTTATGATTCGAAAATGATAAAAGTAGGGTAGACATGTGGAGATTATCCGGCTGAACAAAACGTACATTTATCAAACAGGTTCGTTTTCCACAGACCTTATTTTTTACAATATTCCATAATCCTATGGAGAAATCCGGTTGCTTTTTTGTCGAGGGAACCAGCAGCTTACTTCCGGGTAAATACGTCATCCCTGCACCACTCTATACGGAGGCTAAATAATGTTCTGATTGGTCAATTCAGAACACGTGACACGTTATAAATCCAGTAGAACAGACCGCTGTCAAGGACTGTAATGACCGTTGCTAAGGACTGTAATGACCGTTGCTAAGGAGGATCGAGAAACAGAAAGGAAAGGAGGTTCTAATATAACAAAATCTTAATAATGAAATGTTTCCACACAAATCATAATGTTTTGCAAATTATTTGGCGGCCCACTTGCAATGCGTTGGGAACCGCTGCTATAGAGGAACACGGGGGGGGGGGGGGGGGGCTCCAGGCGGTAAAACTTTATTTAACAACGACTCTATTCCAGCTTGGTAACCTATGGAAAAGTACATCAAATTCACATGCTCTTAATCAGCTTCAATCATTTATGTTTCATTCACTTTTAGTTTAAACTAGAATAATCTCAAACCTGGCATAAACAAAGCTTTGAAACGGCATTTAAAAATGTTTAAGAAGGACAGCAGAAACACAAAATAAAGTAGCTCTCTTGTAAGTCCTAAATCCAAAATGTGCACGATTTACCTTCAAAGATTATACTAGATTTGTTGATCTGGAGAGAAATGATCTTTAAAAACATTGATAATATGTCAATCATAAGGTTATTGTTCTTGGGCAGCTGCATCAAAAACTTCACAGTTATTGGTATAAGAATAGAAAAATAAAAAAAAGCGTTTAAAAATAAGGTACAATATGTATATTCAAATGTTTTCAATCTGATCTGAAAATATACATTTCTTGTACTTAACTTCACAGATTATTTGACATACATGTGTGTATTAGACTTGCGCCTCATAAATGATGCAATTGATTACATTTTATAATAAATAGAGAAGAAAGTTGGGCTGTACCACTTTACAATAAGACTACCCTTATAAAGGGTTTACGAATAGTTTGTAATTCATTTATTAATTAGGTTGTGAACACTTTATAAATCATTAATAAGCTTTTACAAGACATGAGATAAACAGGGCAACTGTGACCGGTTATTGCCAAATAGTGAGCCCACATTTATCTGTAGCTACTGCTAAGCCTTATATTGGCCACCTAGCTTACTTCGTGTTCTTCATCAGCCAGCATCCTTGGTATCTGTTGCTCACTGAGTTGATTCTCGCTAAAGGCGCATTTCCACTGCAGGGCCTCGCACGGCTTAGTACGGTATAGCTAGGCCTCGTTAGGCCAGACTCACTTTATGCTGCGTTTCCATTACAGTTTAGGAACTGGGGCAGTAACTATAGTAACGCAGTGTAGGCGGAGCCGTGACGTCATCTTCAATGCGAACCACAAAATCAACATCAGCCGTTAGCTGTTAGCACTCAGAGCTCACAGCTCCTCATATCTGTTCAGAAACTAGACAACAGTTAAACAAGTACAAACCACATACTGTCTGTGTCATGGAGAATACAGTCGCTGGTTTATTTATGTCTGTAGGCCGTTGTTGTGAGTGTGGACGGTCGGAGCATATACTGCGTTAGCTTAGCCAAGCTCCATTCAGAAAACACGCATTTTAAAAGGTGTTTCGCCTGCCGTCTGTCTGCAGACTTGTCAAAGCATTAATTCATGGTTTTTACTAACCGGTATCAGTATGTTGTTACTTCGGCATCATTTTGAAACGTGTTATAATTAAATCACGGTCAAATAAGTTCACTTGGTTGTAGTTGTATCCCCCTTGCCAGCGATTCTCTCACTAGTTTAGCAAACTCAGCCCGGTTGTTGGCCCGGAAAGAACCACGATTTTGGAGAGCCAGAAAAACTGAAAAAGTACCCGTTAGCCGGAACTACTCCTAGTGGAAACGCAACCAAAAACGGGCCGGGCACGGCACGCATAAACCGCGCTGAAGTGGAAAATGCGCCATTAGTAGCCAATAGAAGGCTTAGTCATCTTGCCAAATATTGAGCCTGTGTTGACGTATGAAAACTATGTTAGAACTGGTTTATAATGAATGATTAAAAAAGTGTTTACAACCTAATTAATAACCTAATTATGAAGCCTTTATGAATCCTTTATAAGGTAGTACCCAATAAATGACTCTTATGAAAGCTGCTTGGCTTCAGACTGCGTTACAGGGTCTAAGAACATAATGCAATAAGAGATATTCCTGCAAGGCAACATAACGAGCACATATTAGTAACTACGGAAGTTATATTGCTGTCTTATTACTTACTTACTTTTCCATAGATTATTAAACTGAAATACTGTCAGGTTTTACACCGGGTGCTTTTTCAGCGGGATGTAAGAGTCAGCTTCTCGTCTCATTTGTCAGCACAACGAAATCTCATATTCAGTACAATATAATGATCTCAGTCGTCAGTGATACTTACATTCTGAATCCTCTCCTCCCGTATGTTAGAAAACTTCAGGTAAAAACGTGCTTTTGTATTCATCTCCTGATTTAATTATAGTTATTGAATGGAAACGAGATGATGGAGCGTCCTCTCCACTGGTTCAAACTCTACGACGACACATCCACAGCAGACCTGGGAACAATAAACATTTAACTCAAATGGAGGATGGGTGGTGTTCGCTACATCACGACCAATTCTGATTATTGTACAAAGAGAGAGAAGTTGAATATGTCGGCTTGTAAAATACTTTATTGTGATATTTATATTTTCTGGTCCTGTGGTAGCGAATCACACCCATCCATTTTTATCGGATCTAGACTTATACACCGTCCGCCTGCCACAAATACTCACCACAGCCCCAATTCTGGATTAATCCGCTGCTGAAAGTAGTCCCTTGAAATCTTAATTCTACAACATTGTTCAAATCCGAAATATAAAATGGTCAAAAGAAATTGGACCGCAATCAACAATACCGGTTCAGATGATCATAGAATACCTAGAATATAAGTATTTTTTAATCAAAATGATCGAGAAGTGAAATACATTACATTACATTTAGCTGACGCTGTTATCCAAAGAGACTTACAATAAGTACATTCGACCAACAAGATACAAACTTGAAGAAAACAGAATCATATAAGTGCATCAGGTTTCATAGAGCCAAACATTTCAAGTGCTACTCAACTGGCTTTAGATAAGCCAGTCCTTTATTAGTATATAAGTGCTTTGTTAGTAATTCTATCGCTCGAAGTGGAGTCTAAAGAGATGAGTTTTCAGTCTGAAGAAGATGTGTAAGCTTTCTGCTGTCCTGATTTCAATGGGGAGCTCATTCCACCATTTTGGAGCCAGGATAGCAAACCCACGTGTTTTTGCTGACGGGAACTTGGGTCCCCCTCGCAGTGCGGGTGCAGCGAGCTGTTTGGCTGATGCAGAGCGGAGTGCACGTGCTGGGGTGTACGGTTTAACCATGTCCTGGATGTAGGAAGGGCCAGATCCATTCACAGCATGGTACGCACGTACCAGTGTCTTGAAGTGGACTCTAGCAGTTACTGGAAGCCAGTGAAGGGAGCGGAGGAGCGGAGTGGTGTGGGAGAATTTAGGAAGGTTTAGGACTAGTTAGTTTTAACTACTTAGGGTTATAATAACATTTTCGAATCCTAAACGATATGTATGGAGGTCAGAGAGAAACTATTGGTTTTGGTATTTTTATGGGATTTGTTGACAATAACAAACACATATAACAAAATCAGGCTTTATCAAAGTACAGCATGCCACTAAATCGTGTCCGGAAAGTGTTTTTTTGGTCACTTTACGCAGAGCTGTTTATGCATATTTGTCCACCCAAGAAGCAGTGTGTACATGCAGGTTTATTTGTCCCAGGTCTGCAGGGCGCCACACACAAACGAATGTACTCCTGAGTGAATGTTTAGCTCTGAAGAGACGCCGAGCTTTAGGCGCTCGCTCACACACAAACGGGTGGAGATTCTCCGATCACAAATGAATGACGTCGTATCAACGCTTTCATCCAAAGTGACTTACAGTGCCGTGGAAAAACGCCTACAGTTACATTTGCAGTAATCTCTCGTTCCATAGAGTCATTCCTCTCTCGGTTTCTTTGCACCCATCCAATGATAAGAATGTAAATGTAAAAGACGGTATTCGGTGTCAAATGTATCCTTGCTGTCGTTGGTTTAGGTTTTGTCGTTAATGGATATTTTGTATACAAAGCTATTATGTGTCGTCAAGTGGAAGTAGTAGTCTTACAGTATTCTAACCTGGCACAGTATTCATACCACAGATATTTCCCCCTCTGCTTTTATTTCTATTATTTCTTATATTTTTATAATGGACAGTAATGACGTCATAAAAAGTCATTCAATCTTAGACTGTCATTTGCCATTTTCTCCAAATTTTGTAGGGTTGCTAAAAAAATGTAAGCCAAATGTGTGTCGTCCATTTAGAGAACCAAGTCAGACGATATATTATTTAATATGTTATTGGATAACTACTTAAAAAAAACATTAACCATCATTTTTTATTTGCTTCAAGAGTTTAAAAAGCTGAGGGTACGTGTTAGTTTGGCCAGATGTACTCTCTACTGCTTCTTTTAATCTTATCCGGAAACATCTGGACCTAATAATATTGCAGAGATCCATCGCACTTTGTGAATTGAGGCACTGCTGATGGAAGGCCAGGTGTTGCTGCTGCTGTCCATTTTAAAAACCCTGACATATTGCGAATATTCCGAGAAACACTCAGAATTGTATAAATTAATGAAGTGAATTTACATTAAAAAATCTTTTAAATCTGCGCTAAAAGAAGATGGAATTTCGGGGGAAAACATGATTATTTCTTTCTTTTGTACATTTCTAAACTATTCCTCGTAATTTTAGGACTTTCAGAGAAGTTTTTTCTTATGATTCACATTTCTTTCTCTTAGATTTACCAATTGAATCGAAAGGGAACATTTAATTTTCCTTCTAAATTTCAGATTTTTTTCCACAAAATGGTTGAAAAAAATAAATCTTGAAACGTTTTTTTTCTCTGAATGTTACCATACTCTAGACCAGGGCTACTCAATTAGTTTGGAATGGGGCCGGTTGATGAAAATGATCCAAAGCAAGGGGCCGGGGAAAAGATGGCTTGAAATATGAGCAATCAAACTAAGAGCTTCAGATACAGTAAATACTACAACAGCACAGTGAAGTGCTTATATTGTGTTTAATGAAATCAAAGAACAAGCCCCTCTCTCTAAAGGCCTTTAGAGATCTAAATGGCTCAGAACTCAGTAGGCCTACCTGTGAAGCTCATTTAACCATCAACATCATTTCATTTAATTTAGGTGAAATTATCTAATCATTCACGCAGAGATGCAATCAATGACAGGGTAGCCTAGTAGGTGGGTTCGAAACCAGAGCCCTCAGAAGTTTTCAGGCATTGTGTTTCCCTCTATCTCTCATTGTAACACCCTCTCTGGAATAAAGGCCCTCTGGCCCAAAGAAAATCTTTAAAAAAATAAAAAAGTAGATTACTTTTTAACATTATACACAAAGGGCCAGTAAATATCACCCCGGGGCCGGATTTGGCCCGCGGGCCGCCAATTGAATAGCCCTGCTCTACACGCTCCGTAATACATTTTTAACCTACAATATCCCTAATACTCCTTCTTAGAAATTGGCCTTCCCCAGGTGTCTTTCATCGTGCTCTGAAATTCAGGAAACTATGTTACTGATTTAAACATGTTTCTCTTTGTTTACTGCAGTAAATTGTTGGTTTAAGTGAATTTAGCAGCATGCACTTCCCCCTGACTGCAGATGCTATGGGTTTCTCTGCAGACAGCAGCATAACTCTTGTGTGTGTGATGTATGTGTGTGGAGGAGTGTGTGATTTCTGTCACTCGGTTATAGGTAATATGGTTGAAGATGCATGAGGAAGCCCTACTACTACTACTACTACTACTACTACTACATATGTAGCTGTTGTGTTACTGTGAAAGCATGCTTCTTATGTAGCAAAAAAAGCAAAGTACTTATACTGTTATCTTGTACTACTATGTGTACTTTTGTAGCAGAGCGAGGTCTATTTTAATGGTACAGTATTTGAAGGGAAGTTGCACTAAAGCGACAAATAGCACTTAGCGTGGAGCTGTTGGATTTTAATAAGAAGGGAGCGTCGCAAAGTGGACAATCATCGTGTTCCTGCTCAGCGTTTGGAGGGAATCGAGCTCTGAGGAAGCAGCTGGAGACGTGGGAGAAAACATAACTGAACAAGTGTTATACCTGCGGTTTGATTATGACACTACTACCTTTCTGGCCGTGAGTCGGTAGAGATTAAAGTTAGTTTTTATGTTGTGTAAAAAAATGTTTCCGCGCCACGTTGGAATATCCTCGAGTTCATCATGTTTGTCCGTAGGGATTTCGTTTTGCAGAAGTGATCTCTAGTTTTGTGCCTTCACTGAGAAACTCTGTCGTCTGTATAACACTGTGCAAAATGCAATACTGTGAAGAACTGGAAAACTTTTTATGTTGAAACTTGTCGGTCTGTGAAATCCATCGAAGATTAAAGAACATGACGCCAAGATTATTACTGTGGTTTGTTTTTATTGCCAAGTTATCACTAACATAATGTTACATTAACATTAACATTGCACTGGCTCCTAATTACTTTGAAGAGAGAAAACTAAATGATCTCTGTATAAATTGAAGCGTTAATTTATTATGTGATTATTTATATATCATTTATTTAATTTTCAATGTCCTTTATTTTGTTGAAGTCAACTGAGTTATGATTATTTAATAAAAGATGTGGTTTATTGATCTTACATTTAAATATTGTTCTTCGTGTGTGTGTGTGTGTGTGTGTGTGTGTGTGTGTGTGTGTGTGTGTGTGTGTGTGTGTGTGTGTGTGTGTGTGTGTGTGTGTGTGTGTGTGTGAGAAAAAAAACATAAGGAAGTGATTAACACACAGTTGCTCAGGGGAAAACAGAAATATGTTGAATGTGCATGACTGATATTTATTTGATTACATTTTTGTAAATCTCTTAAAAAATAGGGATTAATTGGCCTTTTTTGCCTCCCCTTGAATTTAAATTAGAAAAAATAAATCTCTGTAATTAATTGTTGTGTTGCAGTAATCACAAATGGCCACTAGAGGTCACTCTCCTACTACAGGACGTCGGGGGATGCTTCTTCTTTTTCAGTGGTTGAGTTGTAAAGTCCTGAGTTCAAAGTATGAAAAGTAAAAGTATTTATTGTGCAGAATGGCTCTTTATCTTTATATGTATATTAAATCATAATTGTTTGGCTTACAAATTGAATGTTGTAGTGTGTTAATGTGGAGCAATTTGTATAATACTTCTTGTACTACCAAGTAGATAAGTAGTAATATTTTATATCATAAAAACACGTCATGTTTGTATTTATGTGTTTAGTAACAAATATCAACAAACAAAAATATTTGAAGTCGTCCTCAAATGTATTGGTTGTGTGTGTGTGTGTGTGTGTGTGTGTGTGTGTGTGTGTGTGTGTGTGTGTGTGTGTGTGTGTGTGTGTGTGTGTGTGTGTGTGTGTGTGTGTGTGTGTGTGTGTGTGTGTGTGTATATGTGTGTGTATATTATATATGTGTGTGTATATTATGTGTGTGTGTGTGTGTGTGAGAAAACATAAGGAAGTGATTAACACACAGTTGCTCTCTCTCTCTGGGACTCCGGGGAAAACAGAAATATGTTGAAGCGGATCTTTTTTATTCCTCTTCACTGACAGCTTCTCTCTGTCTACATGGAGCATCTGTTTCCACAGAACTCAGCCTGAGAACCACTTCCCAAACACATAAAATGAAAAACAATATTTACTTAATATTACTTTAAACAAATCTCACACGAAATAATGCCCTGTTGAAATTATGTGAGAAAAACAATTTCCATCATAATATGCATCTTTAAAAATAAGCATCTGTGTATGGAAGGAGTTTCAATACAAAATAAAGCAGTAAAATGTAATTTGGCGATGCAAGAATGCCTTCAAGTGCTCTTTGGATTATCGTATTTCCTAAGATTCAAAATGCTTTTCTTCCAAGATCGTAGCGTTCATGAGTTTTAAGTCATCGTTAAGAAGGTGATTATGGAAATTATCGTCTTAAATTCCAAGAAAACACTCACTTACTTACCAGAAAAAAAGACCTTTCATTTTCTCTGAGATTATGAATTTATACATTTGGGAGGAAAAAGTGAAATTCTCTATTAAAATCACACATTTTCTAGAACAAATGTTCGGAAAAGTAAAGAGCGCAGGGTGTTTGTCGAGGAACATCATCGCCTCACTTACAGTGAATATCAAATTCTTAAGAAACAAGTATTTGTCAAGTTTTAAGTCAACTTATCCCGCAAATGGTGCATATTCTTCTACATTTTTACGAGTAAATGTTCATATTTATCATGTATTTTTATGTCAGCGAACAGTCAGCGTATCTGAAACGTAAATTAACACTTTAGTTTCCTGGTGGTTAAAAATAAAGATTACCTATATTTGTGATACTCTGACCATCATTTCTGCATATAAATGTTCCTGGTAGTTAAGATAATTAAACGAAAATGTTAATTTGACTCAAAAACATAACTATCTAAGTATAAAAGACAGATAATTCATCATTTTCCCGTGGGCTCTTGTATTTTTTTCTGAGGCTGTTTTCATTATATCAATTCATATATTTATATAATGTTTTTATTTGTTTATTTTTTCCTTTTATGACCTAGTTCAGCCAACAGCGTGTTTGTGAAAGCAGCTGTGATGTGAGCGTGAGGCAGAATGTGATGTTATTGTTACGTTACGGTTCCTGACTGCATTACAGCGTGTCAATAAATACTGCAGGATGCTGGTGATTCTTCCTGGAGAGAGTAAACACCATGACGCTTTGACGTCACACCACGCTCTCCGTCCACACGCTCTGACGTTGGACAATCTCAGCTAGAGCAAAAGAAAAATGCATGTTTTCTGGAACCATCACGTAGCTCTGTGTCAGAGTCAGAATCTACAGGCTGTCACCCTGCAGCTCCAGGCCGCAGATAACAGATTTCTGCGAACAGTGGCGTGAAAATGTGCCACAAAGCCAAGTTGTTGTTGTCCACAGAGAGAGGACGAGAGATTCATTTTACCCACAAAGCACTACGGAAGGTATTTGTCAAAGCTTTTTAGCCTTTCTTGGGTCTTCTAATGTGCTTTTACTGGATTCATTGCAGCATTTCTACCCATTTGTAAACAGAAAACCCCCTAATGCTGGTATAATTGTGCATTTCCACTGCAGCGCGTAGCACGGTTTAAGCGTGCCGTGCCAAACCCGGCCCGTTTTTTGTTGCGTTTCCACTAGGCGTAGTTCCGGCTAGCGGGTACTTTTTCACAGTTTTCTGGCTCTCCAAAATCCAGGTTCTTTCCGGGCCAACAACCGGGCCGAGTATGCTAAACTAGTGAGAGAATCGCTGGCGAGGGGGCTACAACTACAACCAAGTGAACATATTTTACCGTGATTTCATTATAACACATTTCAAAATGATGCCGAAGTAACAACATACTGATACCGGTTAGTAAAAACCATGAATTAATGCTTTGACAAGTCTGCAGACAGACGGCAGGCGAGAAACCTTTTAAAATCCGTGTTGTCTGAATGGAGATTGGCTAAGCTAACGCAGTATATGCTCCGACCGTCCACACTCACAACAACGGCCTACAGACATAAATAAACCAGCGACTGTATTCTCCATGACACAGACAGCCTGTGGTTTGTACTTGTTTAACTTTGGTCTAGTTTCTGAACAGATATGAGGAGCTGTGAGCTCTGAGGGCTAACAGCTAACGGCTGATGTTGGTTTTGTGGTTTTCATTGAAGATGACGTCATGGCTCCGCCTACACTGCGTTACTATAGTTACTGTCCCAGGTACTAAACTGTAATGGAAACGCAGCATCAAGTGAGCCTGGCCTACCAAGGCCTAACTATGCCGTACTAAGCCGTGCGAGGCCCTGCAGTGGAAATGCGTCATACATGGCCCTACACTTTAGGGATTGGTTTCTGGGGTGAGCTCCACTTCCAAAGTTAAACCAGGGTTTAAACATAAAGTTAGTGTTGCATGTGAAGCCGCCCTGTGGGACTCTTTCGCCTCCGGATCCAGTTTCCTGTCGATACCCTGCGGACCGAGGCCCTGTCACTAAACACATTTGCATCCACTCAAGTTAAAGTGTCAGGGGGACAACGGCCTGCATTCCTACAAACACAAGCTGTGGTTATCAGGAGAAATTACACTACTGTATGAGGTAGAAGACGGAAACACATGTGTGTCTTTTTGGTATCTAAATATCATCATCTTCTGATGTCTGCAGACAGTAAAACTTCAGCATTAATCGTTTTCTTGTGACTAATTGTTCATTCGTTTAACGAAACCCTGAGAAGAAATTGACAATTGTTCTTTCTGGTTATCCAGCTACTGGTTAACAAAGTCTGATCTAGTTTGTTTTACCTCTGTTAATGACATAAGAGGAAGTCTTGCCAGGATAATCTTTCCAAATTCCTTCTAAATTCCTTTTCACTTGCAACAAATTATATGTTTTGTCAGACTTTAGCTTTACACAAAATTGTTTTAGAGACACATTCTGAAATAGCACTTCATTTTGTAATAAGTGGACAAACTGTGTGGCACAATGTGTTTTTACTTAGTTCAGGGAGACGTTTAAAGTCACCAAGGAGAATTTAGGAATGCCTTTATTCCAAATATGGAAACATGTGGTAGGGATGAGCAGGGGCGGTGCCAGAGATTTTCTTTTGGGGGTGCTGTGGGGTAGCTTGACATTTCATAGAGGGTGCTCAAACATGTAGGGTTTCCCTTTAAGGTACCGGGCGCTACAGTGGAATGTTCTACCGCAACACTCCCCACACGCACACAAACAGTACACCCGCGACTGTTACAATGAAAGCTCGATAATCAGCTCACGGCATATGGAGAGGCAAAGTCCCTCCCCTTCCGGGGGAGCTCCATGGGACCTTATTTCGGAAAAAGTATGTATTGAAGTCAATGGAGAGAGAAAGATTATCTTTCGATCCCGTTTGAATTGTGCCACGAATTACACATATGATGTTTGTCAATTTAAAAGATAATTTTGCAAGTCAACATTTTAAAAATGTGTCGTAAAACTGTGAAGTAACACTTTGTTTTGTGTGAAACCGCTCAATGAACTACATCTCCCGTCTCGCACCACACACCAAGACGGCCGTCACGTTGGCACATTTCACTTCTTTCTTTCAGAATGAGGCGGAAAGTATTAAAAGAGGTGAAAATCACTCCAAGTCTGGGCATGTTGAGAGCTGTACATACACACAAGGGGAGTGAGTCGGTTCCGTAAGATCCCCAGCATGCGGGACCGGGATTCTGGGATTTGTAGTCTTTCTAGTTGCGTATTTTTCATAGTCTTACATTTCAACAGTTTTAAGACAAACTGTGACTTTTTTGACGTGGAAATAGTTTTTTAAGATTGACAAACATCATATGTGTAATTCGTGGCACAATTCAAACGGGATCGAAAGATAGTCTTTCTCTCTCCATTGACTTCAATACATACTTTTTCCAAAATAAGGTCCCATGGGGCGGAAGTAGAAGGGCGGGACTTCGCCTCTCTCTAGGTGTAAGCAGGGGTAAAGTGCTATTTTTAAAGCCCCGAATGCCAAGGCCAAACACAAACAAATGATCCTAAAATGAAGAAAATCCACCTTCAAAAGAGGTGTATTTTATTTGATAGACACATGTGCACACAGTATTGCAAAAGTCAGGTGGAATTGTTCCAGTGCAGTCCTTTACTCACGGATCAAAAACGTACAGGTTGAAAATATGTAGTTAGGATTTTACTCTGGATGTTTTTTTAGATTCAAATTATAAGACGGATCATTAAAATTGCCTTCTTCACTTGCCTCTCAGGGCTTCTGTTCACGATCAACCATCAAGTCTTTATTTCCCACGATCCCTTTCACAGGCAGGCGAGAAGCTGCATCACTTCCTCTGCTTCCAGTAAAGGATTTAATAAGATGGAAGTTAACGTCAGCTGCAATAAAAAGTCTAAAATAAAGTATGTTTATCTAAATTCATATACAGTCAGAGCCTAAAGGACAAAAATGTCCCCATTGGAGCATGGCCATTATGTCATTAAATCCTGCTCTCTATTATATCAGGCTTTCGATGGAGCACTTGCTTAAAAATGGGACAAATACAGGCTATTTTCGTTGTTTCATGATACATTTCAAATAAGAATGTGTCTTAATCAATGTTGCTTATTATTGACATATCCCAGACTCAAAACAAATATTTAAAAAAATCCCCTCTATAGTATATTACATGTTTTACAGTAACAATGGCCATTTATTATTTAAGACACTGTTATAACGGGTTAACATTCTGGAAATGAATACATATTATGTTCAGCACAAAAAATGTCACACAGAGAAAGTTGAATATAATATAATTCATTATTCTATCGCAGTGTTTTGGACACAAACTATTTGTCCTCTAATGACATCTGAGCCACTTTTTTTTATGGAGACAGAGGTTAAGACAGATTTGACATCAATTTAGTCTGTAGTACACAAACAATAACATACAAATCCTCTGCTGTTTACTGTTGTGTTATAAATAAACAAGACTGTGTGTGTGTGTGTGTGTGTGTGTGTGTGTGTGTGTGTGTGTGTGTGTGTGTGTGTGTGTGTGTGTGTGTGTGTGTGTGTGTGTGTGTGTGTGTGTGTGTGTGTGTGTGTGTGGTCCAACAATAATTCGTCCTGTTTATTTGATTGCGAGCGCGACCTGAGCAGGGCTTCCACAGTTTGGCTCGACTTCAGGTCTAAAAGCGTCCGAGCTCTGAATCACGCCGTCTATTTTCAGCCGGCTTTCACCTCATAGTGTTGCTTCAGGAGACACACACACACACACACACACACACACACACACACACACACACACACACACACACACACACACACACACACACACACACACACACACACACACACACACACACACACACACACACACACACACACACACACACACACACACACACACAACCCCCCCTAGGTCACATTGTGTGGAAGTGGGTGTCATACTGATTTTTATTTAAGAGACGCTGCTGAAGATTGTGTAGGAGCAGGTGACGTCTCCATGAATGCAAATGTTTGAACCCAATAACATTATAATTCTATAATTACGGGTATCTTAAGTTGAGGTGTGTGTCCTCGTGGTTATGTAGGCAGGAGGAAGTCCCACATTCTTGATACAAATCACACTAGAGCATCTGTCATTATTGTTAAAGTGTCATTAAATTGTGTGATTCATACTTACAGACTTCTTAAACTAAACTTAACTACCTTAATTCAGTTATAGACAAAACACCAAAACTGGGTCCCCGGCAGTCCTCTCCTACTGCTTCACGCTTCTCTCTGCTTTGATCACAGTAATAAAACACAAATAAATCTTTTATTTGCCGACAAATTCCACCAAGAATTACCATAATGAAGGCTGTCATCCCTCTCTTTTTTT
Organism: Notothenia rossii; assembly: GCF_949606895.1. Classification (NCBI taxonomy): domain Eukaryota; kingdom Metazoa; phylum Chordata; class Actinopteri; order Perciformes; family Nototheniidae; genus Notothenia; species Notothenia rossii. Next base: position 83,763,270 of record NC_136909.1, read on the forward strand.
AAGAATGTGTGTGTGTGTGTGGGTGGGTGTTTCCCAGTAGAAAGACGTCCAAATTAACTGCCCACGTCTGTACAATGAAATGCCATCACGGATGCCACAACAAGTGAGTCATGCTCACGGACATGAGTCACTGATCTTGAGGCGACCAAAGTGTGTTTCTTACCCATGGTGAAACAAAAATATTTTTAACATAATATTTGAAGCCCTTTTGAACTTCCAGCTGTGTGATGGAAAAGCATCAACATGACCTTTTGACCCTAAACAGCAGAAGACTATCATTCCTACATTTTAATGGATCAATGACATCCACTTCTGGGCGGGATGTTTTCTTTTAGGCTGCTTTCATGTGCCCTTTTACATGGTTTAAAAAGTAGGCTAATGGACAAACAGTTGAAATATGAGACAAACAAACGCAAATCTTATTCTTTCTGATTTAACCTAACTTTGACAAATGGATTTTGCAGGCCAAAATGTTTTAGACTAATTTAAATTCATTCAGTGTTCGGCACTATTTATGGTCACCTGATTGACATTTATATAATTGACACAGGAGAGATTGAACGTTTATAAGTCCCTGGATACGTACAGGTAAGATAAACACCTTAGGTCGAGGTTGAGGGAAGCAGGAGAGCCAATCGCTTCATGTTGAACTTATGAGAAAGACTATTTTTCTTTTGAAGTACACTACTTGATTCCCTGTCGTCAATAAAGAAGAAGGACCCATACAAAATTAATAAAATGATAAAAATGTCATAGAGGAATTGTTTTTGTTACTGCTTCTGACCAACCACTGAGTTACATCCGCTCAGTAACTTCCACAAGGCCTTGCTTAAAGTAATGAAATAATCAGTTAGCTTAAATCAACGGATAAAAACATGCTAAAACAGTTAACTAAACTAACAGATAACTGTTAAACTGGTTAGCTAACGTAATGTCTAAGCAGTTGAAACTAAAGTAATACAATAATCAGTTAAGATGGTCAGCTTAAATCAGATAAACAGTTAAAACAGTAGGATAAAAGTATTTACAAAATGTTTAAACACACACATCAACAGATACATAAAAACCGGAAACAGTTAGCTAAAAGTTAGCTGATAACAGTTTAAATGGTTAGCTAATGTAATGATTAAGCAGTTACAACTGGAGCTTAAATCAGCTAGCAGTAGTGCAAAACAGCAAAAATAGTAAGCTAACATAATAAATAAGCAGGTGGGTCAATTGTGTAAAAGAAAATGATAAACAATTGAAATAGTAAACTCAAGTATTAAATGACCTTTGTTAAAGTTAGCTGAAAATGTGTTTTAAATAGTTAGCTAACGATGATGTGATGAACAACCTGTGGAAACCGTTAGCTAAACGTAACAGGTAAAACAGTTACGTAAACAAATAGTTTGGAAAACAGTAAGACTAGTTAGTTTACAGTAATCTATAAATCGTTGACATAGTTAGATAACGTAGTTAATTAACAGTTTAAACTGTAAAAACTGCTTAAGTAACTGGTAATTAGTTGAAACCGTTAACTAGACTGCTAGAAGTAATGAACAAAAACGAATAGTTAGTTAAATGTTATAACCTATGGCTTCAAAATGTACCAAACCAAACTAACATTTATTTCAACTGCATAAGAATACTCCAACCATATCCAGTAAATATAACGATTTGGCAACATCTGATCATTTTTAACACCACAACAATAGTTCACATGATAGTATTTTTCCAGAGTAAAGATAAACAATGTTGTGATATAAATAGCTGTGTTTGGTGAATACGTCTCATAATTCCATGAGAAATAGGCCATGAGAGGGCAAGACGTTAAATAAATAAAATATCATTATCAGTGCAGTTCAAACAAATCATGTTGACTGTAATTGAGTAAGGCCTGAGGGCAAAGATCATTAAAAGTTAAATATTCTATGGCCTTTTGGGTATTGTAGTGCATTGTCTTGGCAGTTAGATGTAGTCAGAGTAATTTCATTAATTCACATTGACACCATCCTTGCTTATAGGAAACAATGTGACGAAAATATCAACTCTAAGTAGTTAATATTTGAATAAAACAGTTTTCGTCTCAGTAACCACAGTAACGGCGGTCTACTGACTACATGTCCCACAATGCACCAGGTGTAAACTGGCAAAGTCTTGTCTGGTGCGTGGTGCGGACGTGTTTGACAGTTATTCAAAAATGGGGCCTGAAGTCTATAAGACTGGTTGCTTCTGAGTCAAATCCGGTCTGAAAGTGACCCCTGCAAATGCATAATACCATATTGTTTTTTTGTTTTTCCAACGTGTTAATAAGCGGAAAAATCAAATGAATGAACACGTGAAGGAGCAGAAAGCAGGCAGTTTGAAAGCGGTCAACGAACCTAGCTGACCGAAGAATCTGTAAATAAGGTGAGGTCTCACTCCACTGTTATTTCACTCTTCTTGACAAAAAAATGGTGTGTATATATAGATTATCACTGATTTTACATAACTGTGATTCTTCTATGACTATTTGGTGACAGTTAATTGAAACTGTACATGCATTTTTAATAAATAGCAGTACTTTTACAGTTTTCGAGTTCATATTCAAATGTTTTTTAAAATAGTTTTTTATAATAGTTTTATTTTTTGCTCGTTTTTCTTACAATGTATCTCCTGTAGCTATGTGTATGTATGCACCCTGTACACCAAAGCAATTCCCCGTATGTGTAAACCTACTTGTTAATAAACCTGTTGCTGATTCTGATTCTGAAGGTCCGAAGAAGAATGAATCAGGAGTGAGTCATCTTCTGTCAAAACGATCTTTGACGCTTAGCTAAAGTGCTAAAGCTAAGGACCGACAGGCGGACCACACCGACCGGGCAGCACGTCCCTTTCTCCGGTATGATGCCCGGCGACAGCAGCATGGCCTCCATCGTGCAGAGAATCGCCCGGCAAGCTCTCATTACCTTCCGAAGCCCGCCTCGGTTTGGAGACGAGCCCGCTAAATCCTTCTTGGAGAACCAGAACAAACTAAGGAGCCTAATGACGGAAATACGAGCCTCGGATCTCCAGCTCGTCCCGCGGAGATCCGACGACATTCCCTCGGGGCTTCCGTACCACGACCCCCCGGTCACCTACATGCACATCTGCGAGACGGACCAGTTCAGCATGGGGGTGTTTCTGCTGAAAAATGGAGCTTCCATACCTCTGCACGACCACCCGGGGATGCACGGCATGCTGAAAGTCATGTATGGAAAGGTCAGGATCAGTTGTTTTGACAGGTTGGAGCAGACCGACGCGCCCCCTCCTGCAACTCCGCATCAGGTGGGCTCTCTGCGGCGTTCCCTGCTCCGATCCACCGCTGAATTCACGGAGGAAAGTGGGCCATGCGTGCTCTCTCCGGACCGGGACAACCTGCACCAGATCGACGCTGTGGACGGACCCACTGCGTTCATGGACATCCTGGCCCCTCCGTACGACCCGGACGAGGATAGGGACTGTCATTATTATAAGGTTCTTGCAGAAGGGGAGGTCAAAACATCAGAAAAGGACAAGGAGGTTTGGCTCATGGAGATCTCACAGCCTCCGGAATTCTGGTGCGGAGGGGAGCCGTATCCAGGCCCGGAGGTTTGCCTTTGAGCCTGCCGTAAAACGTCTCCTTTTCTCGGGCTGCACTTGGCACAAGGCCGGGGATTTATTTTTGGACAATGGGCTATAAAGGAAGGGTCACTGTAAATCATTACTGAAGCCATCACATGCATAGAGAGGGTCTGCATTTAGCTGTGCAGATGAGATGGTCCTGCAACTGTTTGTCGACTAATCACCAACTAATTGAATAGTCGATTAAAAGTCATTTTTCATGCAAATGTGTCAGAAAAGGCTGTTTCATGACCCTCAAATAATATAATCCTATAGTGGATATCTGTTGGTTTTGGACCAGACATTTCAAGACACCTTCGACTTTAAGAAACCTGGGATGGACACTTCTCTGGGCACTTAGAGCAAACACCTAATAGTGAAATAATCAGCCCTGCAGCAAACAATAAGGTGAAATCCTTGTTTTGTTTTGCTCACATCGCTGCCAACAAGCAAGTGATATATATAACTCAAGTTTACATTTCACTTGAACAAAAAGATATTGGAGTCCCAAGGCAAGTTTGTACTGAGATCCCAACATTTCTCAATCTCTATTAAGGGTCAAATCAGCGGAATGAGTTATTTTACAGTGTTTCACTTCTAATGCACTAAAACACATTTCAGATCATTCAGAAAGACATGAAATCTGATTTGAGTGTCAAGCATTGGTCCTTCCGTTTTGTGGTATAAAATATATCATGTTGGAGAAGACATTTCAGTGTTCTGGTGATATCAGCAGCATTTCTGCTTTGCCACTGAACACTTTAAATGTTTCATTTCATGGATTTCTGCCTTTATTTGGTGTGTTCGGTTTAATGAAAGGAGGTGTCATTGTGTAATCCACTGTAAAAGTACAATCAATCAGGTGACTGGTTTGAGATCTGAAAAGCACCAAAATTGGAGCTGTAAGCGATCTGAGTAAGGAGCTTAAAATAAGACCCTGTAAGGTATTTTTTTGCAAAAGAGATGCCAAGAAATGATGAGATTGATGCAGGGTGTTAATGCTGCGTTCAAGAATAATCAGAAAAGCTGAGTTTGCTTCTGACCTCTAAATCTTTTAAGAACACAACATGCCAGCTTTCAGTAATGCATGTGCAGTTATACAAACAGTTGCTGTGAGTTGCATGTGTTCACGCTGCAGAACTGATTATGAATATACTTGTTCCAGACTTCTGGCTGCACTTGAATGCAGCATTCAAAACAACCTGAGCTGAGAATCCTCTGAGGAAATGTCCCCGAACCTCCAAAAAAACGTTTGTGTTTTATCGTCTTCCTGCTTCTGGATTTGTGGCGTTTTGTTCCAGAAGTTCTGCTTTTTGAAGAATGGAAAATGTCTCAAACTCTCTAGGGTTTATTCTTGTGTTTAAAAACGACAGACATTTCTCTTCTTTTTTCTGGGAAAAGTTTGATCCTCAGGAGTGTTTGGGATTTGTTTCACTGGATGACATTGAGGGCATTGTTTGTTTGCAACATGTGCACTAAATGAAGTGACCCTCTTTTACCACATATGGAAGGAACGGTTTTCAATATTTGTCTCGAATGTCTAATAACGTAAATAACATTTGAGTTCCAGTTTGAAGGAAATCAGAGGTGCAAGCTGAATTTGTGAGTTTGGGTTTCTTATAAAATATGAAATGCTAGCTTATGATAAAATAAATAAAACTTAAGTAACAACATGGTTCATTGTTTATTCAAAGATGTACAATTTAAAATAATGCTTAACCTGAAGCTATAGTGAGAGAAAAGCACTAAAGTTGCTGCAAACTTGTGATTTAATCTCAGAGGACAAGACTGATGTGAGGTATCACTGAATGAAAGATACACAGGTCTAAGAGTGAGTCTGTTAAAGTCTCAAACCTGATCCTGTCTAATGTCGTATTCGATATTTTTTTGCCTGTAATGAAAGTTTTCTGTTAATTCATATAAAATATGCTGTTTATTTTGATTACTTTATGTCTGATTTATTTGCTTCTGAATGTGATTAGAAGAACCAAAGTGTTCAAAAAGTTTTTTTGCAAACAGGTTTTGGAGTAGATCTTCGGGGACATTTCTCTCAAACATGGCACTTAAAAATCTTCTTAATCAAATTAAATAGTTTTTACTTTCAATAAAATATCATATTTCCTTTAGAAGAAGGCTCTGTTTGAATGAAAGGCCAGTTTCTGTGTCTTCATGGTTCATTCTTTAAAAGACTTGAATGCAATGTGTGTGTTTATTGAGCTGTAAATCAATATTTCAAGTGTTTACTGACACTATTTTAGTCAAATGTATTATGATACAGTAAGTATACTTCTAGGGCTGCACGATTTGGGGAAATAATCTAATTGCTATTTTTCTGATAGATATTGTGATATTTGTTTTTAAGCGACCCAACGGAGGCTTATTGTAAAATGCAGCCATATATCCGGCTAGGAAGGTCGCATCAACGTGCTCCCGTCTCTAGCACCCACGAGTGAAATAACTAAACTTACAGGAAACTTCCGTTGGGTTGCTTTAAAGTCAAGCTTCAGTTTCAGATTCACCCTGTAATAGAAACATGTGATGGAGCATTACTAACCTGACTCAGATGGTTTGTTTCACCAAACCATCCAGGAGAGCTCCATTGGAAGCCATTTGGAAAGGGCAGGCACTTTCAAAAATACTTGGCAGGTGATTGGATCAATCTGTCTATCACCTTCTATCATGGGCCACTTCTGATTGGTTAACAATGGCAGGTACATGTGGAGCACAGCACTTCTGATTGGTGTGGATGACTGAAACACAAGAAGAACAACAAAAATAAAAAATCACAGGCTTTGCGATTTGATTATCGCATCATTAAAAATCGCGATTTCGATTTAGAATCGTTCAGCCCGAGCACAAATAGCATGTACATATGAAAAGTACATTACCTTAAGTGCAATTTGAAAGTATTTGTACCCAACTTGAGCTTTAGTAATTACCTTTATTTAATAACCTTATAGTTTTCTTTGAAATACAGATTAGATATATGACATATAATCACTAAATCATTCATCTGGTTATTAAAAGCTGACATACAACTTTATTGATCCCTTGGTCAAATTCATCATAATATTGACAGTGTCTTTTTAATAATGAATTTGTATACATTAATCAGTTCTGTCTGCAAACAACATAAAGCATTGAGTTTACATTTTATTACTGACAAGAAAATGTAAATGTGATGGTCTAAACCACATGGGTCAAACTCAAGGCCCGGGGGCCAAATCAGGCCCTTGGTGGATTTAATTTCGGCCCGCAGGATCATCTCTAATTCCTATTAGATCTGGCCCGCCGGTATATTGCACGCACACCTTCACTCCATCCTGAGGGTCTCCTCAGCTCAGAGCCTGAGCCCAAACATTGATGACCTTGCACCCAAGATGAGATGCCAAGTATCTGAGCTAGCATCACAGAGCAGCACACTGAGTTTAACGGATGTTTCCTTCTGCACTTTCTCTCTCACGACAACAGGGCGTGTTTGGTTTCTCTTTGAGGGAAATAGTTTTTTTGAAGCTGTTGTTGGCCTGTGGGAAAATGTAATCATAAGAAATGACTCTGGAAAAGCTGCAGATAGAGCCATAAGAAATGAATGCAACTGATTATTTAATGTTTAATGTTGTTTTTATAGGCAATCATTTAAGCTTTGTTAGTTCCAGGTTTAATATGTGCCATAAGTTCATTTCAATAAGTTCTGCAATAAACATTGAACCAGTCCGGTCCTCCACTAGTACCCATTTTTTTATTTTGGCCCACTGTGTATTTGAGTTTGACCCCCCTGGTCTAAATAGTAACCTTTCTGCAGCTTTTGGTAATATGACATGATCTTCTTCAGCAGGAGTTTTAATAAACATGTATGTTTAGAGTTTATAGATTTTATCTAAATGGAAATTGGGGTCCAAAGAAAATCTGCTGTGAAAGAACATGTGACCATAACATCCAGAAGTTTAAATATTTTTAAAAAAGCGTTATATATAACACAAAATAAATACCCTCAACTCGACAAGATTTATTTGCATTGACAAGAAGCATCGGTCCAGCAGAATAAAAGCTTTAGTGCTCGACTTGTTTGCATATCAAATATAAAACACAACAACTTGTATTTGTCCAGTAACTCTCTTTCTTCTTCCTCTCACATTCATCAGGTAGAAATGCTGTTTGAATCTTCACAAGTATCCCAGGTTTGTGCATACTGAACGCATCCACAAATATAAAACATAACCAGAAATACATCTGATTATCCGGCTACAATCTCTCAAAATCCCAACATACACCAAAGTCAACTCTTTATCCGGTGAATAAAACATCATTATTTTTAACATTTTTAATCTACAAAAACAGGTTAAAAAAAGCTTCATTTGGCTGCATCCCGCCATTGAAAAATTCACAGAGTTCTTTAATAAAATAGTGAAATTAATTTGTGTTTGCCATCAGATTTATGTCAATATCAAAGCTTCCAAAACGAGTACTTACAATAAGGAATGCATTTTTTTTGTGATCAATAAGCATCATAAGACATATTTAGTGTCATCACAACAATACCAAATATCGTCTGTTTGCATGTGTCTCTTATAAACCCTACAAGATGTCTTTTAACTAAATAATGAATATCTTTTAAGATATTCATTATTTAGCTGCTATACAACAGCTGAGATGGGATTATCCTAAATAACTTGGGAAATGTGGAATTGTATGTCCTCTGGGTAACTGTCCAAAAATCTTTGTGTATATTTCTGAAATGAACAGACTATTTTGTGCATTTTACAGAAACCATCAACCTGCAGCAGTATACTGACAGCTGACTCGTAGGATATCAGCCTGTATTGTAATGTAATCCCTGAGAACATGAAGCAGATACAGTAGTAGACACAATGCCTTGCAACGGAGCACTAAAGCAAGCCAAACTCCATATATATGTTTTACAATTAAGAAGAAATGTAAAATAAATAATCAGCTTTTGATAATTGATAAATGGTATTTTTCATTATTTTCTGAGACCAAACGATTAATCGAGAAGATAAGCAACGCTACAATAACCAGCTTCGTTTTTATGGGCATTTCTGTGTATAATTTGGACCACTGAGTGATAAGTGAGGAGTTGTGTTTTATATAAATACAGAAGGCATGACCAAGCACATGGTGAACTCTGGTTCTCCCTGATTCTTGTGTTTGTTAAAGATATGGCTTCCAAAGATATTCCATCCATCTTTTTTTTCTGAGAACAACAACTTAGTCTACAAAATAGGATTTGGGCTCTTTTTGCACAGTGTCAGCAAGAGCAGAAAGTTTACATTCAGCAGCTTTGCGCATGCGCAGCGAGGATCAGGCCGCGGAGGACTTTTTCTCCCTCTGCCGCAGGTGGATCTTCATGTGCCTCCGCCTCTCGTCGCTGCGGGCGAACTTCCTCCCGCACTGGTCGCAGGAGAACGGCTTCTCCCCGGTGTGGGTGCGGATGTGTGTGGTCAGGTGGTCGCTGCGGCTGAAGTTCCTCATGCAGATGCGGCACTGGAAGGGCTTGTGGCCGGTGTGGATGCGCAGGTGCCGGCTCAGCTCGTCAGACCTGGAGAACCGGCGGTCGCAGCTCTCCGCCGGGCACGGGTACGGCCTCTGGTGCACGGGTGTTTTACTCGGTCTGTTCGGGTACTTCCTGGGTCTCAATATGGGTCTGAGAGGGAGGCTCTGGTGGTTTGGAAAGGCAGCAGCCATGGGGCCATCTGCGGCCATAGAGGGCGCGCCGAGCGTAAAGTTCCTGATGGTGTTGAGGGGAGTGAGAGGGGGAGGCACCCTGAGGGAGTCCAGAGGATAAGGGAGGGATTTCCTGTCAGAAAAAGCCGCCTGGAGGTCTCTCTGGCAGCTCTGCGGGTAGAAGCCTCCGTAGTCCGGCATGATGGAGAGCAGCGTGCCGTCCACACTCGGTTTTGGCACGGAGCTGTAGTTTGGGGGCGGGAGGTAAGACACGGAGCAGGTGGATGTGGCCAGGTAGCCCCCTGCCGGTTGCTCCTGGTACATATCCCCGCTGCAGGAGTAGGAAGGGCCCGCGTGGGGGTGGGGGTGGTGGTGAGGGGGCGCGTACATGTGGCTGATGTCCGGCTGGCCGTGCGCCATGGTGTCGTCCCCCGCTGCGTAAATATCTGGCGATTCTGAGCACGTATTCGGCCCCGGGGCAGCGATGTCAGCGCTGATCACGTTGATGACGCCCCCCGGTGTCCACGGGCCTCCGGAGCCTCGAGACTCCACCGAGAACTTGCCGGTCAACGCCACGGGGTGCGTGCGTAAAGTTGCCACGTAGTGTGCCAAGTCTCCGTGCAGAGACAGCTCCGGTGTGCTCTTCCCCTCAAACAGGAGATCACCTGCAAAATTGAGCAAAACACCACCGGTTAGAAAACAATCTAGAAACATGATCATATTTTAAGATCATTGCACAATGTTCATTTTACGCGCAACACTTCTTATGAGTTAATTTCTCTTGTTCGGGATCCCCAATAGCACTAAGCACAGGCTATTCTTGTTAGGTAAACACCAACCTACAGCCAAGCATATACTTAACAAACAAAACATCCCCATATCGACGTGTTTTTTAAAAGTTAAACAGCATAGAGATTACATTTATTTTCCAATAGTGACCTGTAGGCAAGGAGAAGTATCAGGTCGATGTAATAATAATACAAATTACAACATGTCCATGCATCAACAAAAGCAACACACATGCATCCAGACATGAGCTGTTATTATGCAGTGAAGTAAGAACAGTTTGTGGTGCAAAAAACGCATGTCCTAATTACGGAATCGAAACAAAATGTCATCAATCAATAAGCCGAACACAATGTGATAAAGCAATTACAATTTGTCAAGCATTCAAGAAAACGCGATTTGTTTTCAAATGTAATTAAGGTTTAGCCAGTTGATTTTCTTTACATTGTCGGTGCAATCCTAGTTATTATGTTTTATTCAAACTCAGATCCTTACCGCTTTCCCCCTCCTCCTCTTCCTCCCCTACAGCCTCCTCTTTAAACTCCATCGACCCCTCCGCAGTGTAAACATCTTTGAGATTAATGTTCTCCACAAAACTGCTCAAAGACACGGACATGTCCTCCGCTATTCTAGCAGCCATTATGTAGATCAGGCGCGTCAAACTAATATTTAAATTCAATGCTTTGCCTCCTGCAACCTTTTGTCTCTCATCTCTAAAACATCATCGGGATGATGCATGTTTGGTTATAAAGGGGATCTCTGGGTGTCCCGGCACGTCATTCACCAAATATGGACTTGGGTTTGAAAAAAAAAGAGGGAACTCCAGAAATAGGACTGGTGGAGCTCACCGTGACGACGAAACAAAATAACATGTAGGAGTTTATTGAAATAGACAAAACACATGCAGAAAATTTGAATTTAGGGGGATTTTTATCGAACATGCATCACGTGTTTTTTGTTTTTCGCAGGCTTAATGTAAAGTGAGAGGAACTAGGATCTCCACTCGGAATTCCGGTCCCAGTGTCTCCATACATGGATGCTCCGGGCGGGGAGGTGAGAGGATCTGGCCCGCTCTATATGGCTGGTATCCGGGTAAAATCGAATTGCATTGTTTTGTGTTGGTGCCAGCTGAGCCCACACGCTGCCTGCACACACACATTTGTTTCCTCTGTCAGGAGCAGATTACTGAGGCTGCCTTTTGTTGGCCCCTGAGATAGATGAGGTGATTAGTGAGGGAATAAGCATCTGATTTAATTTATTACTTTATTAGAGATTTGGTTGGTCTCAATGTTGCCTCCTGTTCAAAAATGGATTTGCAGTTTAGTTATATGAAGATGTAAGTTTTAGTTATGTCATCTGACTTTACATGTAATATTAGTTATTATTATGGCATTTGACTTGCACCACTAATGCCATTTTGTGTCTTTCTATGTCTTATATAGTTTATTTTGCATTGTTACAGAAGCCTGGAAGTTAAGATTGTCATGGTCCACAGCACTTTAGCTATTGTGCATGTGAATTCAAAGCCTTATATTTTCATCATCCTTTAAGACTTTGTTATTGTGGCAGGTACGGAAACTTTGAATGGCCATGCATGGTTCAAACATTTTATTTCCATGCGTCTTCCCGTCATAACAAGTATATTTTAGTTGATCTTGAGTCATTATTATATCACATCCAATGACAGATGTCTGATATTTTCACCAACCTTGGATCGCTCTACTTCATTCTTAATGTTGGATTTTTGGATCAGCAGTTTTTGTAGAACACTGCAAAAAGAAAACCTGACTTTGGTCCGCAGCTATTTCAAACTGTAGCAGTGCAAATAGACCTGGCTTCAATTCTCCACAGCAGGGACCACTTTCACTTTTCCGAGTGCACAGACTGGCCCAAAAAAGTGCACCGCCCTTTCATGAGGACGTCTCTCCCAGTGTGAACTTTTTTTCAAAGCGTTTTCAAAACCTGGAGCAAACACATCTTATTGCAATCCTATATAGGGTGTTGTATTCTACTCGTGATCAAAATTAATTTAGCAGAATAAGAGAATGCATTTGTTTTGTATTCTTATGTTAAAACCTTCAGCTTACATTACCAACAATGCAATTGATCGTAATCATAAGGAACAGCCTATTCGACTCAGAGCAGAGCAGGTGTTCCTTTACTCAGACAGCCAGATAAGAAGAAGTTGTGGTGGATGGATCAAACAAACACAGGACCCAGAAGATCACTGCTCAGGATCCTACGGAGACATTGTTGTAGTGGCCAAATGGTGGTACTACAACTTCTGTCAGTCTGTGACATAATGGGCCTAAAAATACTTTCTATACATCCATGTTTGTATCTATTAGGCCAAAATGTCAGAGGTTTCTTCTTCTGTGTGACCTTCGTGACCCCGGATTGACACCTCACTTTGAAGCATCAAAAATACTGAAGCCGTAACAAAACAAAATGCTTTTTTCTGTCTTTCTAATAAAGAAATGTGAAGGTATCTGCCTCATCCTCCCATTGTCTTCAACACAGGCCTTTCTCAGTACTCTGCAGACTTTGGGTGTTAATTTTGCTATTTTAAGGGCCAGAAATGTGAGATGATGTTCTGACACATCACTTTGGGAGCATCAAAAATACTTAGTAACAAAACAATAAGTGGCTTACTTTACTCAAAACCACGTTTCCCTTAACGTAACTAATAACAAATAAGGTTGTGTTTGAATTCACGTGTTGGAAATGTTACAGATTCTACCTCAAACAGAAAGCAAATCGTGATCCCTTTGGATGTTAAACAGTAAACAGGACGGATTTAAATCTGTTTGATGAAGACGAAGCCTTCTGCTGCACACGGACAAACACACACACACACACACACACACACACACACACACAGACACACACACACACACACACACACACACACACACACACACACACACACACACACACACACACACACACACACACACACACACACACACACACAGACACACACACACACACACACACACACACAGCGAACAGCTCCTCATGCCTTTTGAACGCCCACACTTACAAAAATGTGTGTGTGTATTGTCGTTGTGTGGCGAGCCGCCCACCCTGTGGCAGATGGGGGTTTGGCCGATACACGCACACACACACACACACACACGAACACACACACACACACACACACACACACACACACACACACACACACACACGAACACACACACACACACACACGAACACACACACTCTGCAAAGAAGAGAATGAGAAACAAAATGCACACACTAAGGAAATACACACACTTTCCAATCAACACACACACACGCGCACAAAAACACACTTTCACTTGTCTAAATACTCTGTAACACATACACACTTTTAGTTCATTTGCAAATCCACCCACACACACAAATACAAACTCACACAATGCAATAAACAAACTAAGAAACCAAATACACACACTTTCTCACAAACAGACACGCTCCCACACACACATGCATGCACACGATGACATAGACACTTTCACTTGTTTTTTCTCTCGAACAAATGTACACACACACACTTTCTTTGTCAAAATCTGTCAAACAAACAGAGACACACACACACACACACACACACACACCTCACACACAGATACACACTTTGACTTATTTTCACTGTAACTCACACACATCAGCAGAAACACACTTTACCCGTCAAAACCATCAAACCAGCGCACACACCCTTTCTTTTTCCTCTCTCCACACAAACACCGCAAAAAGCAGGCCGAGAACCAAAACACACTCACTTTCTCAAGAACACACACACACACACACACACACACACACACACACACACACACACACACACACACACACACACACACACACACACACACACACACACACACACACACACACACACACACACACATGCAAACACACTTTACTTGTTTTTCTTTTCTCTGTTACAAATACACAACAACACCAACACTATTTCTCTGTCAAAATCTGTCGAACAAACACACACACACAAACCCACCCACCCACACTCTCTCTCTCTCACACACACACACACACACACACACACACACACACACACACACACACACACACACACACACACACACACACACACACACACACACACACACACACACACACACACACACACACACACACACACACACACACACACACACACACACACACACACACACACACACACACACACACACACACACACACACACACACACACACACACACACACACCGTGCCCTGCTTCCACCCTTCGCCCACGCTGCTCCGGGCCGCCGAGGCTCTGGGGGGTTTCTGGTTTTGTGTTTGGAGGCTCGGGGTGTCAGCCGGGGGTCCGGGCGACGGCAGACCCCACCACGCCGATTAATCATCTGTCATCTGCAGTTTTTGTTAATATAGATCTTTGTCTTCGTCCTCAAACGATGCTCGGGTCGGCCTGCTTACCGCCTGCCGTCCTCTTTTACACTATTAGAATCGAAAAACAAAAAACACTTTTTTTCTGCCACTTCTCTCTCCGTACGTCAGGGGTTTCTTCTGCTGCGTGACCTCCGTGACCCCCGGATTGACACCTCACTTTGAAGCATCAAAGATACTGAAGCAGTAACAAAACAAAATGCTTTTTCTGTCGTCCTTATAGAGACAATTGAAGGTATCTGCCTCAGCCTCCCTTTGTCTTCAACACAGGCCTTTTTCCGTACTCTGCAGACTTTGGTTGTTCATTTTGGCATTTTAAGGGCCAAACATGTGAGATAAAGAAGTTCTGACACCTCACTTTTGTAGCATCAAAAATACTTAAGCAGTAACAAAACAATAAGTGGATTTTTCTGCCTACATACAAAGAGAAAGTAGTTCCTTATCTCCAAACGTATATCACAAAGACCTGAACGTTAGCCTAATGCTAACTGCTACCAGCTTCTTTACACAGTAATCCATGTTTTATTTCACTTCTTAAGACTCTTTTAAACTTTAAAACCTGCATATACGTGTTTAAAAGGTTACACATCATTTGATTCAGTACTCAGCAAAGTGTAGTTGCCTTTTAATAGACTTACATCTTACCTTTGTGAGACTTACTGACACCTCACTCTTGTAGCATCAGACACACAGGAGGAATAAGAAAAGTGGCTTTTTTTCTGCTTTCCTGATGAAGACATTTGAAAATCTGTACCTCAAACTTTTAACATATTTGACACAGTTTTGCACGTTTGTGTAACACTATCTTCTGCTAGCTGCTCTGCTCAGTAATCCATGTTGTAATGTCACTTCTTAAGACTCGATACGAGTATTTGGGTAACACCAAATCGGAGAGTTTACGAATCCAAACAAACATGGCCTTTTTTTTACGTTCAAGTTTTACGTATGTTATTTTAAGTTCCATCAAAAGTGCATTGTATATGTTTTAAACCTGATTGGATCCATATTCATTTGCTCACGTCACTTTGTTTGACAGAAGCAACGGTGCTTTTATCAGCCACGTGTACAACATTGCGCTTCTCAAAGCAATGTCAGAAATAACTCCTTTATAAACAATCACATCAGTAATTATCTTCATTTTCTGGGCTATTACTTCCTCATGTTCTCGATCACTCAATCCATTTCTGTTTAAAAAGGACGTCAAAAATAAAACATGAACCCAGAGCCTGATCTTTCTTCATAGATATTTCAACAACAAAGAAATCCCCGTCCTCTTAGAGATGCAGGGTTATCATCAACAGACTTTAAATACACATCATAAATCATCTTGAACTGAAGGTGTTTTTTCTTTACTAAATGCCGTATGACTCATTTAGAGAAGAGACGGAACAAGTTTGAGTTTCATTCAAGAGTTTGATTATGAAACACTATTATGATATTTACCGGTAGTCTGACGAGGCCTGAAAGTACCTGGTAATCCTTTAAGCCCCTGTCACACTGTCCCGAAATTGACACCCGATGGACACACGATTAAGGAAATGTTCAAATTCGGCTCTGATCGTAACAACATCGGGCCATTCGTGAGGGCATCTTAAGCCATCGTATGACCGCCGGTGGAATTTCTCAGGCTCCGGCAGCAACTTCGGGAGCGGTGGCAACATCTTTGGCATCACAAAGCATTGCCGAAGGACCTTGTGAAGGCTCATTTCCGTGTTGACTTCGTGTGTCCATTTTGCCCTTCGTAAGGCATTCGTGAGGGCATCTTAAGCCATCGTATGACCGCTGGTGGAGTTTCTCAGGCTCCGGCAGCAACTTCGGGAGCGGTGGCAAAATCTTTGTCATGCCAAAGATGGCTTAAGATGCCCTCACGAATGTCCCGATGTTGTTACGATCAGAGCCGAATTTGAACATTTCCTTTATCGTGTGTCCATCTGGTTGTTTTATTGCACAACAAAATCATGTAAACATATTATGTAAATAACCCAATTTGTGTTCTGTGAAACTAAAAAGGATATAATATATTATTTTGAAGGCGAGTTGACAGGAAGTTGTTGTTGCTATGGAAACAACATGACGGAGAAAACTTAATATCTTCTACATATAAAGACGGAGAAAGTAAAGAACGAAGTCTGAAAATATCAGTACAGTATCATAGTACTTTAACATAATCGTTTTTGTTACTTTCGTTGCAGTTGTATTTCTTAAATGTAATGTAAATGTTGCCTACGTGTGTGGTTCGGGGCCATCTTCGTGCAAAATTCACAATTCCATATTCGTGTGTCCATCGGGTGTGAATTTCGTGACATCGTGACAGGGGCTTTACACCGTGCAATACAGACAATACTTATATCATTATTTCATTGTGCCATACTCACACCAACATGGCTTTATTTATGTTATTTATAAAACCCAATTTCCTCGACGATACACACAGGACTCTGATTTCTATAAGGATGATGACATTCAGGCTTTTAAATAATGAATAAAGCGCCATGTTACTACGCTCCTAAAATGACATTTAATTTGAAGGTGACTCTCACGTCTCTCTGATGTTTGATCGACCTGCAGATGAGGGGGTTTCTGGGAGTTTTCTTGGCGTTGAGCCCTTTCTTCTAACCAAGCCGTCAATAGGAGCCATTGCTTATTCATGGGAAATGTATTGACTGCTGAGTGTCGGATAATAGACAGGCCACCAAAGAGCGTGGAGCGGAGAGAAAGGCTGCTTCAGTTTCTCTCAGTTCTAGCTTGTCCCGCGATATCACACCAGGATAATTAGCTTTCTGCAGGAGCACATCTGAGGCCAGAGAAACGTGTAGGGCATAAGTCCAGAAGAAGTTGCATTTCAAACTCAGACTCATTCACAACATCTTTGACATTTTCATTGTCTGGTTGCGGCTTTTTAGGAGTAACATTCAAACACTTATAAAGTCTTACAAGGTATCTTAATATATGTGCAGCCTATAAGCCCTAATTGCTATTATGAAAGAAAATAAAGGCTTTCATGTACAACGTCTATTTTCCCAGCTGGCCATATGAACTTCTTTGTTATTTTAGTCATTTTAAACATTACAATATCTTGTTCAGTTCATGAAGTGATGATGAGAGTCAAGCTTTTTTCAAAGAGTATATTCAAATTCAAGCTTATTCCTGATGCTGAAGACATCACTTTTCAAATGAAGCATCTTCCAAAGAGCTTTTACAAACACCTGACAAGATAAAACAAAACGATATTGTCTGTAACACAGCATTTCAAACTAGATTGGATTTGTCCAACAGAGGATCATTTTAACCCGTATGTATTGTCCGGTTGCTGAGGAACAAACCAAAGTTGTGTACAGCTTTCTAAGAATACAAATGAAAGCACTTTTAATGCAGCTCAACAAAAAATGTGCAGACGTTCCAAGCCTCAACATTTACTGTTATAACATTTCCTTTCACCCAACCATCACAGTAAGGATTTGATACTTCTTTCTTTATAAATACATCTGATTATTGTCCTAGTTTTTTCAGTGTTTTTCCTAAATAGCACCAACAAAAAGCAAATATATTTGTCTCACAGTACAAAACTTGAAATGTAATGAAAGCTGGATCTTTAGAGAAGCTGTGTAGGTGTCCTCGACAGAATGCCTGAAAACATTCATCAAATATCAAAACAGTTGCACACTTTCCTTCCTCAACTCATCTATTAGTCAAATACTCGCCAAATCCCAATATCATCATATAGCTTCAATTGCTTATAAAAAGTGGCATCGACTCTACTTCAACAAAACACAACTAACCTATACTCCAGGCCACTTTACACTTCAGCTGTGACGTATATGCCTCCCAGAAAACACACTTGAGCTACACAGGATATGCTAAACCAGAGGAAAACGTTGATCAAAATAAAATGTTTGTCCCTAAATGTGAGTTTCAATATTTCCCCTCAGAATACCAGTTATCTTAGAAAACTAAAATCAGTTTTTAAGCTCTTTCAGCTGTAATGTGGACATGTTGACGTCTTTCTCTTCATCTTAATCACACACAAACACATTCATCGTCTCATACTAACTCATGTAAACATAAAAAGCAAGAACAATCTGTTAAAGTTGAGCGTCTGGAGACACAGAACCAGCCAAATGAACCCAAATAAAACCCTGAAAACCTTCAATGTCCCATCGTTGTGACGCCACTTTAACATGATATGTACTTTCGATACATAAGAGGTTATTTATGTACTAAAGTGTTCAATAAACTAATCAAAACCCCCCTAAGTACCTGCAGGTGACCCTTCTGCTTGCCCACCCTTATTTGACCAAAGAAGAAACTCACTCAGATGTATTTAAAGTACTAATCGTGTTAAAGTGGCGTCACAAAGATGGGACACTTAAAGTTTTTAGGGGTTTATCTCGGTTCGTTTAGCGGCTGTTGTTTCCTAAATGTTCAATAAACTGTGCAAAACCCCCCTAAACACCTGCAGGTGACCCTTCTGCTTGCCCACCCTTATTTGACCAAAGAAGAAACTCACTTTAGGGAGAGGAATCGTGCGTCGGGCGTCCTCCTCCTCGGCCCTCCTGAGAGATGGAGGGAGAAACAGAAAAAGGATACGATCAGAGAAGCTTCTGGAGCGTTTGACGGTGCGAGCGCAGAGTCACCCGGTTCCTGCCTCGCCCCCGGAAAGGGTCATCATCACCCGGGGGTCCGAGTGGGCTGCCAATGACAAAAAGATAGAGAGAGAGAGAGAGAGAGAGAAAGAAAGAGTGGGGGGTTAGAAACAATACGATTGTTCCCACCTCACTTTGCTTCCACCCTCGCAGTTAAAATTGTTATGGTAATGAAGTGGATTTTTTGCAGGACAGCAGATTGAAACAGAGAGACGTTTCTCTGACGGAGGCCCGAGGTGTTGTAGTACATAGATGTGTACAAATACTATGCAT
Organism: Notothenia rossii; assembly: GCF_949606895.1. Lineage (NCBI taxonomy): Eukaryota > Metazoa > Chordata > Actinopteri > Perciformes > Nototheniidae > Notothenia > Notothenia rossii. Next base: position 83,782,666 of record NC_136909.1, read on the forward strand.
ATGAAGGTAGAAGCAGTAGAGGAAGTTTTAGAGTAGTAAAAGTACTTTAAAGGTCCTGCATCTTCCATACTGAAGTAAATAGATGACTTTGTTTTATATGTTATATTGTTGCATCGACTCAGGTGGCTTGTGTCTTATCTGTCAGAGAGAAACCATTGTTTATTTGATTGTTATTATCATACCTTTTACCTCCTAGGGGAATTTCTTGTTGTTTGTTTTTAACTTGTGAAGTGTCATTTTGTAAAGCACTCTGAGCTGTATGAAAAGTGCTATATAAATAAAGCTTTATTATTATTATTGATGTGTACAAATACTATAAATATGAAGGTATAAGCAGTAGAGGGGGAAGTATTTAGATTAGTAAAAGTACTAATAAAAGTCCTGCCAGGGCCGGTTCTAGACAATTTGATGCCTTAGGCGAGATTTTAGCTGGCGGTGCACCCTCTCTCTCTCTCTCTCTCTCTCCCTCGCTCGCTCCCACGCTCACTCGCTTTGGCTGTGAGCAGCGGGCGCCTGATAACCCAACGTCCTCCACTTTCATCACTTACAGCGCCCATCGTACAGGGCAAATGAAACGTGTAACCGGGATGAAAAGGGTGTTACATTTACTTAATTATGAATCTAGGCCAAAAATTAGGATGAGCACCAACGGTAAAAAAAAATGAGCTACCTCCCCCCCCCAGATCTGTGTCAAAAACCGGCCCTGGGTCCTGCATCTTCCATACTTAAGTAAAAGTATTCATCATGCAGTAAAATGTCAGTTTACAATTATGTATGATGTTTTGGAATAAAGGGATGTGTGTGTGTGTGTGTGTGTGTGTGTGTGTGTGTGTGTGTGTGTGTGTGTGTGTGTGTGTGTGTGTGTGTGTGTGTGTGTATGTGTGTTAAAGGGGTTTCCAGTGGAGCAGAAAGGGCAACCCCCTCTCCTCCTCAGGGGGCTGTGTGGGCGGACGGTCCTCAGCAGATGGATGGCTGCTCACGTCATTTCCCTGAAACATAATAATAATCGTACGATAATGTTAATATTATATTTTTGTTTACTTTGTAGGTTGTTTTTGTTTTGATTTTAGAGTATTTGAAAAGTATTGTTTTTTCTTATCTTCTTCCCATTCTTATTCCTAGATTAAAGGTCCCCTTTTTTTGTCATCAATATATCACAGGTCTCAGATATATACAGAACATGTCTCTGATTGGCTGAAACACCAAACAGATCATTGCAGCATTACCCGAAATCCCCTCTGTTTCAGCCCTGTTTCCAAAGTACTGATTCTCTGTCTGTTACTTTAGATGAAAATAAGGAGCCCCTCCCCACGCCCCTCTGAGAGAGATTTGGTTCAAAAGAACTCAATGGTGCTCTATGAGGAGATGCAGGTGATAATGGGGGAGGGGGGGGGGGGGTTACCTTGGTTGGTGATTGGCTAATGGTTACACAAGCCGAAACATCGTTACTTATGACATCATAAAGTGGCCAAAATCTGATCAGCTCATTTTCAGACAGGTTTTTATAGAAATGGATCAGGACAAAAAGAGAGAGAATCTTTGTTCCTGAAACTTTCCGAGTCTCTTTCCACAGAGGGGACACATGTTGATGTAGAAGAGACATGGAGAAGAGGGGACACATGTTGATGTAGAAGAGACATGAAGAAGAGGGGACACATGTTGATGTAGAATAGACATGACAAAGTGGATTTTGCGTAATAGGTAACCTTTAAAACAAGAAAAAATAAATAAATATGGAATCGTTTCAATTAAAAAAATTAATAACAATAATTAAAGGGGACCTATCATGCAAAATGCACTTTTCTATTTCTTTTATAAATGGTGTGTCAGGGAACTCACGCAGCGTCAGAAAATAAAACCCTCTCTCTTTTCCTCTGTACCCAAATCTCTAAAAACGGGGCTTTTTTTTAAAGCTTTATACCCAAATCAGCACTTTAGAAACAGGAAGTGAAATAGAGGGATATGAGGCATGGCTAGAATGGGTGATGTTTGGTATTTTGAGCAAAACACTTCATAGACATTTATATATTTGTATATATCTGAGACCTATGCTATTGCCTAAAAATAGCATGATAGGTGACCTTTAAATAAAATAAGAATTTAACCCTTAGATGCACGAGTGACTGGACCATACACTCTTCCATAAATGGGTCTAAAAGGACCTGTATTAGAATAATATGTGTTTTTATGCCATTTGTGTCATTTTGGTTAAGAAAACTCACTTGTATTATATTTAGTATTATATTTTGGTTCACATTAGAAATATTTTATATTTAATTTTTCACAATTTATAATCTTAGACATTTTTTTTACATTTAGAAAAAAATCGTTTTGAACATATTGTCCCAAAGATCTCCGCTATCCTGAGACCCTCAAAGTATTCCAGTCCCTTTACAAAACTCCTCTCTTCTCCTCTTGTCTACTCATAGACCCCCCCCCCATCAATCCATGCCGGTTGATCAAGTTTGATAGTCCTATACCCCAGTGGCGTAGCCACCCAGTTTACTCATTGGCCCGAGAAAGTTTCAGTGTAATTGTTTTAATCTTTTATTATTATTATACATTTTTGTATACACCCATTGAGAATATCGAAGCATTCAAAGTGAAATTCAAGTGAACAAATATCGAGTTGAATTACTGTTGTATGTGTTTTATCCTCTGAACGGAACTAATTTCCGGTAAAAACTGGTTGAGGTGGTCTGAAGATTTTCCCTGGGTGGAATACAGCGCAAGTAGGGACGCGCTTTTCTGTAAAATGTGCAGACATCTTCCCAGCCCAGGAGCTGAAGGTGCATTTACGAGGGATGGATATGTAGACTGGAATCACCTGCGTAACTCGTTGGAGAGACATAAAAAAAGCGAGGACCACTGCAAGTCCATGAGCAGGTTTGAGTTCTACAACCTATTGTTGCTGTTTCCTAGTGCAATAAAAGAGTTACCTAACGATTGTAAATAACCCAATTTGTGTTCTGTGAAACTGAAAAGGATATTACATTGTTTTTGTTACTTTCGTTGCAGTTGTAAATATGTGTTAAATGTAATTTAGGTTAACTTCCTGTGTTATTTCGATGCTTTTATTTTGAAGGCGAGTTTACGCTTTTGACAAGAGTTGTTGTTGCTATGGAAACAATGTGACGGTGAAAAGGAGCGGAGATTAAACTACATATAAACACGGAGAAAGTAAAGGATAAAGTTTATGTTTAAGTTTAGCACCCCCCGAAGTGGCACAAGGTTGGTATTAACTGTAATATAAAAATGTAGGTTGTGTGCTAATTCGTTATTTGTTATTTTTGTGAGTTTATAGCTCTTACGTTGATATTGGAGATTTCAATCAATTCATACCATCAGTCAAGTCTTCGACCATTATTCGGAGGGAATGCTACAACGATGCTTGGCAATGGGCATTATTATATATTATTATTATTATTATTATAGGCCAGGCCTACCTTAAAGTCATTTTTCCCCCTGGTAAAAGCTGGCCCACCCTATTTTATACAGGCACGCCCTAAATTAAATTTCTGCCTACGCTACTGCTATACCCCCACCCTAGCCTTCCCTTATATTGTAAAGCGATTTTGAGTCCTTGAAAAGCCCTATAAACATATAATGTATTATTATTATTATTATTATTTTTATACTGACAGGTATCAGATCTTGCTGTGTAAAATAATCTTCCTGAGAGGTGTCACTTGTGATGTAGTCTGTGTGGTTTACAGCAGTGGTTCTCAACTGGTCAGGCCTCGGGACCCACTTTTTCCTTTGTCAATAAATCGCGACCCGAAATGTTGAACCACTCAAATCTATTCAACAAAAAATCGTGCTGTAATATATACGCCTTTCAGCATATATTATTAATTTAAGTGAAGTACAGTGCATATATCCCTTATATCCCTTCACAGAACTAAAGTATGCTTATAAACAAGTTTTAATGAGATTATGGTATCAAAGCTGAACTGTATAACATAAAAAGGCACATATGCTGAAAATCCAACCCCAGAAGGGGTGTCTGGGGGGATTGTCCCCCAGGAGATTTTTAGAAATACTAACATATAAACTATGCATTCTGGTACACTCTGAGAAGAAAATAAATACATGTATTACTACCCGACATATTAATAATATGTTATGCCATTGTTTGTTTTTCACTTTGTTCTGACAGCTGAACTTGCTGCTCCACACAGAGAGAAGAGTATAGAGGAGAGAATCTGTGTGAATTACTTTAAATAAGGGACGGGTAGATAGCTCCCATTGTTCTGTGACCTGTCAATCATCAAACCGGGGGTCATATTTCGTTATGTGTTCATTTTTATCTGAAGTTGTACCCATGGAGAATAGTTCTACCGCAAAGTTATTCTCCGTGGAGACTTCCAGCAACTATCTTGATGTTGATTGTCCAGAAGACTCAAAAAAACATCAGCAAAGATGTTTTATTGAGAAGATGATCACTACGTGACAGAAGTTTTCAAAACCGTTGATGGACTCCAGTACTTCCAGTCCAACGCCTATGCATGCACAGCGTTAGAAAATCGGGCCTTCTAAATAAAAGTTTGACTTTTTTCCGGTAGAAATACGAAAACTACAATTTCTTAAAATCTAAATTTGAAATGTGAATGGCATGATATCCAAAACATGTTTTTTGAGGAATAGCTGGAATATGAAATGATAAAAAAATGTAATTTCAAAGATACTTCAAGAAAACCACCTCACTGGGTCCAAAAAGACCCACTTATGCATCTAAGGGTTAAGAAACTAAATAATAAAAAATATACTTTTATTTGCATATATAAAATAATAATTAATACATTAATAATAAATAAAATAATAATAATCATAATAAATAAGTGACAAAAAAGAAATGACAAGCAAAATACAATGAATTATATATATAAAAATGAATAATTAAATAATAAGTAATATTGATAACATATTTAAATAAATAATTACAAAAACAATAACAATAACATAATACATAAACTTATAATAAAAAAAGAAATAATACATTGCAATACATACATTAAAAATGTATGTATTGCAATTTTTAAACCAGTGTTCTTGTTTATTATATTTCTTTATGCAAGCTATTTTTCAGAACATTTATAAGTTATACTTATAAATAATAATAATAATAAAAAATATAATTTTGTCAGTGGTGGGGACAAAATTGGCCATTTCAAAAAGTGGTAATGGTGCCTATGGTTATAATTAAAAACATTTTCTAGTCAAATGTCGCCACACAGTGGAAACAGTCTGTTATTTATTCTACACTGTATGCTGCGTTCACACCGGAAGCGATGCGACGTTTGGGGGCGGCGCGATTACATGTAAAGTCAATGCAGAGACACGAACAGACGCGAATTCGCTCCAACGGCGCGCATGAAGCGGTGGACGCGGCGCGAATCACGCGATTGAGGCAATTGAAGGGGGCCGCGTCAAAACGCGAGAGTTCAATTTTGTTCAACTCGAGCGTCAAAATTCACGTGACGCGTTCTCGCGGAAGCCAATCAGAGGTGAGGATCTCAGCCTGCCGTGACTGACGACTGTTCAACCAGAAAACATCAGCCATTAGCTGTTAGCAGTTAGCACACAAAGATCACAGCTCCTCATATCTGTTCAGAAACTGTACAGAAGTTAAACAAGTACAAACCACATACTGTCTGTTTCATGGTGAATACAGTCGCTGGTTTATTTATGTCTGTAGGCCGTTGTTATGAGTGTGGAGTGAGCATATACAACGTTAGCTTAGCCTGGTCGACCCAGTCTCCATTCGGAAAACAAGCATTATAAAAGGTTTTTCGCCTGCCGTCTTGTCTGCAGACTTGTCGAGCATTAATTCATGGTTTTTACTAACCGGTATCAGTATGTTTTTACTTCGGCATCATTTAGAAATGTGTTTTACAATGTAATCACTGTAAAATATATTCATTTTGTTGTAGTTGTAGCTCCCTAGCCAGCGCGTCTTGTTTGAATTATGCAAGTAAAGTTTAAACACAGCCGGCAGCTGCGGTGAAACTCGAGCGTTAGCGAAGCGAATATTCGCATCGCGTCCGGTGTAACTTCCCGTGATGCTCCGCGCCAAAGTGGTTTCCTTGCGACCAATGGTGTCGTGTTTTTGGCCGTTACTATCCTCTTATTGGTTCAGCAACATTTAAAAGTATTGTTTGAAATACTTTTCTTGTCGGAGGTAACAGAGCGCGAGAGAGGACAGAGAAAGAGTTGTCAGAGAAGAAGACGTTGGATTCATAATAAACACAAATCATATTTCCTGGGGATAAAGCGGATTATTCATAAAAGGAGAGGAAGATAAGCCGGTGAGTTGCTATGGAGTAACGGCAATTTGAAATGAGCTACCTAGCATGCTATTTTCCACTTAGCTAACCGCTTCAGACTTGAAATAGTAATCTGTGTTTTTTGCTCCGCAACTATCATGTTTTTAAAGGTTTAATATCGTCTCTGCATTGTTGAATTGTTTGTATGTTCATTTAAGGTGTGTAACTGTTACTTTCAAACCTATTTTTAGAGAAAAGAGTGCCATCATGGCTTCACACAACTCGAGCGGATTGAAACGGGATGAGAAGGGGAGTAACATCCAGGTCGTAGTCAGATGCAGGTATGGACAGAAAACCAGGGGTGAATGAAGTGTTTAGACCTTTTTTAATCAAGCTAAAATAAGCAGTATTATGGTGTAAAATAAAAACAAAGAAGTGCATGTTCCCAGCTCAACTTCCTCTTTATGTGACACTGTGATACAAGAGATAAATGTGCTTTGTTCATACCAAATTAAGCAGAAATATTGACAAATGATTACGGCACTGTCCATAGATTAATTTCGATAAACTGCAAATATATACAGATCAAAAGTAGAAAGATGTGTTCTTTTTAAAAGCTGTATAGAACATTATTATATACATTGAAGTTTGCACTTGTTTTTTCAATTGAAACTCAAATGATATGGAAAGACAAAACAATATTTTTCCTATGCATTGTCAAATTGGAGAGTTGAAATACCTTTTTCTCAAAGCTTTTTAATCTTAGACAGTCATCTTTAAATGCTTGGATTACATTGCATTTAGCTGACGCTTTTGTCCAAAGCGACTCACAATAAGTGCAATAATCCAAAAAGATTCAAACTAGGAACAACAAGAAAAGTGCTGACATATTTACTTCAAACTGGTGAATATGGTTTTTTGGTCTTCCATCCATCAAATGTGAACAGTGTGGAGTAAAATGACCTTGCAGCATTTCAAGTCTAATTTTCAACCATTTTTAGGAGGTTTAAAAAGAAAGGTATTCATAACATTTTGCTGCATTACCTACTTCTCCTACCCTTTATGCATAAAGTACATATTATTGTATGTATTTAGCTGTGTGTTGATAACTTCACCTGCATACATTCCACCTGATAATGTCCCTAAACCCACATTAGATTTATCGTTGAGATGTTGTTCAGAGAAGTCACTTTGTGTTATTTTGTCAGACCCTTTAACACAGTGGAGCGAAAGTCCTCCTACGGGGTGATGGACTGCGACTCCAACAGGAAGGAAGTGGTCGTGAAGACAGGAGGAATGAACGACAAGGCGTCACGAAAAACCTACACTTTTGACATGGTGAGTGGACGCATTACTCGCTACAGGGTGTACTTTGAGGGTTTGTGACTCTGCAGACCGTTTACATGCAGAAAAACCTTCATAACACACAAGGGGACGGGTACTAACCGGAAAAACATGACATGGGCCCTTTAATATTAAATTAGATAGCCTTTTTCTGAACAAGCCGACTTTCTTTATTAAATATTACTCAGCACTGCGTTCCGCCATTCATGTTATTTGCCGACACATGTTTAATCAACATTCATGTACATTAAAAACAGACACCCCCATCGCCCGTCTGTCGCTCCAGATGATGAACGTAATGGAGATTTTATTTGAGATGTTTACTGGAGCTTAATTTCCCCTTTTCATCTGTTAATACAAAATATATATATATAATGACCTTTCTCTTCAGGTTTTTGGTCCAGCAGCAAAGCAGATTGACGTCTACAGGAGCGTCGTTTTCCCCATTCTGGATGAAGTCATTATGGGATACAACTGCACTGTTTTTGCGTGAGTAACTTTTATTTTAAAATCTATAAAAGTCTTCATTTCTGTTTTGAGCTGCACTGTAATTATGTGTTCAATTGCATTATTGTTATCGAAAATAAATGAAACCGTGTGTTTGTGCTGTGTTGTTCAGTTACGGGCAGACAGGTACAGGAAAGACGTTCACTATGGAGGGAGAGAGGACTCCAGACGAGCAGTTCACCTGGGAGGAGGTGAGGCAGGAGCACATACAACGTGTTTATCTTTGTGTTTGCATAATGTGTTTGTGACACCTTCTGTATGGAGTGGTGCAGGAATGATTCAGCAGCTAGCCCTTCCTCTTTCCTCGCCTGGAGGTCATGTGTTTGGGGTTAGAAGTCTGAAATAAGGTCTTTGGTGACCACAAGCTGTTGTTGTTTGTGATGTTATCAAAATACGTCAGCTTTGGAAGGCGCCTCTAAATAGAATGAATTATTATTATTATTATTATTACTTCAAGGTCGGTTGTTTTACAGAGGTACTGTTCATCATCCCTGCATGCCACTTCTATAAACTGATAAAACCATTGTTTCTGACTTTAGGACCCTCTGGCCGGCGTCATCCCCAGAACGCTGCACCAGATCTTCGAGAAGCTTTCGGAGAACGGCACAGAGTTCTCCGTCAAAGTGTCTCTGCTGGAGATCTACAACGAGGAGCTGTTCGACCTGCTGAGCACCGGGGACGACGTCACCGAGCGGCTGCAGCTCTTCGACGACCCGCGGAACAAGGTAACATATTAAATAAAGAAACGTAAACAATTGGCACTAATCCATGTTTATGTATGGATGTCTTTTTTTCCTTAAATGCACTTTTAAGCCTGGGAAAGCTTTTTTTAATCCATTCCACACTCTATAAAACCATCTGCTATTGGTATAGCCTATCTGCAGTATGTATACAGTAGATTTGTACGAGTATATGTATATAACAATGTTCCTGATAAATAATCGTGTGTATGAGGCTCACTGGCAGTGAATGTAGGGGATTACTTTAGTCGTTGTTATTGTTTGTTTGTGTTCTGACTTGGGGCTGCACGATATTGGAAAAAACTGACATTGCGATTTTCTTCCCCTGCGATATATTTTTCGATATGAAAAAATACAGGAATTGAAGAAAAGATAGTTGTTTTTTTTGGTCAGCAAACCATCCTTTCTTGAACTTGAATGCTATACAATTGGTATTTTTCTAACTATATTTAACCGGATGAAGGATTTTAGTCACGGGACGTCTGGATCTTAAGTTATCAGAGCAACAAGCTGAGCTAGCTCGGTGAGCAGCGCCGAACTGGAGAAACACATGAAACTACTTCATTCAGTGTTTTTACCTTTGATCACCGGGTCCGTTTGCTTTGGAGATTTGATTGTGATTGGTGGTTTGCTGTGCATGCAGAGCCTAGGGCTGCTCAATTAATTAATTGATTTTGGCTTGCAACGGGAAAAATGTGATTGTTTATTTAGTTGAATTATAATTAAAGTTCAGGGTAATCAACTGTTAAAAACATACTTTTCAACAAAAAAATTCAGTAAATGGATGTTTTCAAAGTAAATGGATAATCGTTTTTAATAATTGTGACATCGATTATTGACCCAAATAATCGAGATTATGATTTTTGCCATAATCGAGCCGCCCTAGCAGAGCTTGCATGTCACTCACTCAAGTACCCCTGACATGAGCAGAATAATTGTAACATGACGTGTTTGAGTTAATTTGCCTACTTAATATCGCAAATCCTTAAAAATCGCACGCCCTGCGATGTGACTATCGCGCATGCACATGTCACGATTATCGTCAAGACGCGATATATCGTACAGCCCTAGCTGTCATTCTTTGTTCTCTTTGTACATTCAATCAGTACAGACATGTCTCATTTGTATGCCTATATTTTGCTTTCCCTCGAAAGAACTGTTTACGGTTGCTCATACAGATGAATTAAAATACACATGGTTCCTGCTAATTCAATGTTCTGTGACCTCTCGTGTGCGTTTCAGCGCGGCGTGGTAGTGAAGGGTCTGGAGGAGGTGACGGTTCACAACAAAGACGAAGTGTATCAGATCCTGGAGAGAGGGTCAGCCAAGAGGAGGACGGCCTCCACGCTCATGAACGCTTACTCCAGGTAATAACAGAGAGAACACTGTACCAAACATACACAGACATTTTTGTATAAACGTATATACCAGGGATTCTCAACCTTTTTTGGGCCAGCGCCCCCCTGTCCATTATCCAGGTCTCTTACCGCCCCCCATCAAAAAAAGTAGACTTATTTTCTTCCCTGAATATTAATGTTGACTAATATTCTGTGTTATATCATTTAAAAAGCATGTCACTGAATGCCAAATAATAGATTTGATTTAACTGGGCAGTTGGAATATCATTATCATTAGTTTACCAGAGAGCAGAAAAACCATGTGAATGTGTGTTAAACAAACTCAGACAAGAGCAGAGAATACAAACAGACTGCTACGGAACAGCAGCAATTTCACACATGTCCAGTGCAGAACAAACAGTAGGCTACAAAACTGTACATTAGGCCTACAGAACTAACAGGTCGGAAAGGTGTTGCATTTCGCCAAATTGCGGGGGGGGGAAGGTTAGTGTGAGCCCTGCGCTTGGTGGTTCTCCGCCAGTTTCTTCACTGCGGGTTGCAGAGAACTTAGTTTCAGTCGCAGTGCACCTGAGGCCGTCAAGTTCAAGCGATTTCAGCACCTGTGTGGGATCACGCTCCATCACAGTAGATATGACCTCTTTGATGGCAGGGAGTACCAACTTCTCTCCGATTGTGAACGGCTGCCCACATTTGGCTATCAGCAAAGAGATGTTATATGACGCTATTAGCCCGCTGTCAGTCTGGGTGGTCTTCCTAGCGAAGAGACTGCTGATGGTGCTCCTACCATGTTTCTCTTTGAGGGCCCGGAAGAACGGACGCTCCTTATCTGCCTTATCCGGGTGGATCTTGGTAAGGTGCTCCTTTAAACGTGAGGGTTTCATTCCCTCATTGGAAAATACATGTTCGCAAAGTAAACACATTGGGAGTTGTGCATAGGAGACGGTATGAAGCCATAGCTAAGATATTCAATAGAGTACTGTCTGCATTTTATCTTTTTCGCGGCCATTTTGCTGATGTGATATGATTTTTGTTGTTTTATGATGCTAATATTTAGGGGGGGGGGTAGTGTCATGATATGGCGGCAAACGCTAGAGGGCTAGCTGGTGACATGACAAGACATCGTGCCGGGAGCGGACCGGAAGTCGTTGTAATTTTGAACAAACAGAGCTGTGTGGAGCAGCCTGGCTAGCCAGCTCTTTCTTCCATGTCGTAGCAGACATAGAAACGGGTATTATTTTCATAAACTGACCACTTAGTTCGAATCTGTTAGTGGAATTTGTCATATCAAAACATATCGAAATTTAACAAAGTGACACAGATTATTAACAGTCGCGATCCCAAAATTACAATGACTTCCGGTCCGCTCCCGGCTGCTTTTTGTAGGGTACGTTCGTAAATGCGCTCAGAGCGCTCCGAGCGTCCCCGTTCCACAGTCCAGAGCGCTGCGCTCTGAGCGCTCACAGCTGGGTGCTCTGGCGGAACAGACGGGTTGTCCGAGCGGACTGACCGTTCGTGCATTTACGAACGTACCCGTAATAACACTGCTGACAGCTGACCAATCGCAAGCAGAGTTGTGGTTTCCTATAGCAACAAAAGATGCTGACAGCTGCTTTTTGTACAGGAAAAGACGCTGTGGCCAGCGTTTTTCATGACAAAAAGACATTATGCGTGAACGCCCCCCAAGAACACCTCAACGCCCCCCTTTCAAAAATATTGCTTCCAGCGCCCCCCGATGTTCTCTTAACGCCCCCTGGGGGGGCGGTACCGCCCCCGTTGAGAACCAGTGGTATATACCCAATATTTAGTGCCTTGAAAGAATTGTATTTACCTTTCCCCCCCTTGTGTCTGCTCAGTCGCTCCCACTCGGTGTTCTCGGTCACCATTCACATGAAGGAGATCACTATGGACGGAGAGGAGCTGGTGAAGATCGGAAAACTCAATCTGGTAAATATCCTTCGTCTTTAATATGGGCAGTGTAAAGTCATGTATCCTCTTGTGAGATTTCTAAAGGATAAACACCAGTCTTTGAAGGAGGGCTGTCCCAATTACCATTTTTCGGGCTCCGGATATTCGGTAGTAATCGGCAGCGAATATTCGGCCTGCGCAGGGGGGGGGGAATGCGTAGTACTCAGCAGCGAACCGCTTCAACACGTGTATTTCGGTTTATTAACGGCATTCATTTAGTTATTCTACAGTATTGTTGTTTTTATAGTTATTTGTTAATGTAACCCAATTTGTGTTCTTTGAAATTGAAAAGGATGTTGCATTGTGTTTGTTACTTTCGTTGCAGTTATATATGTCTTAAGTGTAATTTGGCTTGGCTTCCTATTTTGTTTGGACATGCTTTTATTTTGAAGGAGAGTTAGCGCTGTTGACAGGAAGTTGTTGTTGCTATGGAAACAATGTGACGGAGATTAACGGATAACTACATATAAAGACGTAGAAAGTAAACGATAAAGTTTATGAATAACCGTTAGCTTATTATATTATATGACTTCCCCTTTTTTAAATGTCACCAAAGTTATTCGTCTCTATTCCGCTCCCCCTCCAGGTGGATCTCGCCGGCAGTGAGAACATCGGGCGTTCGGGAGCGGTGGATAAACGAGCTCGAGAGGCGGGGAACATTAACCAATCTCTGCTGACGCTCGGCCGCGTAATCACGGCGCTGGTCGAGAAACGCCCCCACATCCCCTACAGGTAGAGACACTCGACCAATCAGGGAGATGGATGGAAAGGATACCGTTTTTTTGCAAATGAACCCGCCTCATGCAGGGCTCGACATTATACATTTCCACTTGCCCGCTCGGGCCACTAAAAATATTGCTTTAAAAAAAAATGTGTACTGTGGTATGGGAATTTTGACTAGCAATTTAGTTAAATTGTTTCGTTTATTAACACTACAACATAGCGTTCCGTGAGTCGGTTGTCGTTGTTGGGTGAAAAGCAAACAGCTGTTTGCTGCGGAGCGCAGCGCGAGCAGGCCCCCGTGAGCGCGCTCCTTCACTACAGACTATCGCGCCACCTAACCATTCGCCTAAATGTTTTTAATACCAGCGGTAACCGGCCAAGCGTCGGGAAAAAAAACAATCTTCAAATAAAAGAAAGTCACAGGAGGAGTTAAAGAAGAGTGACAGGGAGCATTAGAAGAAGAGGGAGAGAACGTTTCAGCCACACTGTAACGCGTCCTAAAAGCCTTTTATAATCTATCGATTAGATTTATGATTCGAAAATTATAAAAGTAGGGTAGACATGTGGAGATTATCCGGCTGAACAAAACGTGCATTTATCAAACAGGTTTGTTTTCCAGAGAAATTATTTCCAGCTATTTTCCAAAACCCTGTGGAGAAATCCCATTGCTTTTTGTCGAGGGAACCAGCAGCTTACTTCCTGGTTTTAGGACGCGTCACTGCACCTCTCAATATGATGCCAATATAAAGAAGGTCTTCTGTCGGCTCTGTACATCAATGCCGACCTATGCTGACAAGTAAGTGAAGAGTAGAAAATATAAAGGTATTGGCTATAGGGAAATGTCCCAGCAGTTTAGGAGAATGAAGGTTCTAACCAAATCAATTACATGTCTAACTCCTAATGACAGGAAGGCAGAAAGTGCATTATACAAATAATAATACTCATAATAATAGCAGACATTTTTGAACAATGACCACAATATCATTATTTTAATAAACCAAATATGAACAATTGAGGAAAATGAGGAAGAACTGATGATTCAAATGTTGTAGTACAAGTAGTAATGTAGTTAGTGCATAAATGACTATTGCAACAAATGTGTTAATTTTCTTCATTATTACTCGATTTTTCTTTTGGTGGACGAATGCTCCGGGTTGCAGGATAAAGAAAAAAAAGATAATTCTGTAATTAAATACTCACACAGATAAATATAAGGAAAACACAGACACTAATCACCGAGGTCACAATATCAATCGATCCAGCAGAGCAATAGGTGCCTTGCTCAAGGGCACCACAGCAGGGCAGGAGGTGAACTGGGACCTCTCCAAGTAGCAGTCCTCACTCCATTTTTAGGTCTGGTCGGGGACTTGAACCGGCGACCCTACAGCTCCCAGTCCAAGCCCCTACTGACTGAGCCACTGCCGGACAAAATAGTGTTTTTATTTGTGATTTAGTTGTAACTTAGATAAATGATCTGCTGTTCCCCCAGAGAGTCTAAGCTGACCCGCATCCTGCAGGATTCTCTGGGAGGACGAACAAAAACCTCCATCATCGCCACCGTGTCGCCGTCCTCCAGCAACATGGAGGTACGTCCTGTCGTCTCTGTGCATCCCTGCTTTGAGATGGGTACTTTTGATTCTGTGGATGTTCATTGTTCTTGTACTCTTGTTCTGTCCGTCTGTGCAGGAGACTCTGAGCACGCTGGAGTACGCCAGCAGAGCCAAAAACATCATGAACAAACCCGAGGTCAACCAGAAACTCACCAAGAAGACGCTCATCAAGGTAGATTTCATAATAATGGAAATTACAGCAGAGGATCTAAGAGTCAGTCAATTATTTAAATAAAATATATAGCAACAATCAAGAGTTTTGCAAATGAGTAAAAAGATTTAAAAATCTATCCTAAAAGATACTTGGAGGCAGTGAAGCTCATATCAATGGGTTGGTTATGAAAACCGGTAAACAAAACACATTTGAAATCAATCAAATGATAACGTTTTTAGGCATTTTGCTGTGATAGAAATTAGGGGTGCAACAACTAATCAATTAAAATCAATGACCAAATTAGTTGCCAACTAATTCAGTCGTCGATTTTAATCGATTAGTTTTTATATGTCCTATGTATTATTGCTACAAAAACATTATATCGCAGTCTTAGTGTCGCCAACTCGTTTCTAACATGCAAAAACACAAAAAAAATGCGTCTATGGTGTATTTTTAGTATTTTCGACCTTTCCAATCCAGACGAGAGATCTCTCTCTCCCCCGTCTGTGTGCAAGGGGGCGGGGCAGTTTACTCACACACAGCTGCTACATGCAGCAACACAGAACGCGCTCCAAGGTGTGGTTACTATTTACCCGTCTCGATGTGGACAATCCTCGTTACCAAAAGTGCAATAAGAGTTTAGCATGTAAGGGCGGTAACACGAGCAATTTGTCATTTAGCAAAAGTGCTCCACATTCAGACGGAGGAATGCACCGGGTTCGACTGTCTTTCTAGTAGCTCTGTAGCCCCATCCACGAGTAACGTTTCCACGTCAGGTGTTATGTATGCTAGCAGCAACACACAGAGTTAACTCCATGATACAAACATGGGTTAATGATTAGAGGTAACAGAGTTATTTATTTTGTTAAAGTTTCAGCTATTCTGTTTACAGTTCTGTCATAACATTATTTAATACGATTGCGTTTTTGAATCAAGTTTTCATCTTTATTGTCTTCATTGTTAGTTTCCACATGCCTAAAACAACCTCAAGCTAAATCTAAAAGCTGATGGCTAAATCAGAGCGTTTGAGAAATTGTGCAAGGCATACAGTAAAAGCCTGAATAGTCGATTAATCGTTTCATTAATCGATAGCTTCATCAATTATCAAACGGGGCTGCACGATTTTGGGAAAACATGTAATTGTGATTTTTCTGACAAATATTGCGATTCGAATTGCGATATTTGTTTTTAAGCGACCCAACGGAAGTTCATTGTAAAATGCGGCCATATCTCCAGCTAGGAAGGTCGCATCAACGTGCTCCCGTCTCTAGCACCCCCGCAGCCCGAGCTACGAGTGAAAGAACTAAACGTACATGAAACTTCCGTTGGGTTGCTTTAAAGTCAAGCTTCAGTTTAAGATTCACCCTGTAATAGAAACATGTGATGGAGCATTACTAACCTGACTCAGACGGTTTGTTTCACCAAACCATCTAGGAGAGCTCCATCGGAAGCCATTTGGAAAGGGCAGGCACTTTCAAAGATACTTGGCAGGTGATTGGATCAATCTGTCTATCACCTATCATGGGCCACGTCTGATTGGTTAACAATGGCTGGTACATGTGGAGCACAGCACTTCTGATTGGTGTGGGTGACTGACACACAAGAAGAACACATTTTATTTATTTTTTAATCGCAGGCTTTGCGATTTCATAATCGCATCATTTAAAATCGATTAATCGTTCAGCCCTATTATCAAATTAGTAGTTTGTTGCAGCCCTAATAGAAATGATCGTTTCTTATTGCAATATCTTTCAACTATTCTCAGCCAATTCACTTTTTCCAGAAATGTCTTGGATGTACATTTTAAACAGCTTTTTAAGGAATATACTGACTTGTGCTTCCGTCCCTTCAGGAATATACGGAGGAGATTGAGCGTCTGAAGCGAGACCTGACTGCGACTCGAGACAAGAACGGAGTCTATCTGTCTTCAGAGAACTACGAGTAGGTCAACTTGACAAACACCAGTTTATTTGTTTGGCATTGTCCTTTAGATAATATGATATGATGATGCTAGCTGTATGTTAACTGTGTGTGTGTTTCAGGTCTATGATGACTCAGATCAACTCTCATGTGGAGCACTCGGTCGAGTACATCGACCGGATTGCTGCCATGGAGGAGGAGATCAAGAAGGTGAGTGAGACTGGGATTAACAACATTTCAACAACAGTAAAAACTTTTAATGATGTCCGTTGTGTGATCGTTTGGTTCCTGTCTGCAGGTGAACGAGCTGTTTGTTGACAGTAAAACAAAGCTGGCGCAGTGCGGCGTCGACCTGGATGAGAAGCAGCAGAGGTGGCTGATCCTGCTCGATTATCAATGATTGCGCAGTAGATATTTTCTTTATTTTTAACATGATAATTGTTTTCAGGCTGGAGGAGACGAGTAAAGATCTTCTGCAGACCCAAGAGAGGCTGACTGAGGAGGAGTTTATCAGCTCCGAGCTCAGCGCGGCGGAGGAGTCCCTGTACAACACAGCCGGACAGGTACACACTACTTAAAGTGCACCTATTTTTAGGCAATAGCATAGGTCTCAGATGTATACAGATATATAAAAAACATGTCTATGAAGTAGGGATGTAACGATACCAAAAACTCACGGTACGATAATATCGCGATAACAAGTTCACGGTACGGTATTTATCGCGATATTGAATAATAAAGGGAAGAAGAAAAAAAATCTGAATTTTTTTTTTCTTCAATAAAACATTTTTTTACTCGGAAAATGTTTTTTTATTAAATAATAAATCTGATTTTTACAGCATTTTTGTAGGATAGCAGTATTTTAAAGTGTCAAAAACAAAGTGACAGCAACAGACTGGAACAAGAAAACCAGTGTTTTTTTACCTACTAGTACTACCAAACAAAGTAGACATTTTCTTTATGCCACTGCATCTCACAAATAAACAAGGACATTTAATAATCAGACCCTGCAATAAAATAAATCAAGTTTCACTTTATTTTTTCAAGTAACTCAACTCAAACTCACTAGTCACTCACTCAGCATCATCAGACAGGTTTTTAGGAATATGAGAATGTCCACATTTCCAGGTATTTATAAACTGGGATGTTTGGGCATTTACAATATCCCCTGCTCTGGAAAAAACTCTGTCGCTTGGTACTGATGTTGCTGGGACACCAGTGGTCGCGTTAACCGGATATTTTATTTAACAATGACGGAAAAATCTGAACGCAGTCTGTCATTTTGACAGATTAGAACAAACTCGGAACAGCGCCAACGTTTCCCCGCAGCGAGGCTCTGGTGTTATGCCGTGTTATGCATGCCCTCCAAAAGGAAATGATATAGTTTCCAAACCGTACTTTGCCGTACAGATCAATACATGTCTGGGAGGTCTTGCTTTACGCTGTGCGCGTCCCGCGAGGTGCATGCACACACACGGCATAACACCGCCCCCCCCCCCCGTTGACAGTTCACGAGCATGCTCTATCGTGAACTTTTCAGACCCGACGGGTAATAAGGGATTATGACGGATATTTTACGATCCTGTCTGTCGAAATGACGGACAGCGAAAAAGTCTAACGCCAGGCTTATTGACAGGGCGAGATATAACTATATGGTTGATACTTGTCAATGTCTCTAGGTGTGTAAATGTAGCCCTGTAAATACGATACTTTTGTGTTATCTGTTGTTTTATTTTCATGTTGTAACCTACTTGCTGCCATGTTAGAGAGGTCTCTCTTGAAAAAGAGATCGATGATCTCAATGGGACCACCTGGTTAAATAAAGGTTTTTTAAAAAAAAAAGTGTTTTTAAAAAAAAAACCTTTTTTTTTAAATAATTTTTTGGGAAAATCGCGGTAGATTTTGTCAGTCTCACTACGGTATTGGGAAGTTTATTTACCGCGATATTCGGTATATCGTTACATCCCTACTATGAAGTGTTTTGATCTAAATACCAAACAGATCACCCATTCTAGCCATGCCTCATACCCCTCTATTTCACTTCCTGTTTCAAAAGTGATGATTTGGGTATAAAGCTTTTTTAAAAAAAAAGAAAGATTGATAGAAAATGTAAAAGGAGGGGTCTGAGCTCATGCGGGACCCAGCAGCTACTGTCTAAACTAAATACTGCCGTGATGAAACGCCATGTCATGGATTATCAAGGATTATTTCTGAAACAGTATGGAGCTCAAAGGCTTTCTCTCTTGCCGGTTATACCACAAGGTGAGTTCCTTTTTATTTCCTGCTTCTTCACACACATGCTCTCCAGTACAGGTTAGCTCTGAGTGTTAGCAATGCTAATGTAAACACCGACCATATTACGTCCAAAACAGTCGGGCATTGTTTCTGATGGCAACGTTTCTGATAGGGCCGTGGGTCCACGTTTCAGATATTACGTCATATCGGACGCAAATCTGGATCAGCTCCGTTGTTCCCCCGTTTTTAGAGATTTGGGTACGGAGGAAAAGAGAGGGTTTTATTTTCTGATGCTGCGTGAGTTCTCTGACACACCAGGGACACATATTGATGTATAAAAGACATCAAAAAGTTCATTTTGCACAATAGGTCCCCTTTAAGGGAGTACTTACCCCAACGTTTTAATTTAAAATGTTTTGTATCATCTTCCAGCTGCTGAGTACAGTGGACGCCAGCACCAGCGACGTTTCGGGTCTGCATGAAAAGCTGGACAGGAAGAAAAAGGTCAAATATTTTTCCTTCAATGTGTAGAGTCTATCTGATCAATGACTGAAAAGTTCGCTACTTTCAATCAGGAACTAACGCACGTGCTTTGTTCTGCAGGTGGAGCAGCACAACGGTGAGATCCAGCAGAGCTTCTCTCAGCGCATGGAGGGGACGTTCAACAGCATGCAGCGCTGCGTTCAGGAGCACGGAGACAAACAGCAGCACATGCTGAGCGGCTACTCTCAGGCCATCGGTGAGAGCACAGAGCAGCAGGGGGTCCAACAGAGAGACGGTCGTTGTGTGGAGTTATTCCCACATTTAAAATGACATTTCAATCCAAAGGTCTTCTTAGGAGCAGGTGATCAAAATGTTTGAATGCAATCTGCATATTCAGAGTCCTACATGTATGTCTGCTTGTCAAGGACACTGTTGGTACATTTTATTTCTCTTTTTAATTAAGTACAAATATATGTGTAGCCAGAGGAGAAACAGGGACACAGTTGAGGAAATCGACACATAGAAAAGACATTTGGTACATTGATAGGAACCAGTTAGTGTTCAACAGTTCAAAGCTACTAGTGTTCAGCTTAGTCTCTACTATTGTACAGAGTTCCCGTTAGAATATTTTTTTGCCGGTCAAAATGTGCATTAAAGTTTAAATCTTCCGGACAAAATGAGAAAAGTGCCGGTCAAAGGTCTTCTTTGTTATATATTGAGCTTTAAAACAAATTGATGATTCGATATTAAACAAACTAATTAGATTAACTATTCAAAAGTGAACAGTAATTTATAATAACACGGGAATACAGCCTGACAGCCCGCTAGTATCATGCAGCTCGCGGATCCAGAGTGACCCGACAGTAGGGCTGTACCCGAATATTCGTTCGTTGAAGTACTATTCGGGTTTCAATTTCGTTATTCGGGTATTCGTTTTGTTTGTTTTTTTATTTTTTCCCCGTTTTTTTTTCCAAATTGAAATCTCCAATATCAACGTAAGATCTTGTTCGGGGGGTGCTAACACTTAACCATAAACGTTATCGTTTAATTTCTCCGTCTTTATATGTAGATATTACTTTTCTCCGTTAATCTCCGTCACGTTGTTTCCATAGCAACAACAACTTCCTGTCAACAGCGCTACCTCTCCTTCAAAAATAAAAGCATATCCATAAATAGGAAGCCAAGCCAAATGACACTTAAGACATACGTATACAACTTCAACGAAAGTAACAAACACAATGCGATATCCTTTCCAATTTCAAAGAACACAAATTGGGTTAATATCTATAAAACAACAATATTGTAGAATAACTAAATGAATGCCGTGAATACACGTGTTGAACCGGTTCGCTGCTGATTACTACGTCCACCCCGCGCGGGCCGAATATTCGCTGCTGATTACTACCGAATATCCGGAGCCCGAAAAATGGTATTCGGGACAGCCCTACCCGACAGTAAAACTAAACATATCTATAACTAGTTACAGTAGTTTGAGAGGTAATTAAAATAGCTACGTGTGATATTCTAACCTGAAGTGTGTGTTTTGTTCCGCTCACCGCTGCATGTGATCATGCAGAGCTGCGTGTCGACTCGTCAGCAGCAGCTGATCTCTCTCTCCCGTCAGATTAGACTTCACTCGCGTTTATGTCCATATCGATCAGATCTAGCTAGTTCTAGCTAATGATATGACTACCTGCTTATTAAAAGACACCTAAACAATAAGCGTCGCTATGCAACTGGGTAAGGCCGCAAAGTATAGCGCAGCATTATGCATTTGTTTACATGCCCACCGGAACCCCGAGGCATTACCAACAGATCAACGCACAATCAACCCATACAGGACATCTCTTTCTCCATATTAAGTGATAGACATTGGAATTGACTCTTCTTGTCTGTCACATAAGTGGCGCAACTGATGCGGTATTATGCTAAAGGGAAATTATTTTTGACCGGAGAGATTTAGATTTGCCGGTCTTCAGCATATTTTACCGGTCATAGTCCGGTAATTACCGGCTAACGGGAACTCTGCTATTGTACATAAATTGATAATCCATACATAGTTGACCTTCACTTGAAGGCGTACAATACTTAAACCATAATTATAACCAAAACAGACTAACAGGAGAAAAGAAAAATCAATAAAGTTGAGGAAATCTAACAAAATACTAAAACTGACCAATAATACTGGTTTTAATTATATTGACATGTTTCTGTCTTTCTGTCCAGACGGTGTGGTGGTGATGAACGAGGCAGCGCTAAAAGGCGCTCTGACCACCGTGGAGTCGTTCGTGGGGGGGGTCGGGCAGCTGGTGTCTGAGGGCGTGAGTCGCTGTCAGGACAAAGTGAAGCAGCAGGAGGCGCTGTGTCTGCAGGACAAGGAGATCCTGCTGCAGCTGCTGGTGAGTTCAGGGCCCTCTCCGCTGTTTGATACACAGGAGGGGTTTTAAGGATTATGCATGTGGTGTGAAGCTGCAGTTTAATTAAGGGATTATACATTTCTGCAGGAATACGTTTTAAAAATTGAGAATATGGCAGCTTTTGTAGCACTCCCGGCTTCCTTGTCTCAAACAAGGGAGAGCTTAAAGATAAGGTCTGATTCTTTAGAGATTCGTCTGGGATAAAGTTCTGTTTTTAGAAAAGGGGTTGCTTATGAGTAGCTGAATGAGTCTGCCTCTACAACCGTTTTTAATGGCTTTTTGTTGAGAGAAACGGGGAGCAAACACTCGGGTTGGCCTACATAAGGGCATCAAAGATTTGTAATGCTATTTTATTTCTATTTCTGAAATATATTTGACTGTTTATTTCTGTGTATTAGTTTCTCTTATGTACATTGCCTTGTGTTTTTGATACTGCTGCAACCCAAACATTTCCCATCCATCTATAAATATTGTTAAATGAATTCAGATAAGGTAAATGTTCCTCAGACTTTTAGTCTTATCGGTGTGGGTAATCATTTCGAGCTGGCAGCTGGATCAATGACAGACCTATCAACGTGTTTCTCTACTTCTCTGTGTGCAGGAGGAGCACCGGCAGGACATGGAGGAGGTGCTGGTGACTCGCACTCTGATGGGTGTGTCGGCTGTGAAGGAGCTCAGCGACACTCTGAGGGTTACCGTGGAGACGCAGCGAGATCTGGCCGACAGAGTGAGTCCAAAGTCCAGCACTATTTGTAAAGTTGAAACATTGAAAACGTACTTAGTCCCATTTATCGCTTTTTATAACATTTATTTCTTTGGTGGCGACTTGTTTTTAAATTTGAAGAAAGGCCTTTTTATATTTCTTTCTAAAAAGTAAATTAATTGAAAGATATCAGTTAGAAATCTGTTTTGTTTTGCCTATCGTCTGTCTGATTTAAGCTGTTTGTAAACATCTTGCATGCAGGTTTATTGCAAGTATGTTTGAGAAATGAAGATGTCAAATAAAAATATTACACAAAATGTAGCATAGAAATCAAAAAGTAGAAAACTGGCAAGTTAAATGAAATATGGCCAACTGCTTAATCAAATATAAATACAATAGAGCGGTGCAGTGATGTATTTGTAGGCCGACCCGAGAGTAAGCTGCTGGTTCCCTCGACAAAAAAGCAACGGGATTTCTCCATAGGATTTTTTAATATTGTAAAAAAAAAAAAAAGACTTGTGGGAAAACTAACCTGTTTGATAAATGCACGTTTTGTTCAGCTGGATAATCTCCACATGTCTAACCTACTTTTATAATTTCGAATCATAAATCTAATCACCAGAAGCAAAATGCTAACGTTATGCTTTAATGGAACTACAGTCGAGTACCAGCGTTTCCGCCAGGGGGGTGTCTTGCTGTCATTTGACGCTCTTATTCAGCTCGGAACGCCCTGAACTTGAGCCGAGGACGTCCCAAAAAATGTAATAATTTGAGGGAAAATCGAGAGTTTTTATTGCTTGAAATGACAGAAAAGGACATCCATCTGTTGGAGGGGCAAAGGAGTCTGGTGGGATTATTTTTGCCGCCAGAAAAGTGTGTTCCGGTGACACAAAAAACAAAAACGCGGCCGCATCTTCCAAGGACCGTGACAGGAGGGGTGTCCCTGTCGGCAGGGAGACGTTAAGACATAGTATAAGGGACGGCTCAATTAAAAATTCAAGTCACGTGACACCACGTGACGTCAGAGCAGAAGTCCCCGTATGTGCGCTCACAGAGCATGCACAGTTGAGTTGCCCCTTAAGCCCCGCCCCCGAGCTCCCACTCTCAGATGCGCGTTCATAATGCCGAGGAAAATAACTCGGAATAACGTTATTAGCACATTTTACAACTTGAGGACCGAATGTTTTTAATAAGGGCTATACAAATGTTCATACTGGGTACTTTATTTAGTTAAAAAAAAGATTTACAGATGTTTCTTTCCCAATGTTAGTCAATGGAGAAAAGTGTTTCCGGGCCCAGCGACTGATACGGAAGTGTAGTAACGCCGTTTGGCCACAACGAATGTTTTCCTCAGAGTCCGGCGCACTTCCTGGGGGCTTGACCGGAAGTGGTAAAATCACTTCCTGGTTTTAGGACTCATTCCTGCACCACTCAACTATTCATGACTTTTCTCCACAGTATCTCACGTGCACTGTTCTCTTTCCCCCGCTCTCAGGTGGAGGCGATGAAGGAGCTCGCGGTGGTCTTCAGCGGGCTGGTGGGGCAGCTGGGGGGGGTGAGAGAGGAGGCGCTGCAGAGTTTCAGCTCGCTGCAGGACGAACGCAACAAGCTGCAGGAGCAGATCAAAGCGGCGCAGGACAAACACCAGGCGGTGAGACACCTTCACTCAGAAGCTCCTGATTTGATTTTAGACTTGGATTTAGTTTCAACTTTATTGTCATTGTACAACGAAATGCAGTTTGCATCCAACCAGAAAGTGCATGAGGTTTCAACAAATTCACATATAGGATCAATGTTCATAAGTGTGTAAATAAGAATACATGTTTTTGGATAATATACATATAAGGTGCCGGGTTTGATATGCCTTATAAGATGCTTTAAAGCATGATAAGAAATAATTGTATACATGCGAACAGACATGCTTACTCATAATAGATGCAAGGATCATTTTCTTTGTGACCATACATAACAAGTCGTGATCAAATATATTTTTTGCAAGGCAAGTTTATTTATATAGTTCCTTTCAACACAAGGCCATTCAAAGTGCTTTACAAAATGAAAGACATTAAGAGCATTATCAGGGGGTCCGCGGGGTCTTAAAAAGTATTAACAGTTGATAAATCAATTTAGCGAAAATAAGGCTATTAAAAAAGTATTAAACGGCATTTTCCAAAGTATTACATGTTGTAGCTTGTTTTCAATAAGTATATCAATTGTCCAAAGAGGTTGTATTCTACAGTCTGCCTGAATGTAATCATTGCGTAGGTGTGTAGTGTGATTCTGTGGAGTTTATTTATGGCATCCCGTTGGATTTGACGTCATCTGAACAGGACATCGCTCGCTCACTGCTTGATAGCGCGAAGGTCCGTTTACGCCGTTTGTTAAACAACATCGTTATGGGGAAATGCAAGTTTGCGTCCAAATGGTTGGAAGATAAGGAGGAAGGACAATCAATACTGTATATAGTCGATGTGAGGTAAAGTGTGTCGCCAAGGTAACCGGTTAAAACTCAAAGTGGCGATGAGGTCTTAAAATGTATGAAAAGGGTCTTAAAAGGTATTACATTTGACTTCAGGATTCCTGCTTATACCCTGATATGGAAACATATTAAAAACACTCATTTAAAAGCTAAGATAATAAAACATGAATAACAAAGGTACATGAATTAAAGTTAGTGCCGTGTGAGAGACACACGTCTGAAATGTTTTGGTCTGACTTTCAATCATTGCTAACCTTTTAGCAAATGACTGTAAATAAACAAATGATTTTCCTAACATCACCATGGTCCTGCCTCTCTCAGGGTATGAAGCAGACCATGCAGTTCCTTCAGGATCAGCTGGGTCTGATCTCCATGGAGACGCAGAGCGACTTCAGCCGGCTGCACTCGTCCTCCAGCGCTCTGCAGAGACCCCTGACCCTCCTGCAGGACAACATCAGCAGGTGGGACGCACACTAACACCAGGGAGATTCTGTTATTCCACCAGGGTTATTATTCAAAACCACAAAGAAAGTGAGCAACTGTTAACACAAAAATATATATAAATAAAACAAGATTGTTACGCCCAGGCCTAGGGGAACCTAGGCGCAGCACAAAATTCACACACACACACACACACACACACACAGACACAGACATACACACACACACACACACGCTAAAATATCCGCACAGACCCAGGGTCAAAACATGATTAAAGTAAATAAACAATGATTTTCCTCTTTTTATATCCACTTGTTTGACATTGGCACCATGTAATGAGTGTAAATATTACATGGTGCCAATGTCAAACAAGTGTGTCAATATTTAACAAATGTAAAAGAACACATTACTAAGTACTATATGTTAGACTATAACTTTTACCAGGGTTATTTTTAAGACCACAAAGAAAGTAAGCAGTAAAAATAATCTTTAACTAAATAATGTATTTAAATAAAACAATAAAATATTAAAGTAAAATAACAACAATTATTTTCTCTTTTTATCCACTCGTTCTGCGCTGGCACCGTGTTATGTGTGTGTAAATAAATAGACAAAAAAAAAAATTGCTCAGTGCTATATATAATAATACTATAGAGGTGAAGTCCCGCCCTTCTACTTCCGACCCATGGGACCTTATTTCGGAAAAAGTATGTATTGAAGCCATTGAAGAGAGAAAGATTATCTTTCGATCCCGGGCGTGTCTGAAGCTCGACCAACAACCAATCACATGAATCTCCCGCCCCGGACACACAAGCACGCGGTTTAATTGGCTACAGCTTTTACTGGCATATGATTTGATTGGCTGACTCTTCCATTAAAGCTTCAAAAGTTGAACATTGCTCAACTTTTGAAGCGAGCAAAGCGAAGGGACGCTCCCACAATGCAGTTCGGCAAAGCATGTCGTTACCCCATTCAAAGTGAACGGGCAGAAGCGTTGAAGCTTCAACGCACGCCGCCGTGTGGACGGGCCGTAACTCCCCTTGTGTGTATGTACAGCTCT
Organism: Notothenia rossii; assembly: GCF_949606895.1. NCBI lineage: Eukaryota > Metazoa > Chordata > Actinopteri > Perciformes > Nototheniidae > Notothenia > Notothenia rossii. The sequence continues at coordinate 83,809,071 of NC_136909.1, forward strand.
CAACATGCCCAGACTTGTAGTGATTTTCACCTCTTTTAATACTTTCCGCCTCATTCTGAGAGAAAGAAGTGAAATGTGCCAACGTGACGGCCGTCTTGGTGTGTGGTGCGAGATGGGAGATGTAGTTCATTGAGCGGTTTCACACATGAACAAGTGTTACTTCACATTTTTACGACACATTTACATTTTTTTGACTTGCAAAATTATGTTTTTAAATTGACAAACATCATATGTGTAATTCGTGGCACAATTCAAACGGGATCGAAAGATAATCTTTCTCTCCATTGACTTCAATACATACCTTTTCAGAAATAAGGTCCCATGGAGCTCCCCGGAAAGGGGAGGGACTTTGCCTCTCTATAACAAAAAAAAAAGTTGTAAATTAAAAACGTATAAAACAATTTATCTAATACATGATATTCCAATTACTTGTATATTGACTATTCTTGCACTATTTCTATTATATTTTATTTGTATTCACTATTATCTCTTGTATTGTGTTGCACCGTGGGAGGAGCCTGTGACCTCAGATTTTCATCGTCATAACTACACTGTATCTATATTCACATGACAATAAAAGCCTCGACTCTCTAACCTGCTCTGTGTGTCTTGTTCAGCGGCTGCGGTGCGGTGGAGCTGCAGCTCTCGGCCCAGGTGGACCTCCTCTCCTCCGCCTCCTCCTCGCTCTCCTCCGCTCTGCGTCTGAACGCCCAGGAGAAGCACGTGGCGCTGCAGGAGCTGACGGGCTACTGCTCGCACCTCCACGGCTCCGTGTCCGGTACGCCACGCATCATTTAGACCTTTAAAAAAAAAATCACATCTAAAGTGCACTCAGTTGGCATGGTTACTGATGACGTCACTTCCTGTCTGCAGGTCTGGTGCAGCGGGACCTCCAGTGGAGCTCCAGAGTCGGGGAGCACGCAGAGACGCAAGCCCAGGAACACCTGTCGCTGCTGGGGGAGACTTCCAGTGAAGCGCACACCCTCCAACAGGTACATGGGTTCTCTTTCACCTTTTCTGTTTTTATTTGTTAATTGGCAAAATGTTTTTCTGTGCCTGATTGACTATCATCCAGCTGCAGACCATTTTCTTTATTTAATGTATGGTTTTTAAATGTATTTAGCATTAGTGTATGTTTTATAAAAGTTTCAATGATGCTTAATTTTAACTGTTGTGTTTTCAAGGTTAGGATTGTTATTATATTCAAAGTAAAGCTAAATAAATGTAAAATCGAAATGTATGAAAGACTCAAACTAAATGTTTAAAAAACCTAAATATAATAACTCAAAATGGATTGGAGCCCACGACAAGTCTTTCAGCTATAATGCCAAAACAACAAAAGTATGATGAGGAATATTATCTCCCTTGACATCTAATGTGTTTGGTGCAGAGATCTCTCTCTCTCTCTCTCTCTCTC